>NC_084756.1:27172728-27332728 GCF_033978785.1 Entelurus aequoreus | reverse complement strand
CTTGAGAATGGCCCAAAATGCAGCATAATATAATGCCTCTGGCCATGGCTGTCTCTTGTGCGGAGGCAAAAGAACATGAGCAGATAAAACTGTGGGAAGGAGCCAGATGAGATAAAAGACACATCACTGAGGCTACATGTGGGAGGGCCATGCTGCTGGGGATAACACGGCCACACAAGAGTCTAGAGGACAGAGACGCTCACACAAACCTGCACGCATCATGCCTGTGTACAGGGATGTGATGGTTCTTTTTTCAATCAAATTAATCACATTTTGAAATTTAGATTGGTCATAATTAATCACAGCAATTACTTGCTTGCATAATAAAACATTTTTGCAAGCCATTTAATTTCACAAATCTTTGCAACAGTTTTATCTTAGGTTCTTGCAGACTGTATTTTTGCCAGCGAGCACCCCAGTCAGAGTAACCTCACTAATTTTGTACTGACGTATGCATTAATCTGATCACTGACCGTACAGCGGTTAAGGTAAAACAGCTTGTACTGTCAAAATAAAAGTTTATGATTAATCTAAGTGCATTCATGATTTATGCACCATTTTTTTTGTTATTAATCACATTAGTTAACTCGTTCATTTTGACAGTCCTAATACAGAATATATATACATATGTGTGTATATACTATAATAAACTGATAATGGATTAGATTTATATATAGCTTTTCTAGACACTATATATATATATATATATATATATATATATATATATATATATATATATATATATATATATATATATATATATATATATATATATATATATATATATATATATATATATATATATATATATATATATATATATATATACACATATAATACATATGTTAAAATATAATATATACATATAATACATACAGTATGTTAAAATACAATATATACATATGTTTGTATATATACAAATATTCATATATATATATGCATATATACATATACATATAGATACATACACAAATATATACATATATAAATGTATGGTTTATTCGTTAGGTCAGGAAAAAACACGGAGGCTATTTCATCCCTACAAGCCTGTTTTGCAGGTTTCCCTGCTGTTCAGGGGATTCTTTTTCATACATTTATAAACCAGCGAAACAGGCTTGTAGGGATGAAATAGCCTCTGTGTTTTTTCCTGACTTAACCAATATTCCGCTCTACCCCGGTATTGAGCACTTTCTAACGAATAAACCACAGTAACCTCAGCTATAAATGTATGGTTTATATATAAACAGTCGTGGTCAAAAGTTTGCATACACTTGTAAAGAACATAATGTCATGGCTGTCTTGAGTTTCCAATCATTTCTACAAAACTTACAGAATTTTCCTCCAGAAGGTCTTATCTTTGTTCGTGTGATGTCAGATGAAACAAAAATTGAACTGTTTGGCCACAATATCCAGCAATATGTTTGGAGGCCTTTAATCCCAGGAACACCAAGCCTACCGTCAAGCATGGTGGTGGTAGTATTATGCTCTGGGCCTGTTTTGCTGCCAATGGAACTGGTGCTTTACGGAGAGTAAATGGGACAATGAAAAAAGGAGGATTAACTCCAAATTTTTCAGGACAAGCTAAAATCATCAGCCCGGAGGTTGGGTCTCGGGCGCAGTTGGGTGTTCCAACAGGACAATGACCCCAAACACACGTCAAAAGTGGTAAAGGAATGGCTAAATCAGGCTAGAATGAAGGTTTTAGAATGGCCTTCCCAAAGTCCTGACAATGCTGAAGAAACAAGTCCATGTCAGAAAACCAACAAATTTAGCTGAACTGCACCAATATTGTCAAGAGGAGTGGTCAGAAACTCAAGCAGAAGCTTGTGGATGGCTACCAAAAGCGCCTTATTGCAGTGAAACTTGCCAAGGGACATGTAAGCAAATATTAACATTTGACCCAGCAGATTTGCTCACATTTTCAGTAGACCCATAATTAATTCATAAAAGAACCAAACTTCATGAATGTTTTTTTGTGACAAACAAGTATGTGCTCCAATCACTCTATCACAATAAAATAGGAGTTGTAGAAATGATTGGAAACTCAAGACAGCCATGACATGATGTTCTTTACAAGTGTATGTCAACTCTTGACCACGACTGTACATGGGTATGTATATGTGTATATATGTATATATATGTACTTTTTTCGCTGTTTTGTTTTACTAAATAAAAAACAACAACCTTTTCACATTGTCATTATAGGGTGTTGCCCGTAGAATTTTGTGGAAAGAAAAATAATTTATTACAATTTGGAATAAGTAACAAAAAAAATAAAAAATTAAACACTGAACACTTCCTGGATGTATAATACGTATAATACTTATTTAAGGATGAATGCCTCTTACTAGATGAAGGCTCAAATAAAAGTGAGAATGACTGTTAAGGGCTTTTAATGACTCCATATTAGTCCTTGCACACCACACTGCAGAAGGAGCAGTGCGGCATGTAAAATATGTCATATGCATTTGAAGAGGATATTAAGATCATGCAAACTCACAGGTGTTCCTGCGGGACCCTGCGGGCCTGGGATCGGTGCTGCTTCACCTCCTTTGAAGTACACCACCTAACCGACACATGCGGTGTGTAAATGAGCAATTACATCATCACGAAATGGCAATTCTCTTTGAAAGCTGCGTGCAAATGCTGAGAGACAACGAAGAGTTTGTACATTTATACAACGTCGATTATACACACATCTCCTTTAAAAATGACTTCGAAACAATGTCGCAAAACAGTTGTATTTGTAAATTGAGACAACATTGGTGTCTAACGTTGGATCCACAACGTTGGTTGGGAAATGACCAAATTTCAATGGTCAAATCAACAACACAAGCTGACATTGAATAAACGTTCTCAAAAAGCATGTTGTTTCAACGTTGTATTTGTGTTGTAGAATATTGTTTGGGAAATGAGCAAATTCAATGGTCAAAACGTCAGAACCCAACATTGATTACACGTCGTCAAAAAGCATGTTGTTTCAACGTTGTGTTTGAGTTGCTCAACGTCAGGACCTAATTCAACAAGTTCTCAACATTGTGCCTGCTGGGTTTGGACATGATTGACACCTTAAACCCGCTGTTGGACTCGGGTGAGTGCCGCAGCTTTTCTGCGAGGTAGCCCTGTTTATGCATGAATGCTCGGACACGTGATTGTTCCGCCTACCACGTTGTGTAACGACGAGTGTGGCTGTGTGAGTACGTGTCATGTCTGTTCATGTTTTGGTTTTGGCCATGTGTTTGTTTTTTGGACTCTTTTTAGTTCACTTCTTTGTTTTGTTTGGTTTCCATGGTCACCCATTAGTTTTCACCTGTCATGTCACGCACCTGTTTCACGTTTAGACTCACACACACCTGTCACCAATCATGTCACTGTTATATAAGCCCACCTTTGTTCATCACTCGTTCTGCCTGCATTGTCTTTATGTCATGTATCATTCTGACCAAGTAAGTTTCTTAGTCCATTCCATAGCTTCTGCTAACTAGCAGATTCACTTGTGTTTTAGGCACGCTTGCCTTTTTTGCGTTTGTGGTAGTTTGAGTGATTTATGTCTAATAAATCCAAGCCCACCTTCACGCTGTCGTCCGGAGCCGTCTTTGCACTGGAAGAACAACCCCGCAGCAAGCTGCGACCTTCCCCTCTTGACAGAACGTTGTGTAAACCTCACTCTCCAACACCTTAAGAGCTGTGCTGGACGATGAGGTGACAGCCTCATTGTCACAGCTTTTAGCTCGTAGGCTCGCACTGATGGACTTAACTTTTAATGTATGATGAGTAGTCGACAAAACTCGTTAATAAAAATTGTCACAGATAAGTTTATTTGTGGATAATCACGTCTTCCCTGGTGCGAGTCAGCGCGACCTACGATTGGCAAGCCAATGGAAGAGAAAAATGGCTGCGGCCACTGCAACACAGTGTGCTAAAACATCGACATTTAAAGTTAAGTTAAAGTTAAAGTACCAATGATTGTCACACACACTAGGTGTGGTGAAATTTGTCCTCTGCATTTGACCCACCCCCTTGTTCACCCCCTGGGAGGTGAGGGGAGCAGTGGGCAGCAGCGGTGGCCGCGCCCGGTAATCATTTTTGGTGATTTTACCCCCAATTCCAACCCTTGATGCTGAGTGCCAAGCAGGGAAGTAATGGGTCCCATTTTTATAGTCTTTGGTATGACTCGGCCGGGGTTTGAACTCACAACCTACCCATCTCAGGGCGGACACTCTAACCACTAGGCCACTGAGTAGGTTAGTCATTTCACCCTAAACACGTTCAAAACACAAATACTTGCTCAACAACATCACTTTTTATTGCGATACGTCTCTTAATGTGGGATCATTTTAAGCAGAGGTATGTCGGACATCTGGAGTACGGGTGTCCCGATTCAATATCATAATCGGTTTGATATCAGCAAAATAAGCAAGTATCAGATGATATCTCCAATATTATTTCCGATACAAGCAGTCTTGCAGCTGGTTTACTTGTGCAAAGCTGGACAGACAGTTAACATCGAAATGTCCTCCAACAAGCACGCAAGGTTGCTCTTTTCTTTAATTTTAGTCAAGTCAATTACAAAAAAGGTAAACATGGCAGGCTATGGGCTACTATTAGCCAGCAGCTACACAACAGCTAAGCGCACAATCGCACACAAGCTAGACATACATAATAATACCGCTGCTGCTCACTGCTCCCCTCACCTCCCAGGGGGTGATCAAGGGTGGTGGGTCAAATGCAGAAAATAACTTCGCCACACTTAGTGTGTGTGTGACGATCATGGGTACTTACACTTTAACTTAACTTAATACTTGTTCTTGAGTAAAACAGCACGTTTGTCAAATTAAAAAAGTATCGAATAATTATAGTTGCATTTTACTTACACATACAAAGCCTCTGAGGCAGAAGAGTATTAGAAAGTATCCAGTAACTTACTCCATCCTTAGCTTAACTTTTTTGTCATCACTTGATGTCAACAATTACCACTTCACTTCAACACAACATACGTCCATTCCAGTCAACAAATATGTTCGTGTTTTTCATGCCCATCATTGTTCAGTTTGACTAAATTCACTTAATTGAGCCTTTTCTGTCACTTCCCGCTACAAAATAATGAAAGTATGTACTATGATTCGTGCTGATATCGGTACTGGCCAATTCACAGGGTTCCGATATCAGTATCGTTTCAGAAGTGAAAAAGTTGTCAGTACACCCGAGTTTAAAAGCAATTTTAATCTTTTTAGCAGCCTAACGAAAAGCAAAGTTCTTAAATAAATATTTCTGAATGACGTAGTCGTCTTCATTGTTTGTTAGCACATGCCTAAAAATATCTCAAAGAGCCACTCAGTAGGCGTGTGCTTCATAAACCGATGAGTCAACTGATCGTTAACGTTAAGATAGTAGATGACTACCGTATTTTTCGGACTAGAAGTCGCAGTTTTTTTCATAGTTTGGCCGGGGGTGCGACTTATACTAGGGAGCGACTTATGTGTAGGGTTGGGTATCGAGTATCGAGTATCGATTGGAACCGGGACTAACTTTCCGATTCTCCCGGAATCGTTCAAAAGTTTAAATTTCGATTCCTAGTTTCGATACCCAGTCCGCCGACCGGAAAAAAAGAATAAGTCCGCCGACCGGAAGAAGAAGCCGCTAAACACCAACGAAGAAGCGCCCACCGCCGGAAGTGTTAGCATAGCCGAGCCTATGTAGCCGAGCGAGTCAGTCAAGCATGGATAGCGGGCGTCGGCGGTCGAAGTGTGGCTTTATTTTACTAAAAAAAATGAAATATCGGCGAAAAGTAACACGTGCGACAGGACTGTTTCGTGCTTAGGAGGGTGCACGTCGAACATGATGAAGCACCTCCGAGTACAAATAAATGCGTGTCCCGTCTTGGACGCGCTGCGCCGACCGTCCTCCTGTGCCTCTTCCTCTGGCTCCGACGCCCAGCCTGGCACCTTCGGTGACTGCACTGCAGTCCGAATCCGGTAAGTAAAACAATGTATATGCAATAAATAAATAATGTGTTTTGCGCCAACGTCGAGGCAGCTAACAAATTAGCCCACATATTTTTTCATAGACAATTTACAACCTGCTAGCCAGGCTCCGCGATGTGCTCAGCGTACTCCGTTCACCGTAGCGGCAATGGGGAAGATGTCGGTGCCACAGAAAGGTCACTGCACACATAGTCAAAAGACTGCATCCCTTTTCAGAGGTGGAATTTCCAACGTTTAGGTTAGTTAAGCAATAACGTTAGAGCTAAGCTAATTGATACTGGGCTAAACAGTAACAGCAACATTACATGTTTGTTTATGTTTGCAGGGATATGGTGAAAACTCTCAACCCAAAATACATACCACCTTCCAGGGACTACCTGTCAAACACATTGATCCCGGCACGGTACAAGAAGAATCGGAATCGAGAATCGTCAGGAATCGGAACCGGAATCGTTCGAATTCAAACAATACCCAACCCTACTTATGTGTGAAATTATTAACACATTAGCGTAAAATATCCAATAATATTATTGATGTCATTCATGTAAGAGACTAGACGTATAAGATTTCATGGGATTTAGCGATTAGGAGTGACAGATTGTTTGGTAAACGTATAGCATGTTCTATATGTTATAGTTATTTGAATGACTCTTACCATAATATGTTACGTTAACATAGCAGTTGGTTATTTATGCCTCATATAACGTACACTTATTCAGCCTGTTGTTCACTATTCTTTAGACATTTTCAATTGCCTTTCAAATGTCTATTCTTGCTGTTGGCTTTTATCAAATAAATTTCCCCCAAAAATGCGACTTATACTCCAGTGCGACTTATATATGTTTTTTTCCTTCTTTATTATGCAGTTTCGGCCGGTGCGACTTATACTCCGGAGCGACTTATACTCCGAAAAATACGGTAGTTGACTATCAAAATAGTCGTTAGTTGCAGCCCTCCTTCCAACCCGTGGAGGTATGTGGACCAGGCGTTCACACGCGTTACAGTTGCATAGTAAAAAAAAAAAAAAGAGTAATTCAAACACAATAATCAGGGAATTTCAAATAATGCCGTGTTGTGTAATAAAGTGATGCTGCTTATAACCGTGTTAATTGGTAACTAAGAGAAAGTCTGATACGTTAAACGTGGACCAGTGTAATCATTTTGCTTTTTTGTATCCATTTTGTCGACAAAATGCCAATATTTATTTCAGATCCTTTCAATGATTAACTCGAGCGAATTAATAGCTCACCGGTCCCAAAACAAGATCGACACTGTGTTCTTCGACAAAGTTCAATTTGATTTGTTTGCAGAATGTGTGACGCTATTACAGGTCTTCTGCATTCTCATTGCAGACGACTGCTTGACTCTCAGCATTAGCACAATGAGGCAAAATGTGAACAATATCACTATCAGTCTAATATGGTCCTATGTCACTTCCACCTGTCCAGGGGGGCCGATGCTGCCAGGCACACCAGGTAGCCCCGGGGGTCCAGTGGGGCCTGGAGTCCCAGACGAGCCCCGCTCTCCTTTTTGTCCGTCCCGGCCCTGAAAAAATATAAAAAGATGACACAACTGAACCTCTCCACACAGGCTCACTTCCTCCCCAGGCTGTAGGGGAGACTGAACTATAGCATCAAAGCTATGGTTCCACTGAAGTTCTCAGATAATTAAAGGAATTTGCACATGAAACAGAAGTCTGACATTTGGCATCTGATCTGGGGTCCTCTCAGAAGTGTCTCCCTCTTTGCGGCGAAGTTTGATCAGTAGAGGATAGGATGAGCTGATACAGGGACACCAATTGAAGCAGCAGTGAGCCAGAGTTGTCTCAATGACTACGTTTCCATGCACTAAATTAGTCCGATTTCTCAAAAAGTTTGGCTCTTTAATTTTCACACTTACACTACCGTTCAAAAGTTTGGAGTCACCCAAACAATTTTGTGGAATAGCCTTCATTTCTAAGAACAAGAATAGACTGTCGAGTTTCAGATGAAAGTTCTCTTTTTCTGGCCATTTTGAGCGTTTAATTGACCCCACAAATGTGATGCTCCAGAAACTCAATCTGCTCAAAGGAAGGTCAGTTTTGTAGCTTCTGTAACGAGCTAAACTGCTTTCAGATTTCTAATCATCAATTACCCTTCTGAGCCAATGAGCAAACACATTGTACCATTAGAACACTGGAGTGATAGTTGCTGGAAATGGGCCTCTATACACCTATGTAGATATTGCACCAAAAAGCAGACATTTGCAGCTAGAATAGTCATTTACCACATTAGCAATGTATAGAGTGTATTTCTTTCAAGTTAAGACTAGTTTAAAGTTATCTTCATTGAAAAGTACAGTGCTTTTCCTTCAAAAATAAGGACATTTACATGTGACCCCAAACTTTTGAACGGTAGTGTACATGTGAAGTCCTAGTGTCCATGCACACTCTCTAATGCAGGGGTGTCAAACTCATTTAGATTGGGGGGGGGGGGGCCACATGGAGAAAAATCTACTCCCAAGTGGGCCGGACTGGTAAAATCACAGCACGATAACTTAAAAATAAAGACAACTTCAGATTGTTTTCTTTGTTTAAAAATAGAAAAAGCACATTCTGAAAATGTACAAATCATAATGTTGTTGTTTTTTTTTTTACACTTACAAGTAGCGATTAATAGTATTCTATCTTTATTTGTCGTTATGTATACTTTCTGGATAAATTATGTGATAATGTTCATCTCAACTCATTTGGTGTTGAGATAAATAAAATAATATCAAAATCAAATTACAGGATGTAATTTATGTAGTTTGCTCCTTTTCCTCAACCAACGCACTAACATGTGGTTTATTTTTATTTTTACAGATGTAGCATAATCTACAAAGATACAAAGACTTGCTATTGCGACACCTAGTGGACACATTTAGAACAGCAGTTTCTTTCATTCAAAAATTTCGGCTCACTTTATACTTCGCAAACTCCTCCCGCAGGCCAAACAGGTTTTGACACCGTACATTTGACACCGCTGCTCTGATGCGACTAATGGTCGTACGCCGTGTGCCCTCCGTACACTGGGGGGCGCTCATTTCCTTTTAGTGCGGGTAAATGTTTAGCTTTTCCGGTTGACCTATGACGTCACACCAAAACAAGGCATCTACGGCTCCTTACAAGTCCACATCTGTTGTACATGATGTCCGCTGTAATTATGTCTCTAATGGCTAAGCTAATGTTAAATAGCAGACAGCCTCAAGAAATGATCTGAGACTGCGTAACAAACATGATGCTGCTACCAAGAATGGGCACGGTGTCAAAACAAAACGACAGCAAAAACACTTGAGAAGAAAGATGATTGAAAGGGGATTTGGCAAAACTGACGTCTCGTCCAGCCGCTCCGCCGTCTCCTCTATCGCCCTGCGGATGAAAAAAAGCAGTGTCAGCATTTGTAAAAAACACACATTCAGAATATTCAGTAAACGTGGGGGGTTGTACTAAATAAAAGTGTCAATTATGTATTTCGCACGTCTTGTCCGGCGACTTGGATGGATGAATCAATTGAAAGGTTGCACAACGCTATCAACATCAGCATTTTGACACAAACATTAAATCATTAATAATAATAATAATAAGTGGTAGGGCAAATGATACAGGAGCAGAGATGCATTATGAAACACAAGGAGTAATAATGTATCCCTCGACACTTTGATGTGTGTGTGACTTTAAGAAAAATATATAATCCTCTTTTTTTATGGGTACAATCTTCTGAAGCTTATGGAGTGCAACATATTCCACAGTGCTTGTATTATGTATAAGGTAGTATATGGATTCAATTCTAGACTGTGCCAGCTCATTCCAGTGACCGCTACTTCTCAGATATAACACTAAAAGTAAACCTTTATTAAGAGGGAAAAATCGTCATCTAAATTGCACAAGCTTTAGTATAGCCTGTAGAGGCCCGATGATCTGGAATGAGATTGATAGCTCTATAAAAGAATCACATTCTTTAAACATTTTTAAAAAGTGTTTTCAGCTAAATTTATTGCGACGTTATGCTTAGTACATTTAGCACACCCCTTATGGTTGAGGAATTCTCATTAGTCGCATAATTTTGGTCTTGACCTCTGTATGTATGATTAGATTATCGCCGATCTTCAAGATGCGACCTTTTAATTACATTTGAATAATAGGATATTGAGACTGATTTGTGGATATAAAGATTACTTTTTTATTGATAAATCAAATTGTAAATGGGTATTTAGTGGGTAGATTCTGAAATGTATTGTATGACGATGTATATTTTAACTGTGGGTCCCTGTCCATAAGCTGTGTGCTTCTAGGGATGACCTTTTTGCAGAAAGGACTCTGATATTAACAAAAGAAACAATAATGAAATACAAAAGTATGTCTGTCTGTAAATAAATAAATAAAAAATAAATAAATACATAAGACGGATGCAGCTGCTGCGTCATTCGACTGTGAAGCGCTAAACTCTGTTTATCGAAAAGCGCGTCTTTCAGCTCACGAGTGACAGCTCGTACTATACTAAGTCAGAGGAGTGGCTCAAATGCAAACTAATCAGACAGAAAAAATTACAAAGTGTGGAGATCTTATTGTGTCAAATAAGGTAAATGCGAAAAGAGTTATGGTTGAAAACAACAAAAGAAGCAATCACGTTCCTAAATATAAACATCCCAATGACACTGAAAACTTGTATTCTTGGTGATCTGCATCAAATTAATTACGTGTCATCAAAGAGTGAAAATGCATTTCTTTCAATATGCATCATAACAAAAAGGGTAATTCTATAAAAATGGATAGATGTTGATAGTCCAACTCACACTGACTGGTATACACAAGCTATGGAGATGATATCAGTTGAAAAAAATGCATTTAGCTTCGATAATAATGAGTCATATATTGGAATATGGGATCCATTATTTAAATTTGTTTTATCTATTAAATGAACCTAAAATAGGACTTCTTTTATTTTTGTGGAACATATTGGACACAATGTGTTGTCAAGCTTATGAGATGAGATGCTAGTGTTCATTTTTTAAATGTTTTTATTTTTTTAAATGGCTTTGATGATAATGTAAATGAGGGATTTCTAATTACTGTTATGTTGGAATTATTATTAATATTGATACTGTTTTTGATATTATTCATTTTTGTTTGACTACTTTTGGATTGTTTTGTGTCATGTTTGTGTGTCCTCTCAATTGCTCTGTGGATTGCTGTTCTGAATGTTGGTTGGTTTTGGAATTTGAGTTGTATTGTTATGGTATTATTGTGTATTATTTTGTTGGATTGATTAATTTTAAAAAAATTAAAAAATAAGGCAAATGCTCTTTAACGGTTTACTATTTGGCTCATTGTCTACAGTTGCACCTTTCATATTCCTTTCTACAGAAAAAAGTCATACCCGCTAATTCAGAATTTTAAATGAGTAGTGAAATGTAGTTACTTTCTTAATCCAGCAAATGGCGCCATTATAAAACACCAACACAGTATCAGTACAGTGTCAATACAGCTATGCAGTGAGGCATAATTTACCCAACACTAACAACAGCGTTATGTTTAATATATTTGCAAGCATCTTGTCTTGCAGAATTAAATTCCATCATGATTTTCTATTCAAAATGTTAATTTTGCTTTCAGGATCCTGTTTCTAACACGGGTAAAGACGGAAGAATAACAAACCTTTCTCCCATCTTCCCCTGGCACACCATCTTCGCCCTGTGTAATCAAAACAAACCGCATTACCGACTCTCCAGGAAGAAACTGAATAATGGCCAGTTTTGCAGTGGGAGCACTCGGATAATTTAGTGCCACCACTTTACAGACTCGTTCACCACGGCCATTATGCAGTCAAGCTTGAAATAAAAGCCTGTGCTGTTTCCTTCTCGGGAAATAGCACATTTTATTCTTCTTTAATACTATTTTCTAACACTTAGCATCAATATCCTACATGTGTTAGCAAGGTAGAATTCCATTTATTACCATTTTGCCAGGAAGCCCAAGTTTGCCATCTTCACCTGCTTTACCCTGAAACAGCACAAAGCACCATGTAGTTAAAACAATATAGGAATGTTTGGCACAACGTACGGATTTGTACTCACAGGTGTCCCTGGAGTGCCTGGAGGTCCCGTAGGCCCAGTGGGACCCTGCTCACCTCTAAGTCCTGGTAAACCCTGGGAGAATGCACATACCCCAAACTTAGCTGATGCAATATTTTAGGCACACTCTTTTAATGTCAGGGTTTCCCCTAGATGGAATTGCTCGTGGCGATCCACCAAGGCAAAATAAAAGCCACCACACCTTAAAATTAGAGGGGTTTTTTTTACATTAGAACTAGAGATGTCCGATAATATTGGCCTGCCGATATTATCGGCCGATAAATGCTTTAAAATGTAATATTGGAAGTTATCGGTATCAGTTTTTTTAAATTATCGGTATCGTTTTTTAATGTTTTTTTTTATTAAATCAACATATAAAACACAAGATACACTTACAATTAGTGCACCAACCCAAAAAACCTCCCTCCCCCATTCACACTCATTCACACAAAAGGGTTGTTTCTTTCTGTTATTAATATTCTGGTTCCTACATTATATATCAATATATATCAATACAGTCTGCAAGGGATACAGTCCGTAAGCACACATGATTGTGCGTGCTGCTGCTCCACTAATAGTACTAACCTTTAACAGTTAATTTTACTAATTTTCATTAATGACTATTTTCTATGTAACTGTTTTTATACTGTTTTGCTTTCTTTTTTATTCAAGAAAATGTTTTTAATTTATTTATCTTATTTTATTTAATTAATTTTAAAAGGACCTTATCTTCACCATACCTGGTTGTCCAAATTAGGCATAATAATGTGTTAATTCCACGACTGTATATATCGGTATCGGTTGATATCGGTATCGGTAATTAAGAGTTGGACAATATCGGAATATCGAATATCAGCAAAAAAGCCATTATCGGACATCCCTAATTAGAACAAAATAAAGTAATATAATGCATTAATGCAGGGGTCACCAACGCGGTGCCCGCGGGCACCAGGTCGCCCGTAAGGACCAGATGAGTAGCCCGCTGGCCTGTTCTAAAAATAGCTCAAATAGCAGCACTTACCAGTGAGCTGCCTCTATTTTTTTAATTTTATTTATTTACTAGCAAGCTGGTCTCGCTTTGCTCGACATTTTTAATTCTAAGAGACAAAACTCAAATAGATTTTGAAAATCCAAGAAAATATTTTAAAGACTTGGTCTTCACTTGTTTAAATAAATTCATTAATTTTTTTACTTTGCTGTCTTTCAGAAAGACAATTTTAGAGAAAAAATACAACCTTAAAAAGGATTTTAGGATTTTTAAACACATATACCTTTTTACCTTTTAAATTCCTTCCTCTTCTTTCCTGACAATTTAAATCAATGTTCAAGTAAATTTTTTATTTTTTTATTGTAAAGAATAATAAATACATTTTAATTTAATTCTTCATTTTAGCTTCTATTTTTTCGACGAAGAATATTTGTGAAATATTTCTTCAAACTTATTATGATTAAAATTCAAAAAACTTATTCTGGCAAATCTAGAAAATCTGTAGAATCAAATTTAAATCTTATTTCAAAGTCTTTTGAATTTATTTTAAAACTTTTTTTCTGGAAAATCTAGAAGAAATAATGATTTGTCTTTGTTAGAAATATAGCTTGGTCCAATTTGTTATATATTCTAACAAAGTGTAGATTGGATTTTAACCTATTTAAAACATGTCATCAAAATTCTAAAATTAATCTTAATCAGGAAAAATTACTAATGATGTTCCATGAATTCTTTTTTTAAGTTTTTCTCTTCTTTTTTTCGGTTGAATTTTGAATTTTAAAGAGTCGAAATTGAAGATAAACTATGTTTAAAAATCTAATTGTCATTTTTTTCGTATTTTCTCCTCTTTCAAACCGTTCAATTAAGTGTAAATATCATTAATTATTAATAATAACATAGAGTTAAAGGTAAATTGAGCAAATTGGCTATTTCTGGCAATTTATTTAAGAGTGTATCAAACTGGTAGCCCTTCGCATTAATCACTACCCAAGAAGTAGCTCTTGGTTTCAAAAAGGTTGGTGACCCCTGCATTAATGTATATATACTGTCTATTATTTCGCACTATTGACTAGTGATGCACCGAAAATCTGGCCAGTGAAAAAAGACTTTAATTACCGAAACGGCACTGCCGAAACCGGATGTTATGATGACATAAGCAATACCCGCATTTGTCTGGTGCGGAGGCAGCCTGTCTGTGATGTGGATGTACTTTAATATATTCGAGATACACCCGCGGACAGCCATCTACAAAATGTGGCGGCTTTTAAAGAGAGAACCACCTGTGGAACCACCTGTTCGTCGCGGACATGGAGCAACAAAATTTCGGACTATAAACCGCTACCTTTTTCCTACACTTTGAACCCTGCGGCTACTTTATGCATTTTTGTCCACTGGCAGCTCTAATAAAAATAATTTCCTTAAAAAAAAAATTTAAAAAAAGCAAAAACACTTAAAAAAGAGGGTTGTTTTATTGTTTGTGCTATGGCGCCATCTTTTGGATGAGTTCGCTTCCTGCAGTGTTTCAACGCATTCTTCAAGAAAAGCTTTTGGAAACTATCTACGAACCTTCTGACCGGTAAACCGACGAGGATACGCTCATAAAACAATTTTTCTATGTTTCTCATGTCTACTTTAGGTTTCCACAGTATACTCACATCTCTTCCAGCATCTCCAGTTTTCCCAGGATCACCCTGCAATACAAAGATGACAACACAAAGACAGAATGATTTAGCACGTGTTCTACTATGTTTAATGGTATCTATACTGTATGTTTGTTGAGTGTGGCGAGCCAGTACCCTTTGACCAGCTGGTCCGGCAACACCTGGTTTACCATCCACACCAGGACGACCGTCCAAGCCGGAGGCTCCCCTTTCTCCCTGATCACATTTTAAAACAAGGTATGAAAATACATACTGTATGTGAGCAGGTCAATCAAATGTATATAAAGTTAGTCCTTGGTTTACGTGTGAGTTCCTTTCCTATGATGGCAGTGTGAGTCCAGTTTGAGTGTTACTTAAATTAACACTGAATATAAATACAACGATTAAACACAATACGGTACATAAAACGCAACAAAAAAGAAACAAACTTCTTACTTTTATCCCTGATGTTGCCTTGCACACTAAGAGCCTGATTTACTAAGATCCAAATACCGGGCGCAAACTATAAAGTAGCATGTACTATTAGTGGCGGTGTATTGTGTGCAATTGTTTTGTGGATTGTACCACTTTTTATGGGCATTTCAGAAGCACTCGTGCAGTGCATCTACATTGAAACCACTTTTTTTCTACCGCCGAAGGTGCGCTCATTGCGGCTGCACTTACTCCGCTCAAAAGGCAAAAAAATGCATACTTAAAGAAGTTTTTATCATATAAGAAATATTTTAGTAATATATATTCAATGTGAAAAAAAAAACACTTAAGGACACCAAAATTGGTTTTAATCAGCCCCTTAAAGGCCTACTGAAAGCCACTACTAGCGACCACGCAGTCTGATAGTTTATATATCAATGATGAAATCTTAACATTGCAACACATGCCAATACGGCCGGGTTAACTTATAAAGTGACATTTTAAATTTCCCGGGGAACTTCCGGTTCAAAACGCCTTTGGAGGATGACGTATGCGCGTGACGTCGCGAGGTCCACGGAAGTGTTTGGACCCTATTGGACACAATACACAGAGCTCTGTTTTCTTCGACAAAATTCTACAGTATTCTGGACATCTGTGTTGGTGAATCTTTTGCAATTTGTTTAATGAACAATGGAGGCTGCAAAGAAGAACGTTGTAGGTGGGATCGGTGTATTAGCGGCGGACTACAGCAACACAAACAGGAGGACTTTGTTAGATAGCAGACGCGCTAGCGGCGACCTCACCTTGACTTCCTACGTCTCCGGGCCGCCGACCGCATCGTCGATCGTTGGAACGCAGGTGAGCACGGGTGTTGATGAGCAGATAAGGGCTGGCTGGGGTAGGTGGAGCGCTAATGTTTTTATCATGGCTCTGACGAGGTCCCGTTGTTAAGTTAGCGTCGTTAGCAACAGCATTGCTAGGCTTCGACAGGCGTCGAATACACATTAACCGTGTATTTACATGTCCAGTGTTTGGTTCGGTGTCTCCTGATAGTAGTATTGTTGATCTTCTGTCTATCCTTCCAGTCAGGGATTTATTTATTTAGTTTCTATCTGCATTTGAGACAGATGCTATCACGTTAGCTCATGCTAAAGAGCTTCGTCGATGTATTGTCGTGGAGATAAAAGTCACTGTGAATGTCCATTTCGCCTTCTCGACTCTCATTTTCAAGAGGATATAGTATCCCAGGTGGTTTAAAATACAAATCCGTGATCCACAATAGAAAAAGGAGAGAGTGTGGATTCCAATGAGCTAGCTTGTACCTAAGTTACGGTCAGAGCGAAAAAAGATATCTCTTGAACTGCATTCTAGTCCGTCACTCTAACGTTTCTCATCCACAAATCTTTCATCCTCTCTCAAATTAATGGGGTAATCGTCGCTTTCTCGCTCCGAATATCTCTCGCTCCATTGTAAACAACGGGGAATTGTGAGCAGCACTACCACTTGTGACGTCACGCTACTTCCGGTAGGGGCAAGGTTTTTTTTATCAGCGAGCAAAAGTTGCGAACTTTATCGTCAATTTTCTCTACTAAATCCTTTCAGCAAAAATATGGCAATATCGCGAAATGATCAAGTATGACACATAGAATGGATCTGCTATTCCCGTTTAAAAAAAAAAAAAAAATTCAGTAGGCCTTTAAATCCTCTAGCAGCTATACAATTATAAAATGATGTTGCTGAATATGTCTAATATTTTTTATTTCTGACTGTCCAAAATGTTAACACACACATTTTGGACACTCAGTTAGCGCCTCCTTACCACACGTGCTAATAATATAAAACACAAAATAGTGTTTGCAAAACGGTTAACAGTGTTGATAAATCATATTGTGCTTGCTAAACAATCATATTTGGATCTTCTCCTTCCAGTATTGTGGGCGATTTGATGATCAGCATATCTTTTGCATATTAATTAAGACAAAGACGCAAAAATTAATCGCACACCTTATTCTGCTCACTTAACAGACACAACCCACTTGGCACACGTTTAGTAGAGCTGCTTTGCGTGAGCTATCAAGTTTGCACGTGTTTTAGTACACGCAGACCTTTGGCAAATCAGGCCTTAGGACGGTGAGGCTTATTTTGAGGGCAGAAAATCTCAACAATGAGACTACTACGCTGCTTACTTACAGTTACACTGTACGTTTCATAAGAACACCATCTTTATCCTTCATGATGGTTGCCGCATTTGAGCGGTTTAAACCAAGCATGCAGCCAATGAGGATCAGAGTTTCTCCACTTTCTGAGCATTTTACCATGTCTAATTATTAGGGGTGTAACGGTATTAGAGATACAGCGGTATTGTGGTTTCAAAGTATTCACAATAATGCCGTGACATGTGACGGTATCATACAAAAACTTGGTGTGTAGTTTTTTTCTGGCGCTTTAGCGTTGGCAGAGTGTGGAAATAAACTACATCTCCCAGAATCCTCTGCACAGTGTGTGTCCGGCAAGGTGGGGGCATGGAAGGCGGTAAGCAGGAAGTGAAGTGTGTTCGCAGTAGATGAGAGAAATTGTTTTTTGGACATGTCCTGAAAATGTCATTAAAATCTATCCATAACTGTTTGAGTAAAGTTGCTAACAAACCCAGGAAAAAATATAAGGCAAGAAAGTCTGCATTCTGCAAAGCCAAGCGCACCACTTTCTTCTCGAGCGTTTCCAAGGCAACACAGAGCAAGCTGGTCAAGGGAAATCACACACAAAAAAAAACTTCATACAGTAGAAGTAAACTGAAAAGCTACTTGATAAATCCTTTATCCATCCATTCATTTATTACCGCTTGTCTCTCTCGATGTTGCACTCAGGCAGAAGGCAGGGTACACCCTGGACAAGTGGCCACCTCATAAACCATCACCCAGAAAAGATATTTGAAGCCAGCGAAGCTAAACATCAATTTGTGAAGTATTTACATTATTAAAAGTTAAATGGTTAGTTAACTTTTCTGAGAAACAGCATTTTCCAGACTGATATAAAAAAAGATGTCCACTGTGGAGGACACTGCTTCTCCTAAAGTAAAAGTTAAAAGACACTAAAGTGAACATTATTGTTTTACATTGGATGTTTACATTGTCACTTTAAAGACACTCATCTCTGTAAGTTGTTTTCATATTTGCTTGAAACAGTGGATGTTCCTGCACTATTCTTTGCACTTAAAAGTACAGTGTTGTAGTAGGTATCGCGGTACTAATGAATCAAAAACGGTACTATACTCTGTATGAAAAGTACCGGTTCACCACAGAATTTTATTTTCTTTCTTTTTTTTTTAACCGGCATGACGGCGCGTTGTCACGTCATGACATTGCTGATTTTACGAGCAGAGGAGCATGTTCGGCAACGCACAATCACGGAGTACTTACAAGCAGACACAGTGTGTAGACAGAAAAGGGAGAATGGACGCATTTTGGCCTAAAAACTAAAGATAAAGGTGAAGCTATAACACTGAAACGCCCTCAGGAAGAGGTGCTTTAAGACATGGCTAGCTAGCTAGCAGCTAAAATCCATCCGCAGTCAGCACTGTTTTAGCTACTTCTAAATCACTAATCCTCGCCTCAATGGCGACAAATAAAGTAAGTTTCTTACAAGTATCATCCCTGCAGGACGAGGAATAGCTAAACATGCTTCACTACACACCGTAGGAGGATATAAAAGCTCATCAGCGTCACCGCTAACAAAAGCTAGTGCTCCTAAATGTAAACAAATGCCATGGGTGGACCTCCACCTAACATCCACTGTAATGATACCAAGTACAAGAGCGTATCTAGTCTATACTACTATGATTACATCAATATTCTTTATCGTCACAAAATATTTTTTCCTTTTTTTTTAAATTCATATTACGTTTATACACTCAGGAAATACGTCCCTGAACACATGAGTCTTTTAAATATGTTAATATTTTAAATGTATGATCTTGTCACTACTTGGTATCGGATCAATACCTAAATGTGTGGTAACATCCAAAACTAATGTAAAGTATCAAACAACAGAAGAAAAATGGATTGTTACATTTGAACAGAAGTGTAGATAGAACATGTTGAAACTAAAAATAAGCAGATATTAACAGTAAATGAATAAGTAGATTAATAATCATTTTTTACAGCTTGTCCCTCATAATTTTGACAAAACAACAGAACGAGAAATGACACAATATGTTACTACATACGTCAGCAAACAAATTAATAGCCTTGTTTTGCTTACTTGCTACTAAATGACAAGTTGTCTCGTATGTTCACCATTTTATTTAAAGCCAAAATTGTTCTTCGAATACAATAATAAACATATGTTTAATGTACCGTAACATTTTTTGTTAAAATAAAGCCAATAATGCCATTTTTTGTGGTCCCCTTTATTTAGAAAGTATCGAAAAGTATCGAAATACATTTTGGTACCGGTACCAAAATATTGGTATCGGGACAAACCCTAGTTTGTAGTAAAAAATACGATTAGAACATTTGAGCATTATGTTTGTGTTCAATTACAGTAAGTGTGTTTATCCTAAACATTCCTGACATTTAATTTTTACACACTGGATCATTTTTAAGTCTTTTTTTCTAGACATATACCACAATAATATCATACCGTGGCCCTAATATCATGATAATATTGTACCGTGAGATTTTGATATCGTTACATCCCTACTAATTATCCATAGGTGCTGTTTGAGAAACTGAGGGTTGTTGGGAGGTATGATGGCGAATGAATGATTGATGTCAAACCTTGTCTCCAGGGCTCCCCCTCTCTCCCGTGTCACCCTGAAAAAAATGTAAAAGTACAGGCGGTTAATGAGCGACACAAAACAACATCTATGTACTTTCAGAGGCTGTGGCAGAAAGCAGACTCACTCTGGAGCCTGCTAGCCCACGTTGTCCCTCAGGACCCTTCGCAGACAGCAGGGAGGGAAGAAGAAGTCACACAGGTTTGTCAGTCATGCATAGCAAATCCAAATGGAAAGGGGTCAGTGTGCATACTGATGCATACACCGACGCTCATCAGAAGCTCACGGAAGCATCTTAAAAGTGCCAAGTGGGAGGCAGACTCACTCTTAGGCCCACGGCTCCAGGAGTTCCGGCTTCACCTTTTTGGCCTTTGCCGCCGTTCGCTCCTGAGTCGCCTGATTCACCCTGACAATCGAGAGAGAATATCATCAAATATTGTAACATCAAATGGAAACCCTATAGAGCAGGTCTTAAATGACAAGTACTTGGGTTTTACTCTTGATCAAGAGCTTTCATTTAAAGCCCATATTAACAACTTGGTCTCTAAGCTTAGGGTAAAGCTTGGTTTCTTTTTTAGAAATAAAAACTGCTTCTCTCTTAAAGTCAGAAAGAAATTGGTGACAGCAACTATCTTGCCTGTAATTGATTATGGAGACGTGCTTTATTTTAGTGCTTCATCTAAATGCCTCCAGTCCTTGGACACTGTTTTTCATTCAGCACTAAGATTTGTTACTGGCTGTCGTAGTCTCACCCACCATTGTCAACTGTATATGAAGTCAGACTTATCTTCATTGAGTGCACGCAGATACACACATTGGCTGACTTTAATTTATAAGGCTCTTTTAGGTTTAATACCTCCATACTTGTGTACTCTGTTACAAAGAAAAAGCAGCTCTTACGCATTACGTTCTAACAATTTGTATGTTTTAACTGTTCCTCATGTACGGACTGAATTTGGCAAAAGAGCTTTTGGCATTGCTGCCCCTATGGCATGGAATGAATTGCAGACGAAACTGAAACTTACAGAACTACTTCCATTTGGAGCCTTCCGTTCTGTCCTGAGGGACAAACAGCGAGAGACGTTTGCACAGTGCCTGTGTTTTTAAAGATGTCAATCTCTGTTGTTTTACACTTCTCTTATGTATTTTAAAATGTATGTCTTAATGTATTTATTTTGAAACTGCTCTGTGACATGTGCTGTTGACCTCTTGGCCAGGTCACCCTTGTGAAAGAGATCTTGATCTCAATGGGTTTTCTTATCTGGTTAAATAAAGGTTCTATCAGCGCTGATGTTGTACGTTCCAGCTTCAAGAGCAGCCCTGATGAAAATGTGGGATATCGGTTGGATTGATTTCAGGGAGTTCCGAGATCCTTTTCTCCATGCTTCATATCCACACAAAATGATGGCTGCAGGTCAAGGTGGACATTTGGTAGCAGAATCCACCTTTCACCGATTCTTATGAAAAGGCTGCTTAAGCCTGAGCACTCCTAAGCAATGATCGCTCTCATTTTTGAGAGCAAACGCAAAAACTCCCTGAGCGTTCAGTAGAGCCGAACATGTGAGCAACATCAGACGTGCACACTGTGACCATACCAGCATCACACCTGTCCCAAACCTGACTTAATAACACGTTTAGTGCTGTATTATAATAATCAAATGACAGCAGTCATTTTCATGAGATTATTTTTTAACATGATTTGGCCCACTTACAATTAAATAACAAACATCTTGTTTTTCATGAGCTATGTACTAGTATTTACTTCAGAAAACATTTGTAGCCCTTTCAGAGATCTCATTCAAATCCCTTCAAAACATTCACATGTTGCACAATGAGATGTAAGCATGGGATAAAGTGCACATTCCTGTACCTTTCTGTCTGTAAAATATGTACATTTATGAGCATTTTTGTAATCTAGTAACATTAGTTCATGATTAATATACATGAATTAACACTCCTAATACATGACAGTAGAGTAAGCACACATCTGATTGAGGAGTCATGGTGTAATGACCTGGCATTTACACTTTGTGTGGTGTTGGAGTTGTCCGATTTTTTGAGTGGCTTTAAACGCATCAGTGGCTAAGTGCCATTGATGTGTGTGTGTTGGTGCAAGTGAGAAAGAGCGAGAGGCTGCTGTTGTAATGACAGTTGACAAAGAGTTGGTTTAAACCTGGTTTGTATGGCAGAAAATTACCCGTCTTTCTAGATATACGTTTTTTTAAGTAATGTTTTTGGTGTGGTTACGGCCAAATAAAGTCATCAATGGAATTCCTGTCCTCTTTAAAGCATCTCGACAGAAGTAACAATAATTGAACAGTGCTGACGAACACTGTTTCATCTGTCAGGGCCGTTTGTCGCCACCTGTCACTCACAGAGTTGCATTGCAAAATCATACAGAATAAATAATGATGTGCTTTTTTTGTTGAGAGTTCAGATTTGATTTGATTTTGTGCGGGAGGGTTGAAGGGGACAGTTGCAGCCACTATCTTTTCAAATGTTAGTCTGTTTTGGCGATGTACATCCATCCGTCTTCTTCTTTACCTTTTTTTCCAGTTGCCCGACCATGTACCAAGCCAATTTCAGGTTAATTGCAATGTAAAAAAGAATTGTGCTTTCATTAGTACGTACGGATACTTTAATACATCTGAATTTTTACTTGCGTGCGTAGTTTTCTGGGTTTGAACGTACGGCCATTTTTAGTGGGGAATCCACACAACTCTAGTCGGCCATTTTTAGTGGGGAATCCACACAACTCTAGTCACATGATAACCTCTTGAGAGCTGCAGACATGACACCATAGACTCAAAACGCTGAGCAAATTAGTAAATAACAGATATGCAGCTGCAACAATGAGCAATGATGCTAATTTTAAGTTAACGGTGACCAAGTAAGTAGAGTCAAACAGATAAGAAATGTAATTGATAAAATACAGTAAAATCAATTAAATATGATTGGATTTATAAAATGAATATATTATTGTCTTAATCTTAAAATATTCTTCTAAAAGTGAGTATTTAAAAATAGCAGTATATATACAACAGATATATATGTATGTATATTTATATATGTATATATATACACACACACACACACATATACAATATGTATATTTATATATGTCTTTAATATTCTTCTAAAATAGCAGTGTGTATATATATATATATATATATATATAAATATATATATATATATATACACACACACACAAACTTATATACTGTATGTATATTGATATACAGTAAATATGTATATACCGGTAGATATACATGTATATGTATATATGTATATACATATACTGTATGTATATGTATATATGTATCTATATATACAGATCTATACATACACATATATATACACATACATATAAATATATACATACGACAATACACACACACACACACACACACACACACACATATATATATATATATATATATATATATATATATATATATATATATATATATATATATATATATTCAGTACAGGCTAAAAATTTGGACACACCCTCTCATTCAATGCGTTTTCTTTATTTTCATGACTATTTACATTGTAGATTGTCACTGAAGGCATCAAAACTATGAATGAACACATGTGGAGTTATGTACTTAACAAAAAGGTGAAATAACTGAAAACGTGTTTTATATTCTAGTTTCTTCAAAATAGCCACCTTTTGCTCTGATTACTGCTTTGCACACTCTTGGCATTCTCTCCATGAGCTTCAAGAGGTAGTCACCTGAAATGGTTTTCACTTCACAGGTGTGCTTGAATATATACAGTATGTATATTTGGATGAATACAATGTTAGGTACAGGTATGTAAGTCTTTACAGTGTTACCATGGCAACTTCCCTGCCGAACTCCTCAGCCTTCCCATTTATGCCGCAAGTTCAGTTTCTGTTTGATATAACTTTTTTGAAAGTCACGACGTGGTGACATTTTTGACCTGATTAAAATGGTGTGCAGTGTTAAAACACGCATTGCAAATGTGATCTTTTTACACACCTTTTCGCCTCGCTCGCCTTTCAGCTGGCCTTGGATGTCCGACTATTGAGGATAAAAAATGCTTCTCTTGTTACCAGAGTTTGGTGAAAATGGATCATGTTCATACTGTTCAAGATACAGTATGTAGTTATGGAAATGGACAAACATACCACTTTCCCTGGTGGCCCTGGAGGTCCTTGAAGTCCCTATAAGAAACAGACTAAGTGACTCTGTGTTCACTAGTAGAATACACACGTGCACATAAAATTAGAGTTTATGAGGACGGACCTGTTGTCCTTTCTCCCCTCTGGGCCCAGCAGATCCAGGGCTCCCCTGTGACCAAACACGAATCAATAGGAGCACTGAGCAGCTGACATTTCTACTGTGCAAAGGCACGGCAACATATTGGAAAGCTGTCTGTATGAAACTACATTAACGCGTGCCTCACATTTCGCCCGAGCTCTCCTGGCTCTCCGGCGTCTCCTTTCTCTCCGGGTCGACCGGACTGACCTGCGAGTCCCTGAGAGTGAAACAACACAAATCAAAACGTGTCCTCCCTGATCTTTCCTACGGGGCGAAATCTGCCAGGATGTTAGGTCTACAGTTAACATCAGTCATACCCTCAGCCCTCGTTCTCCAGGCTTCCCAGGGAGTCCTGACTCGCCCTGATGGAAGACATGTTACAAACACACGGAATTGACAAGTAGTAACGTTTTCTTCCATGTACATTTGAAATGATCGCCCAAAAAGTTTACCTCAGTTCAATCTGCTAATGCCATACACAAGCGCAGTGTATAAAAAATGTAATTTATCTACAAATGAATCACCATCATTCAATTTAAACCCCTTTACACGGCTGGTTATGCAAACTTGATATTATTGATTTGAACAGGAAGCCAAAGACATATTCAACTTACAGGAGTGCCTTCATCTCCTTTTTCCCCTCTTTCTCCCTGGAAAACATGACATGTGTGATTTGTTAACAACGACAATGCCAAAAGTAAACAAACACACACACACACACACACACACACACACACACACACACACACACACACACACACACACACACACACATACTTGTATTTCTTACGTTCTTGAGACCTCCGAAAAATGCTTACCTCTTTAGGACCACCCTTTCCAGATATATAAAGATTTGTATTTACAACATTAATAATAAATACATACAATTCAATTATAAAAAAGGTAAGCTTTAAGTTAATTATTTTTTTAAATTTTTTGTTTGTAATTAGTTTTTAATCTTCATTATTTACTCTACTCTTTCAAATGTTCTTGTTATCAGACCATATTTTTCGGTATATTCAATGGAATCTTTACCTTTATTATTTACTTCAAGTTATTAAAGTGTGTCTCTTTATACATATTTATTTATTTATTTTTAAATTAATTATGGCCAAAGGGGGCGCATTTCAATTTCTTAGACACACTTGTGAATACATATGTTGGCCAGAGGAGGAGCACTTCACAATTTTTACACACACTTGTTATTTCATATGTCGACCAGAGGGGGAGCACTTTTAAAACCGACAGTCAATTTGAAAAATCCTTTTTGGGACCACCCTAATTTTGATAGATTTCACCACCAGGGGTGCAAATGAGACATTCTCTATTAGATGCAATGGTTTTCCGTATTGGGACCAGGATTTCGGTCCTAACTTGTTCACCGGTCCTCATATGGAAGGTAGTACTTTTCCTTGTTGACGTCTCAAAAAGGGTAGAAATACAAGAACCCCCCCCACACACACACACACACGTAGTTGTGGTGCACTCACACTAATATTACGTGAGTATTATATTTGACCTCCGACAGTATCCTTTGAGAAAGATGCATGGGGGAAAGAAGAAAACAATTCCTAACATTCAGAAAGAAGAGGTTGCTTGGAATATTACTGTCGTGATTTTTTTTATTTACCAAGAAATTATTTAATAAAACCCAACAAATGAGGCCTATCACTACATATCATAGCAATCCATACTTTGTAAATAATAAGGAGTATCCCGATGGAGTCACGAAAACCAAGCAAGAAATATTTCAAATCAAAGTTCTTACCAGGCCTGTTCTATGTTCAACCAATTTGCTTGTCTTCAGAATATGAACCAAAATCTTGGTGTGTCCCGATTAAACTTTTTCACTTCCGATACAATAAGTGAAGTTAATTATATTTATATAGCGCTTTTCTCTAGAAACTCAAAAGTGCTTTACAAAGTGAAACCCATTACCTACATCTTTAAGCTACATTTAAACCAGTGTGGGTGTCTTGCCCAAGGACACAGTGACTGGGGATCAAACATGGAACCCACAATTTGCTGGCATGGCCAACCGAGCCATGCCGACCCATATCGATAATGGACCCTTGAGTATTGGCTGATACTGGTATGGATCCAATGTAATTTCTGCACAAATCATTAATACTTGTATCATTTTGTAGTGTGGAATGTTAGAAAAACATTGATAAAATGAAATATGTAAAAAAAAAAGAACAATGGTAGGTGTGAAAAGCACTGACCTTTTTATTATTAACAGTCTGGAATTGACGCACCCTGTCTTTAAGTTGAAGTGGAGTAGTAATAGTTTTTTGGCGACACCTCGTGGCCTGATTTACTAAGATGTGAATAGCACGCACGGAACAACTTGTGCAATCTATAAAATATTTTGTACTATTAGTGGGCGTGTTGTGGGCAATGTACTAAGACTGCATGTGCAGGCACCACTTGACAATAAGTATCCCCTCATTATTTAAATGAGGATGTTGCGTGTACTATACAGGGCATCACCATGGAGACACTGTCATTTACTGCACATTCATGTTATCATGCTCCTACCTGCGGTCTTTTGCTATGTTTTCAAACACGCACGAGACATCAACGATGTATTATGGGCATTTTAGAAGCAGTCGTGCGGTGCATTGACAATGAAACCACTTTTCTCTGTCTTTTTTTTTTTTTTACCCCCGTAAGGTGCGCGCATTGAGTAGAGCAGGGGTCACCAACGCGGTGCCTGCGGGCACCAGGTAGCCCGTAAGGACCAGATGAGTCGCCCGCCGGCCTGTTCTAAAAATAGCTCAAATAGCAGCACTTACCAGTGAGCTGCCTCTATTTTTTTAATTTTATTTATTTACTAGCAAGCTGGTCTCGCTTTGCCCGACATTTTTAATTCTAAGAGAGACAAAACTCAAATAGAATTTGAAAATCCAAGAAAATATTTTAAAGACTTGGTCTTCACTTGTTTAAATAAATTCATTAATTTTTTTTACTTTGCTTCTTATAACTTTCAGAAAGACAATTTTAGAGAAACAATACAACCTTAAAAATGATTTTAGGATTTTTAAACACATATACCTTTTTACCTTTTAAATTCCTTCCTCTTCTTTCCTGACAATTTAAATCAATGTTCAAGTAAATTTATTGTTTTTATTGTAGTTGTTGTTGTGCAGGAAAGCCAAGTTCTTTATTCGACACAAATGACCACATTATAGAGTCTTTGGTGATATTTGTTAGTATGAAGAAAATAGCCTTAAAAAAACTAGATGAATAAATCTCTCTTGAATAAATCTCTCCCTGTTCATTTTAGAATTGATTTTAAAACCTTGCTGTTTGTTTTTAAAGCTTTACATGGACTGGCACCTCAGTGTATCTCGGACCTCATCCAAATTTACACTCCTGCGCGCGCTCTGAGGTCCGAGAGCCAGCTCCAGCTCGTAGTGCCCAAGACCAGACTTGAAACCAGGGGAGACAGGGCCTTCTCTGTGGTCGGCCCTAAGCTTTGGAACACTCTGCCCCTCCATGTTCAAACTGCTCCCACAGTGGAGTGTTTTAAGTCTCGTCTTAAGACCCACTTTTATTCTTTGGCTTTTAACACTACGTGAGTTGTGTGGTCCTATGTTGTCCTCTGTGTTTTTAGAATGTTGATTTCTATTTACTGTTTTAATTGGTTTTACCCTTTAAAATAGTTTTTAATCATATTTATTTTTATATTGGTTTTATATTTATTTATTTGTTGTTTTTATTCAGTCATTGATTTGATTTAGATTTGTATTAAGGATCCCCATTAGTTGGTTGCCTCAACAACCCACTGGTCTTCCTGGGGTCCACAATTCAATACAATTACAAGTAAAAGCATATAATTATAACTACACAATACAGAAAAAAATAAAAAATAAAAGCATCAATAAGAAAACAAGCAAACAATTTACAGTCACTCACATTGGTGGAGCTAAGGATAATATTTGAATATTGTTTTTAATATTGTTGTGCAGCACTTTGGAAACATTTTTGTTGTTTAAATGCGCTATATAAATAAAGTGGATTGAAAATCGCTAGCAAACATTGCTGAAAGTTCAACTTCACATCATAAAAACAAATGTAGACAAGAATTGAAAAAAAACAGACTAATATTCGTAGAAGGAAATCAACTGCAAACAAATGTATCCTTTTTCTCATTAGCGTCACGATCACAGCAGCACGACACTCCTTATGTCAATCAAATACGTTACTTAGTGATGCACGAATAAGTCCAACTTTGTCTTTCACGGATTATTGTTTAATTTGTTTACCCCTCAGATGTAAAGACATGATGTGCCTCCCATCTTCTCTAAATGTCGTTAAGTGTCAAGTGAAGTGAGTTTGTAGCGAGCAGTTACGTCTTGGTGATGATAAATGGTTTAAATCATTGAAGAAAAAAATTTTTTTTTATGAGTGTATGAATCCATTCTATCCCATTTTAAATATTTTTTTCATGATCGCTTATATATTTGCCCCTAAACTTTTCAAAATAGGCCTAAATCTGCACTGATTCAGGTAAATAAACAGTAGCCTAATGGGACTCCAGACCATCGCCTGAAACCCGGAAGTGCCCGAATGTGCCTCTAGGTCACGTGACTGTAACCCAGCCATTCCTTCGAGTATACATTGATCACTTGTTTGGAAGAGAGCACCGCCTGCACAATTCAATATCTTAGTTGCTCAGACAGCAATGTGTTTATACAAGTTTAGATTGGGTTATGTAGTTACCGAATTGAAAAAGACGTTAATGCTGTTTGCTTTAATGTTAGCATTTAAGTTAGCCAGCGTTAGCTTGATTCTCCAGTAAATGAGCAGTGGCCCCGGTTTGTGTGTTTATCAGAGTTGTTAATCCTGGTTTTACGATCATTTGAATGTGAAACGGTTGTTACATGTCTGTTTTTTGTGTGCCACCTACTGGCAATGTTGCTCCCCTCTTCTTTCTATTTTCAGTTGCCACGGTTCCCAGGGGAAGGCGGGGGCAACTGAGCACAGCTGTTTGTAATCAACGCACCCTATTTGGTCTGATCACTCACAGCCGTTAGCGCGGGATCTTTCCACGGTACTTCCACCACGTTGGGTCTTGGCCAGTGCATCGCCTACTCCAAGCTCCTGTTTGAGTCATCCCGCTAAGTTTCCTCCAGCTTAACCCCTGTTGTGAGTTTTTCTTTGTACTTTGTGCGCAGTCTACCTGTCTGCCCCTGAAGACAACCTTTTGTTAGTTTTCTCTTAGTTTGATATACAATACAGGCCAAAACTTTGGACACACCTTCTCATTCAAAGTGTTTACTTTATTTTCATGACTATTTACATTGTAGATTGTCACTGAAGGCATCACAACTATGTGGAGTTATGTACGTAACAAAAAAAGGTGAAATAACTGAAAACATGTTTTATATTCTAGTTTCTTCAAAATAGCCACCCTTTGCTCTGATTACTGCTTTGCACACTCTGGACATTCTCTCGATGAGCTTCAAGAGGTGGTCACCAGAAATGGTTTTCACTTCACAGGTGTGCTTGAAGCACACCTAATACATACTGTAGAACTACAACTGGTTCGCAACTAACAGTTTTCGGATTGTAATCATCCAAATATGATTGGCATCGAAGTAGAACAAGGGTTCTGGATCACCATTTGAGTTCAGCTCCTTGAATTCCTTCTAAGTCTATCTGATAGCTCAGTCACAGCTCTTTTTATACCAAATATGTGTTATATGTGTTTTATGTCGCACGTTTGCACCAAGAAAAATTCCTAGTTTGTGAACCCGTTCTCAAACAATGGCAATAAAACGATTCTGATTCTGATTAGTAGTCGTTGTTGTTTTTAAAGGAAATAGCAAACTTTGTGATGCATCTGTGAAATTAATGCGCCGCTGTGTGCTTAAAATGACCAAAATACATAAATATTACAACTTATTATGAATGTGGCAGTTACTAGAGGACAAACAAACTTATATTAAACGTTGGAGGGTTTTGGAGGTTTTTTAGAGCGCTTTATAGGCGGAAAAATTTGAATTCCATTACCTCCACTGTTAGCTGACTTTTGCTAGTGTTTATTTACTCGTTAAACTTCATAAAAAAGAAAAAGAAAAACATATGTGTGCTTGTCTTATACATGGATTGTGAATGATAGGCAACATTTTTAAAAAGGCGCAGTTCCCCTTCAAGAGCGTAGGAAGTGTTTATACAGGAGTGTGAAAGCTGTGTGAAGGCCTTAGAAAGACTTTAAATGCATATACTATTTATAAAAGTAATTTGTATTTCTTGTTAAGCACTTAGCAATAGTGCTACTTGCTGGATCTGATTATCACCTTGCTTCGAAAACTTGTAGATCATCCTCCATATATTCAAGCTCAAAAATTTATAGGGTTCTGGATCATCATTTGAGTTCTGTCATGATTAGTAGTTGTTTTTAAAGGAAATAGCAAACGTTGTGATGCGTCTGTGAAATTAATGGGCCGCTGCATGCTTAAAATTACCAAAATACATAAATATTAGAACTTATTATGAATGTGGCAGTTACTACAGTACACATAAACAGAGGTTTTTGGAGGTTTTTTAGAACGCTTTATAGGCGGGATACATTTAATTCCATTACCCCCACTGTTAGCTGACTTTTGCTATTGTTTATTTACTCTTTAGACTGCATAAAAAAAAAAAAACATATGTGTGCTTGTCTTATATATGGATTATGAATGATAGGCAACATTTAAAAAAAAGTGCAGTTCCCCTTTAAGAGCATAGGAAGTGTTTATATGTGAGTGTGAAAGCCCCGTGGAGGCCTTATAAAGACTTTAAATGGATCTAATATTTATAAAAGTCATACAATAAACAGCGTTCCTACCACAGTGGGGCCCGGGACGTAACCACACGATAATCCAAAGAACACCGAAGGACCCAGAAAGGATGCCAGGACAAAACCACGTCACTTATGAACGACTCACCTGCTTCCCCGCAGGGCCGGGCTTCCCTGGGCTTCCCGGGCGGCCGTCCTCTCCTCTCTCTCCTGGTTCACCTGCGACTCCCTAAGAGGGAGATTGCAGGAAAAAAATTGGGCAAGCAGATAAATACAAACAAAGCAGAAAAGGCCAAATGAAGCACAACATGCTCCTCACCTTGGCAGCCGGCCTACTGCTGATACCTGGAGGTCCCTGAGGATGGGGAGGGAGAAAGAGCACATGTTTTATGCATTCTTAGTTTGTAGCACAAGGGAACACTGGATGAATAATAGAGGATATTGTCAGGAATATTTCACAGTCACTGTAAGCGTGACATAGGGGGACTAGCTAACGCCATCCCCAGGGAGGTGTTATGATGACTTGCTGGCTTTCACTCACTGGCTCGCCTCGCTCTCCTTTAGGTCCAATCAGGCCCGCACCTGACCCTGGAGACCCCTTTTAGGGGTAGAACAAAAGAGGTGTCATTTGGATACGAGCTCGGATCTCTGAACTGCGACTGCTTTTTGGATCCATTAGCACGGTGACTCACTTTCTCTCCTCTTTGGCCGGCTTCTCCCTTTGTTCCCCTGGGCCCCTCAGGACCGCCGAGACCCGACTCTCCCTTGTGTGAGCAAAGGAGAGGTGTCAGAGGACGCGAGTCAAATGAATAATTGTATGATAAGAGCCTGATTTCTTACCTGTTCCCCTTTCTTCCCTGGAGGACTTTGAATCTGGACAATTTCAAAGCGCACTTAAGTCAAAGATATTTATGAAATAAAATTATTATATCTCATTATTTCCCTTCAACTCACAGTTCGGCCTGGTTCCCCTCGTGGGCCTTCGCTTCCCTAAAAACATGCAAGTTCTTTAATCTTTTGCCGGGATACCTATTACACGCGATTACGAAATGTTCTGCAGTGGTTTCACGTTCCCGCTGACCTGGCACGTCTGGAATGATTAGTCCTAATTGAATCAGTCTCACCTTTTCTCCCGCCGCTCCACTGGGCCCTGGGAGACCCTGAGGACAAATGTCAAGGCTTAGTCATGAGACGCCGGTGTAAGACTACAACTCCATGGCGGGCCAGTCACTCACCCTCAGCCCTGGTTGTCCAGGGGAGCTTGGTTTGCCCGGGTCCCCCTAAGAAGACATTATTAAGAATATATAAAAGACAAAAACCGATAAGGAGTCGATGGATAATGAACTGGAACAAAGCATTTAACTTACTCGCTCTCCTGTTTCACCAGGTAGTCCTCTTTCTCCCTAACAAAGAACACATTGATCATTTGGTCATTGTCATCAGCTGCCCGTGCGTTGACCAGGACCAGAGGGCGGGCCCATATTACACTGGTTTTAAAATCACTGCATTGGATTCTTGTGTGTTCCAGAATCGATTTTAAGATTATTTTACTGTTTATTAAATGCCTTAATAGTCTGGATACATACCCTCGGGGAGGCGTCATTCCAATATTACGCCCCCCATTTGTGGAACAGCCTGCCAGAGGCCCTCAGGGCTACAGAGAATGTTACGATTTTTAAAAACAAGCTTAAGACTCACCTATTTAACTTAACGTTTAATTAATATTTGTATTCATCCTATCATTTTTATTACCGTTATAATTGTGTTAGTATTTATTAGCTTGTATTTACCATATGTAAATGTAATTAATTTTATTTTGTTTTTAACTACATTAATATAATATTTATGCCTTTTTATATTGTATCTTATTAAAATATTGTATTCATTTATTTTACCCTCTTAGTATATTTCAGATCAATAAAGTCCTTTCCAGCGTTTCCTCAGCGGGAGCCCAATGCACTGATGTATAAAATAAAATAGCGAAAATCAGACTTATAACAGCGACTGGACAGCAAAGTACGAATGTATTGAAATGTCTGACTTTGTGATGTCTTTATTTGTGGTCGTGTTGTTTTAGGCTGTTTAACTCTGGCGATCAAAACTGGTTGAATACATGTAGCGCTGAATTTGACCAGCACAGGGCGATAAAGGTACACCCTGAATTGAATTGAATTGAATTATATTTATATAGCGCTTTTCTCTAGTGACTCAAAACGCTTTTACATAGCGAAACCCAATATCTAAGTTACATATAAACCAGTGTGGGTGGCACTGGGAGCAGGTGGGTAAAGTGTCTTGCCCAAGGACACAACGGCAGTGACTAGGATGGCGGAAGCGGGGATCGAAACTGTAACCCTCAAGTTGCTGGCACGGCCACTCTACCAACCGAGCCATACCGCCCCTTAAGTTGAATTGTGTTAAACCACATGTGTGCAATGTTTGTTGTGTGTATGAACACTAAACCTTCTATTTAATTCATGTAACATACACGATGGACATTATTTATGTAAAATACACAATGGGCATTATATTTTTGTAATGTTTACATTTTCAGTCTTACAAACCTAAATAAAGCAAGTTGTGGAAAGAAATACAACTGAAGAAGAAAAATAATTCATCAACCTTTAACAAAACATAGCTTTGGTTTCTTCATGCTGTTAACGATCTGTCTAGCTGCAGACGTTGGAAACGAGTAGCGATAGCAGATTAATGAATTTATTGACAGTGCAGTGTGAAAGCTGATGTGTTTACTTGGAAACCACACTCTCAAATCAATATAACCTCCGGAGGCACTTTCTAAAGAAACATCCACATTTTGATGTCCAACCCCTGAGACCTTGGGCTCTTGAAACTCAATCAATCAATCAAAGTTTACTTATGTAGCCCTAAATCACGAGTGTCTCAAAGGGCCACAACGACATCCTCGGCTCAGATCCCACATCAGGGCAAGAAAAAAACTCAACCCAATGGGAGGACAATGAGAAACCTTGGAGGGTACCGCAGATGTGGACGTCGAGTGGATCTAGCATAATATTATGAGAGTCCAGTCCATAGTGGATCTAACATAATAGTGTGAGAGTTCAGTCCATAGTGGATCTAACATAATAGTGTGAGAGTCCAGTCCATAGTGGATCTAACATAATAGTGTGAGAGTTCAGTCCATTGTGGATCTAACATAATAGTGTAAGAGTCTAGTCCATAGTGGATCTAACATAATATTGTGAGAGTCCAGTCCATAGTGGATCTAACATAATAGTGTGAGAGTCCAGTCCATAGTGGATCTAACATAATAGTGTGAGAGTCCAGTCCATAGTGGATCTAACATAATATTGTGAGAGTCCAGTCCATAGTGGATCTAACATAATATTGTGAGAGTCCAGTCCATAGTGGATATAACATAATAGTGTGAGAGTCCAGTCCATAGTGGATCTAACATAATAGTGTGAGAGTTCAGTCCATTGTGGATCTAACATATAAGTGTAAGAGTCCAGTCCATAGTGGATGTAACATAATAGTGTGAGAGTCCAGTCCATTGTAGATCTAACATAATAGTGTGAGAGTTCAGTCCATAGTGGATCTAAGATAATAGTGTGAGTCCAGTCCATAGTGGATCTAACATAATATTGTGAGAGTACAGTCCATAGTGGATCTAACATAATCGTGTGAGAGTTCAGTCCATTGTGGATCTAACATAATAGTGTGAGAGTCCAGTCCATAGTGGATCTAACATAATATTGTGAGAGTCCAGTCCATTGTAGATCTAACATAATAGTGTGAGAGTCCAGTCCATAGTGGATCTAACATAATAGTGTGAGAGTTCAGTCCATAGTGGATCTAACATAATAGTGTGAAAGTCCAGTCCATAGTGGATCTAACATAATATTGTGAGAGTCCAGTCCATAGTGGATCTAACATAATAGTGTGAGAGTCCAGTCCATAGTGGATCTAACATAATAGTGTGAGAGTCCAGTCCATAGTGGATCTAACATAATATTGTGAGAGTCCAGTCCATAGTGGATCTAACATAATATTGTGAGAGTCCAGTCCATAGTGGATATAACATAATAGTGTGAGAGTCCAGTCCATAGTGGATCTAACATAATAGTGTGAGAGTTCAGTCCATTGTGGATCTAACATATAAGTGTAAGAGTCCAGTCCATAGTGGATGTAACATAATAGTGTGAGAGTCCAGTCCATTGTAGATCTAACATAATAGTGTGAGAGTTCAGTCCATAGTGGATCTAAGATAATAGTGTGAGTCCAGTCCATAGTGGATCTAATATAATATTGTGAGAGTCCAGTCCATAGTGGATCTAACATAATAGTGTGAGAGTCCAGTCCATAGTGGATCTAACATAATATTGTGAGAGTCCAGTCCATAGTGGATATAACATAATAGTGTGAGAGTCCAGTCCATAGTGGATCTAACATAATAGTGTGAGAGTTCAGTCCATTGTGGATCTAACATATAAGTGTAAGAGTCCAGTCCATAGTGGATGTGACATAATAGTGTGAGAGTCCAGTCCATTGTAGATCTAACATAATAGTGTGAGAGTTCAGTCCATAGTGGATCTAAGATAATAGTGTGAGTCCAGTCCATAGTGGATCTAACATAATATTGTGAGAGTACAGTCCATAGTGGATCTAACATAATCGTGTGAGAGTTCAGTCCATTGTGGATCTAACATAATAGTGTGAGAGTCCAGTCCATAGTGGATCTAACATAATAGTGTGAGAGTCCAGTCCATTGTAGATCTAACATAATAGTGTGAGAGTCCAGTCCATAGTGGATCTAACATAATAGTGTGAGAGTTCAGTCCATAGTGGATCTAACATAATAGTGTGAAAGTCCAGTCCACAGTGGATCTAACATAATAGTGTGAGAGTCCAGTCCATAGTGGGGCCAGTAAGAGATCAACTGCGGCCCTCTTCATTATGTAGTTGAATAGCCCTGATGTACACTGACTACTCTATTTAGTATCAAATTCTCATTCTTTCAGCTTTGTGTCAGGAAAACATATAATCCAGTTTTTGCAGAAATGAGAGGAGCTGTACATGTTGCATATAAATTGTTCCATTTCCATTTAATATCTAGATTTTCCATATGCAAAAGAGAATGAAATTGCCTGTCGCACAAAGCTCTCCTGCAAGTTCCGACAGCTATGAATATAATTTCACACAGATAGGTGACAAAATAGACAGTTGAATTACGTGGGTCATGATCTGTCCCAAAGAGATGGTCAATCACATGTTCATTTTTACATTCAGTTCATTTTCTTCTGCAACTAAGTGGGATTGTCCAAATGGAAAGCTCTCTATAGACTGCTCACATGGCCAAAGAACATCAAAACATAATATAAATAAGTACATGCAGGATTGATTCCTGCAAAATCCTTCACTCACCCGGTCTCCGTGCGATCCAGGCTCACCCGGCTGCCCTCGATCACCCTATCAGAATACACACAGTCAATCTTCAAGTTAAATGTTACGGGCACGTCTCATTTTTCATACCTTTATCGTACCTTACTGCCAATTTCTCCTGGAGGCCCGCGAGGACCCTGAAGGGCATAACGGGACTCTTAATGTGTACAAGTCATGGTGGATTACTATTCTTGGTGTGTTAGGCAGGAAATGTGCTTATGAAATGGAAATGTGTCCACATGACGCCAATACATGTTATTGAGGGTGACCCACCCTGTCACCAGGGTCTCCCTGCCTGCCTGCTGGTCCTGGCAGCCCAACAGCACTGTCACCCTGAAAAATGAAACTTAATTAATTAAGGACTCAAGGAAATTGCCTGAAAAAGTTGATAATTGCAAAAAATCGCGATTCTCACGTTGTGCGATTCAGAATTGATTCTCATTTTTTAAAAATCGATTTTTTTTATTTTTATTTATTTATTTATTTTTTAAATAAATCAATCCAACAAAACAATACACAGCAATACCATAACAATGCAATCCAATTCCAAAAGCAAACCCGACCCAGCAACACTCAGAACTGCAATAAACAGAGCAATTGAGAGGAGACACAAACACCACACAGAACAAACCAAAAGTAGTGAAACAAAAATGAATATTATCAACAACAGTATCAATATTAGTTACAATTTCAACATAGCAGTCATTAAAAATCCCTCATTGACATTATCATTAGACATTTATAAAAAAATTAAAAAAAGAACAATAGTGTCACAGTGGCTTACACTTGCATCGCATCTCATAAGCTTGACAACACACTGTGTCCAATATTTTCACAAAGATAAAATAAGTCATATTTTTGGTTCATTTAATAGTTAAAACAAATTTACATTATTGCAATCAGTTGATAAAACATCGTCCTTTACAATTATAAAAGCTTTTTACCAAAATCTACTACTCTGCTTGCATGTCAGCAGACTGCGGTAGATCCCGCTGAAATCTATGTATTCCATGAATAGACAATCCTTTTGAATCAGGAAAAAAATCGTTTTTGAATCGAGAATCGTGTTGAATTGAAAAAAAAAAAAAAGATTTTGAATCGAATCGTGACCCCAAGAATTGATATTGAATCGATTCGTGGGACACCCAAAGATTCACAGCCCTAATATATATATATATATATATATATATATATATATATATATATATATATATATATATATATATATATATATATATATATATATATATATATATATATATATATATATATATATATATATATATATATATATATATATATATATAAACACAACTGATGGTCCTAACCCTATTGATAAAGCAAGAAATTCCACTAATCAACCCTGATAGGGCACACCTGTGAAGTGAAAACCATTTCAGGTGATTACCTCTTGAAGCTCATGGAGAGAATGCCAAGAGTGTGCAAAGCAATAATTAGAGCCAAGGGTGGCTATTTTTTATTATAGAAACTAGAATGTAAAACATGTTTTTTTAGTTATTTGACCTTTTTTTGTTAAGTACATAACTCCACATGTGTTCATTTATAGTTTTTATGCCTTTAGTAACAATCTACAATGTAAATAGTCATGAAAATAAAGAAAACGCATTGAATGAGAAGGTATGTCCAAACTTTTGGCCTGTACTGTGTGTGTGTGTATGTATGTATGTATATATATATATATATATATATATATATATATATATATATATATATATATATATATATATATATATATATATATATATATATATATATATATATATATATATATATATATGTATATATATACCGCAATTTCCGGACTATAAGCCGCACCTGACTATAAGCTGCACCAGCTAAATTTAGGGGAAAATACAGATTGCTCCATATATAAGCCGCACCCGACTATAAGCCGCAGGGTTTTGATGTGTAATTAGCGTAGTATATAGGGGTTCCTGCTACCACGGAGGGGATTGTCGGGACAGAGATGACTGTTTGGGAATGCAAAGCGTCCCATTTATTAACAATAAATCTTTCAATCATTCAATCAAACTTTCACATCTTTGACATGGCGAACAGCATTCGTGCAGAGTACAAACAATACAACGGTGCAAAGTAATACAAAGTGCTCGCCTGTACGTTATCAAAATAACCAGCCTACCGGTATATGAAAAGTCAGTCTTTAATCATTGTGTCATCGTCTTCCTCCTGCGTACTAAAACCAAGGAAATCCTCTTCGTCGGTGTCGGAGAAGAACAGGCCGTAAATAAGCCGCATCCTTGTATAAGCCCCATGGACCAGAACGAGGGGAAAAAGTAGCGGCTTATAGTCCGGAAATTACGGTATATATATATACAGAGAGAGAGAGAATATAATTTTGGTTTGGAAAAAACAACATTTTTGATTTATTTAAATATATTTTCCTTGTCACTTTCCACTTTTAATTGTGTGGTTTCACTCTATCGCGGTTATTTTCAAAATATATATATATAAAAAATCAGATCACTCGTCCTTGCTGTTTCACGTTGGACTACGGCTTAGTATCATTAAAATATATGCATATTTAAGGACATTTTACAAACTTTTGGCCTAAATTATTTTTTTTTAAAGCATAAAATTGCCAAAAATGACTTCAAAAAAGAAATCTGATATGTACTTTACTGCAGGGTTTCTTAATCATAGGGCAAAGAGGAATAGGCAAAACTGCCCGAAGATACTGTAGGTGTGCCAAGCTTGTGGCATCATATTCAAAAACACTTTAGGCTGTAATTGCTGCCAAAGGTGCATCATATTGAGAACATGCTGTGAATACTTACTTACGTGTGTTTTTTTGTGAATAAAAATAGCAAAAAAAATTCAAAACACCTTTTCCTATTATCATTATAGGGTATTGTGTGTAGCATTTTGAGGACAAAAATGAATGTATTCCATTTTGGAATAAGGTTGCAACATAAAATGTAAGGAAGTGAAGCGCTGTAAATACTTTTCGGATGCACTGTAAGTAAATTATATATAATTAATGAATATGATTAAAATAAAGAGTAAGTTTACTAATTCAGTGTTAATATTTGAGTGGGTCAAATATATGGCCCCTCTGTAGTGGACAAAAATAGGCCCTGAGGTCAAAAAGGTTAAGAACCCCTGTTTTACTGTATTGCACAGCAGCTCATCTTCATTATTGAACAAGCTGCAGTATTTTCACAGATGTTTCAGAACTTTGAGCGTGTGTCCATATGACTGTACAGTGTTGATTTATTTAGTTAGGACTTATATGTGTCAGAGTGGAATGGTAAACGGATTATACTTTTATATCGCTTTTCTACCCTCAAGGTACTCAAAGCGCTTTGACACTCTTTCCACATTCCCACACTGATGACGCAGCATCAGGAGCAACTGGGGGGGGTTTCAGTATCTTGCTGATATTTCGACATGGTCCAGGGGGGACTGAGGATCAAACTCACACCCATCGGGTTGGGGGCCAACCACTCTACCACCTGAGCCATGCTGCCCCAGTGCAGTATGTCTTATTTTCTATTATTATGTCTCCAACATGGGGAGTCTAGATGTGTTTTTTCAAGTCTAGAGGGTCCTAGTAATGTTCAAATGTACTTAGATATTGCAAACAGGTTTTCTATACTAAAACTAAAGCATATTTGATTTATAGATTAGTTAGTTATTGCGGTCGGGTTTGGAACCAATTCACCGCGATAAACGAGGGACGAATGTATTTTCAAGGATTTGTGTTGACTCACAAATCCCATGCAAAAATGTTCAATCAAAAATGCAGTTATTTATAGCTTTATTTTGAATTTAAATGTATTCTGAGAACAAGCTTTTAATACGACTTGACAGTTTTGCTAATTAATACGAAACAGTCTGATACTGTCTGATGTTTTGCTAGCAAATACAGTATGCCAGTATCTTTACAGGGTATAATTGTTGCACATCACCACCTCTCCTCTTTAGACACTAATTGGCCCATAGTGCGAGTGTGCTGCAAGGTATACTTTTTTTTTTATTATAAGGAACCATATACGGAAACCTATATTTAGACTAAATTGAGACCTTAATATGATGAAAGAAAGTGTACTATTGATTGTACTCTACTATATAATATGACTTGGAATGTACTACATTAACATACCTTATACAATATACAATAACCCTAAGGTTATTGTATATTGCAGCTTAGGGTATATTGTTCGTGTCATTCATTAAATGACATGTCCGTATCGTACATACAGTACAAATGTAAATGAAGAGGATCGATCACGCATCCTGTCAACTGCAGTGAAATGTGTTTCCCAAGGTTTTTCCTAAAGTCACACATGTTTGTGTATGGCAGCAAAGGCTCAAGTAACATGGCGGCAACTTTCTCTCAAGTCTCTCTGTGACAGCGTACGCCGGGGGTGTCAAACGTACGGCCCGCGGGCCAGGTTTTGTCCAGCCCGCGGGATGAGTTTGGTGAGTATAAAAATGAGCCGAAATTTTTGAATGAAATAAACTGCTGTTCTAAATGTGTCCACTAGAAATAAAGATAGTATACTATTAACCGCAACATGTAAGTGTAAAAAAAACCTAACATTATGATTTGTACATTTTCAGAATGTGCTTGTTGTATTTTTAAACAAATAAAAACAATCTGAAGTTGTCTTTATTTTGAAGTTATCGTGCCGTGATTTTAACAGTCCGGCCCACTTGGGAGTAGATTTTCCTCCATGTGGCCCCCGATCTAAAATTAGTTTGACACCCCTGGCGTACGCAGTCGCTCATTTCAGTTTTCACTTTCTCCTGCACTCATACTTGCCAACCTTGAGACCTCCAATATCGGGAGGTGGGGGGGTAGGGGGTGGGCTTGGTCGGGGGTGGGGGGTTGGGGGCGTGGTTATTTACAGCTAGAATTCACCAACTTGAGTATTTCATATACCGGTATGTGTATATATATATATATATATATATATATATATATATATATATATATATATATATATATATATATATATATATATATATATATATATATATATATATATATATATATATATACACAGTATGTGTATATATTATATGTATGTATGTATGTATAGTGAATTCTAGCTATATATATATATTTATTTTATTTACATAAAAGAAATACTTGAATTTCAGTGTTCCGGTGGCTATCCATTAGATGGCAGTATTGTCCTGTTTAACTTCTCCGTTCATGATGAGTATATCATTTCGGCCACCGTGTTCAATGGAGAAGTCTGTTCCACATATTTACAGGCAACATACACCTTCCCCTTCGAACTGTCCTGGATGAACTGAAATTCTTGTTTCCATTCGTTTTGGAACTTGCAAGCGTATTTCTTCATCTTGCTCGTCGACGGCGTCGCAGTTGTGCACTCTACTCTCTAAAAGCCCTAGATGTTATGACGTCATTGGGCAGGCAAGCTGTTTATATTGTGGGAAAGCGGACGTGAGAATAGGCTGTCCCCACTCAGTCTCAGGTCCGCATTGAGCTGGAGGGGGCGTGGCCTCCAGCTCCGGCTGAATACCGGGAGTTTGTCGGGAGAAAATCTCTGCCGGGAGGTTGTTGGGAGAGGCGCTGAATACCGGGATTCTCCCGCTAAAAACGGGAGGGTTGGCAAGTATGCCTGCACTTCCTCCACCTCTGCTACTTATACAGCAAATTGACCTGCCTTGTCTCCCTTGGCCCCCTGTGATCCGGATAGCCCTCTAGGACCTTGCACTCCTGGAGGTCCCGGAGAACCCTGATGATAAAAAGGCAATTAGCGGATGCAAAATACCAACCCCCACTTGCACCCAGAACTCATTTGTCCACACATTGCACGGTGGTTGACTGCACTTACTGGGGAGCCCTTTTCGCTAGTGACGACCCCCCCGCCGCCGACTCCTGGAAGTCCCTGGCACAGTACGGAGAGATAACAGTCAAGAGTCATTATGCTCTCAGGTACCTGGGGATAATTCTGCAAACATAAGGCAAGCTGGCAATGGTGTGACTCACCCGCTCTCCAGGGCTGCCCCTGTCTCCCTACGGACAGAAAGCAAGGGAGAGAGGAAGCTGAACATTGTTGTCAGGCTGAAAGCTTGAAAAGTGGATGTGTTTCCTTTACATGGCTTATAACCGACTATCTCTGCCCTGCTGAACATAGCTTTTCAACATCAAATATGGAACAGCACTGAGAATAACTTCATAGGGCCACAAAAACCTTTCCATAACTCCAAATTGTGAGCTTGCTGGAGTTTCAATGAACACAGACGCCACCTCGCTTTCATGACATATGCAATGTGAGAGTAGCTCTCTATTATTTGTGAATAATTCATTCAGTAATACATAGAAAATGACCTTCTAAGAGGGGCAACTGAAGAAAAATAGTGGCTCAATGCTACCACCATGTGTGCTATTGTAGAACAGCATCCTGAAACCCCCCAGCTTTATGTGTCTGCATTTACATCAATGTCTCTCAATGTCGGTGACAAATATTAAAGCCGCTCTGGATACAACATACTCTACCGGGCCATATTTTGCATTAGTAGCTGGTAGGGGTGTAACAATTTTGTAGATACCGCGGTATTTTGGTTTCAAAGTCTTCCCATTAATGCTGTGACGCACGACGGTATCAAACAAACACTTGGTGTGTCGTTTTTTTCTGCTGCGCTAGGGTTTTTGCCGGAAAATAAACTACATCTCTTTGAATCCTCTGCCGGCAAGGTGGGGCTGTGGAACGCAGGAAGTGAAGTGCGTTCATAGTAGATGTTTTTGGACATTTCATCAAAATCAGTCCAATACTGTTTGAGTTATGTTGCTAAAAAACACACAAACAAACCCTGATAAAAACATAACCTCTTTGGCGGAGGTAAGAAAGTCTGCATTCTGCAAAGCAAAGCGCACCACTTTGATCTCGAGCGTTTCCACGTAAATCATGGTTTTGTTTTATCTTGCTTTTATTGAATCGGTTTTATCTTTTTGTCTAGTATCACGGTTTGAATGGCTGCCTCTGAAGGACAGAAACCGATTAAGCCAAATAATCAAGTGGACAAAACGACTTATTGGTGAGCCCCAGCTGAGTTTGGAGTCAGCAGATTGCCAAGTCAATTACAGCAGAAATCGCTCACCCTCTTTATGGTGAGTTCCAGCTCCTCCCGTCCCAAGCAGAACATCTCGGTATAGGAACAGATTTGCTCCAGCCGAAGCTATTCTTTAAAAAAAACTATAGCTATATTGCACATATTTATTTATTTGTATCTATTTATTAATCCATAATTGTTTTATCTTACGGTCTTTTATTCTTCACTGGCTCCCTGTGCGTTACCGAATCAACTTTAAACTCCTTTTTATTTGTTTTTAAATGTCTAAACAACCTCGCGCCAACATATCTCTCCGACCTCCTTCAGCCTTACAGCCCCACCCGATCCCTGAGATCAGCCGATCAGCTGCTACTGACGGTCCCTGACACAAGGCTGAAGCTTAGAGGTGACAGAGCTTTCGCCGCTGCTGCTCCCAAGCTCTGGAACGACCTACCTCTGAGTGTTAGACAGGCCTCCTCTCTTCCTGTTTTTAAATCTCTCTTAAAAACATACTTTTATTCCATGGCTTTTAACACAGAGTGATATCCATCATGCAATGGCGCCCCATAATCCACCTGCTGTGAACCTGTTTTTATGTTTTATTTATTTTATTTGTTTATTTTTTATCGTGTTCTGTTTGTGTTGTGTTGTGTTTGCTCGGTACTCGTATTATCTTTTAACCTGCCCATTGTACAGCACTTTGGCTACCCCTGTGGTAAATTTTAAATGTGTTTTATAAATAAAGTTGATTTGATTTGATTTTTATTAACTTTTACTCTGCCTCTTTTTATTGTTCAAGTGACTTTTTCTTTCTTCTTTTCCTGGTCCTGGTCCCAAGCAGCCTGTTGAGCACTTTGTCATGTTTGTCAGGTTGTGATCTGTTTTGTGTTAATACCTTTGTTTATTTTCAATAAATATGCATATGCCATTCTCCTGTATTTTATTTTACACTGCAAAAGAGATCTACCTTCAGGTACAGATAAAGTCTCTTGAACTTGAACTTGCCACCTCATGAACCGTCACCCAGAAAATATCTTTTAAGTCAGCGAAGCCAAACATCAGTTTGTGAGGTGTTAAAATTATTAAAAGTTAATTTGTTAACTTTTCTGAGAAACAGCTTTTTTCAGACTGGAATAAACATGTCCATCGTGGAGGACACTGCTTGTCAGAAAGTAAAGAAAGACACTTAAGTGAACATTATTGTTTTACACTGGATGTTTACATTGTCACTTTAAAGACACTCAACTGTGAGTATTTTTGTAATAGCTGTTTGAAACAGTGGATGTTCCTGCACAATTCTTTGCACTTAAAAACACATGATTGTAGTAATAAATAACATGTTTATCCTAAACGTTACTGCCACTTAATTTTACACACTGACCTTTTTAAGTCTTTGTTTTGGGACATATACCACAATAATATCATGCCATGGTCTTAAAGGGGAACTGCACTTTTTTGGGGGGAATTTTGTCTATTGTCCACAATTATTATGAAAGACATGAGAATGATGGATTTAAAAAAAAATGTATTATAACTATTAAATAAACGTTAATAAAAGAACATTACAAAAATATAACATCCACCCCGTTTCTTTACGAAGATTATGAGACATTTTTCATCTAATAGGAATATATGAAAATCCTAGTAGTCGGCATCCTAATGACAGCAGACATTGTACGGTACGTGATGTTTTATTATGTTAAAAAAGCAAAATCTAGTGATGCGTTTTTGAAATTAATGCCCCGCCTATGCTTAAAATGATCAAAATACGCAAATATTAAATGTTATTATTAATGTGCCCGTTACTTCATTACATATAACATAACATCATGTATACAAAACCCTAATAGGGATGTTTGGATGTTTTTTAAGGGCTCTACAGGCAGAATTGAACGGCTCCTATAGACTCCATTGTAAGCTGACTTCTGATTGAATTTATTTAATATTTTAAACGCATAAAAAAAAAAATCCATTCGTCGCCATGTCTTTCAAAATGATTGTGAACGATCAGCAAAATTCCCCCAAAAAGTGCAGTTCCCCTTTAATACTGTGATGATATCATACCGGGAGATTTTGATACCGTTACTTCCCTAGTAGCTGGTGAACATTTACATTTCTTGTATACATTCATAGGTCAGTTAGTAAAGAGCATGACAGACATCATACAGTTACATGAATGTACAAAAGCATGGAAAGAAAGAAAGGGTCTAAACCTTGATGGACAGTCCTGGCGTTCCTGGTATCCCTGGGCGACCATCTTGCCCTGATGCACCTGGAATCCCTGGTGTACCTTTGATGCCGTCAATTCCTGGCCGACCGTGCGTCCCCTGAATTCACAGGAAAGAAACGTGTGTGAGAAAAGGCGCGTGGAGACTCCTTACTTTGTGACTGTGTTGCTCTTCAACATACAATAAACCCCCTTTTATCTTGGTTACCTAGTTCCACACTTGACAGTGGTAAATTTTATTTCGCAAAGTAAGAAATATTCATTTTAAATCAGTAAATACATTTTCATAGCCAGAGCATAAAGAAACCTTCCAAATATGTTTTTTTTTAAACATTATGAGCACTCTGAAATAACACCCACATAGCCACCTTTACGCTCCTTTAATACAATGTAATATAGTAGTAACCAAACATTTGGCCTCCAAGGGCCACAGTGAAAATGTGCCAATGGTCCGCGAGCCAGACAGCGATTTTTTTACCATGCAACAGCACCACCAGTGAGAAATGTAGCCTCATACCACCATATATAAATATAAGTCTCGTGCCTAATTCAATTAACATCCAACTATTATGTACATTCGGCAGATTTTTGCCATTTCCTGGTGTTGTTCTGTAACCAACTCCTCCTAAATATTTCATGTGATCGCTTTCAAAATTTACCCGGACAGATAAGACATATGGAGGATGCTAAATTTACATCTTTTGTAATATTCTAGATCAGACCTGGGCATTCTGCGGCCCGTGGGCCGCATCCGGCCCTTTGTGCGTCCCTGTCCGGCCCGCGTGAGGCCAATTATAAATTACAAAATAAATGTAAAAAAGTATCTATGTCGAGTGTGCAATACAACGGTGCTGTTTTTGTTTTGAAAATCGTTATTTGTATTACTTCCGTGTGGACGTATGCGTGTGCGTGATTGTGAGTGAATGTGAACAGCTGCAATCACAAATTACAAAATAAAGTTGAAAAAACATCTATGTCGTGCGCGCAATACAACTGTGCTGCTTTTATTTTGAAAAGTATTATTTATGGGCGTGTGTAACCTGTGAGTGAAGGTGCACATGCAGCGACAAGTGATGCACGGTTTACACCCGAGACGCTAAAAAGAGAAAAGTTGATGAAGAATGGCGTGTTTTCAACAAGACATGGACTGCAAAGCAACGTTCCCTCTAAGGTGCGTGCCTGCGCAATTGCGCACTGCTCAAGCGTCCGCTGCGCGCAGCAAATATATGCCGCGCACCAAATCAAATCCCATCTGAATTCTAAACAAAATAAACATATTTATTCTATGTAATTTTGCAATGAAACTTTGAGTGACAGTGACAACAAGCGGCCCTAACGGTGTTCGTCAACACCGTTCAATTGAACACCGTTCAATTATTGTAACGTCTATCGAGATGCTTCGAGGACAGGAATTATATCGATCACTTTATTGAGCAAAACTGTTTATATTCGGACATAACCATGAGTAAAACAATTCTATCTCGAAAAACTAGTCATTTTCTGCCGTACAAACCAGGCCAAAACCAACTTGTCATCTGTCACCAACACGCATAGCACTAAACCACTGGTGCGTTTATGGCCACACAAAAAGTCGGACAACTCAAACACCACACAAAGTTACACTATGACTCCTCAGTCATACGTGTGCTTATTTTACTGTCATTTATTATTAATGTTAATTTATTTATATTAGTCATGGAATGCTGTTACACACACTATGTTGAAGTATTGCTATTATTATTAATTATTATTATTATTATTATTATTATTTATCTTACGGTATATATCAAAAATAATATTATGCAAAATTTAATTGAAATATTGTCGATGTGGCCCTCCAGCAGTGCTCGGGTTGCTCATGCGGCCCCCGGTAAAAATTAATTGCCCACCCCTGTTCTAGATGGTAATTGGGGTTTGTTATATATTGTATATATTATATAAAAATATAATATAATAATATATCAGTATATATTATATACTGTATATATAATATTTAAATATTACATATGTTATATTTTATATTGCTACTATGGTACATTTTTAGTCTACTTTACGCCTGCATTATCCTTTCCAACCTTACCCTTTCCATCCTTTGTACCTGAACTACTGTGTGGAACAATTTCCCGTGTGGATCAATAAAGTTTTTCTAAGTGTAATTATAGGACATGGGCGAAGCATGGCGAACGAGATTATCCTCTTCTATAGATCGTAAAATAGTCACAACTTTACCGTAGAGCAGGGGTCTCAAATTCAAACGCAACAAGTTAAAAATCTACAGATTTTACAATAAAAAAAACAGAACTTTACCATACAATTAACAGTAGTTTTTAGACCAAATTACTGTAAACTGAAAAACTGTACCACTAATGTTTTTATGTTGAAATTCTGGTGACTGAGCTGCAAGTTTTTTACCGTAAAATCTATGGCCATGTTTTTTAACAGTGCATTACTAAATAGAAAAACAGTACCACTGTTATTTTTACCTCACAATTCTGGTGACTGAGCTGCCAGTTTCTTACCATAAAATTTATGGCCATGTTTTTTTTACAGTACATTACTAAATCGAAAAACAGTACCACTGTTATTTTTACAGCAAAATTCTGGCGACTGAGCTGCTGCTTTTCCCCCCGTAAAATCTATTTTCCCTGTTTTTACAGTGAATTACTGTAAATTGAAAAATGGTACCACTGATGATTTTACGTTAAATTTTTGTCGACTGAGCTGCCAGTTTTTTACAGTAAAATCCAACGACTTGTTTTACACTACAGCCTTGCAGACATGCCATCAATGATTATGCAGCTTGAAAGAGGTCAGTATGAATATGTACAACATGGGCATCTCTGGTGTATAGTACTGTATTCTCTCTTGTAATTTACTCTAGTCTTTGAATCGACCCTTTTTTAGACCAGTTGATCGGCTGTCTCTCTTTTCTGCTATGCTCCTCTCTCCTGTGTGGAGAGGTTATCAGGTGACCACGGATCAGCCTCCACGGAGCAGACCCTAGCTGTTCCAAGTCGGGACCCAGGATGTGCATCAGTCGGTGACGTCTCGGCGCCTCAACGTGTCGACATACAAGAGGATCCCCTGCTGGCCCCACTATGGACTGGACTCTCACATTATTAACCGTATCTACTCAGCATCCATTGCACCAGTCTTAGCTGGTTCCTTTCTGCTGTAACGTGGTTCCAGTTACACTTCTGTGAAAGTGTACAAAGCACTTATTCCTTGGTTGTTTCACTACTTCACATCCAAGCTCGTTAAACGGTTAGCATGGCTTTCACTGGTAACCATTGGCGTTGTTAGGCCTATATTAGGGGGGCTCAAGCCCCCCTAAAATATTCTTAAGCCCCCCTAAATAATTTAGTTTTATATATATATATATAAAAATTTTTTTTACAAATACATGCCGACATATTCATTATAAAGTGGCCCGAATATGAGTTTAAATAAATAGTCATATAACCTGTTATTATTCACTCAGTTTCCCCTCACTTCATAGCATAAGGTAGAGAGCCCATTTAGTGCGTCGGTATCCAATCCATTCCACTTGTTCATATAGAAAATGCCCACATCACTCAAATTCCAGTCCGCATTTTCTCTGCAACCTTGCTTGCGGTCCTGCAGGTGTACGAAGCACATTATCTTCCTTTACAATGAGTGAAGCTGCAAGAAACCTTGTCTGTGCAATTGTAAATAATTTAGTTTTTAAGTTTTGTGTTTCTTGTAGAATCTATATAAAGTAATATACATTAGCCTATTGTTAAAACGATGAAAAAAACATCATTAAATATATTTGTTTTATTGTATTGTTACATTAATAGCTGTTGTATCATTATAGGATGGCTTGTTAAACATTTCATAGGATTTTCAGAGGGAGGAAAAACCAAGACATTTTATACAAAATGTAAAATTAATAAATACATAAAAAGAAAAAGAAAAAAATGGTTAAAAGCCATCGTCCCGGGGACCATTTCATTTCGTCTCGTGCATTTTTAAAAAATAATAATAACAATGAATAATTTCTAAGTCTTTGTTAGCCGTTTGTGAAGTTGTGTGCTCGTGCGTAACGTTCGCTCGCATCCTGTGCATCTCCTGGGGGCTAAGTCCCCCCTGTCCTTAAAAGCTAGTGACGCCCCTGCTGGTAACTAATTACATTTAATGATCATTAATTCCGTTACTAATTTTTTTTAGGAATGTCACTGTAGTAACTATAATTACGTTTTAAAAGTAATTTTCCGACTCCTGGTCATGTTTAATGAGTTTTTAAGCGTTCGCAACTAACAGCGTCTATCCAATTATTGCCTACTTCCGATTAACGGCCCGTTATCTTTGCGGGTTAGGTAAATAAACACCCCAGCTGTAATTAAAGCATATATGACTGTATTAAAATGTTTTTATGTGCTTCTTACAGGTATTCCTGGTGTGCCTGGCTCTCCTTTCCTTCCTGGATACACTCCTCCTGTCACGGAGCCTGGCTCCCCCTGAAACATCAACAAGAAGGTACAATGAACAGACAGAAACCTGACATATTATTCTAAAAAATACAGTATCGTAGATTAGGATAAAGACCAATAATCTGCTCACCCTTTCACCTTTATCTCCCTTTGCACCATCCAATCCTGATATGCCAGGTCCGCCCTGAAGTGACAGGAAGGAAGTTTAAAATGATACTTTGCAGCAGTGATATCATCTCTTCAGGTGAGGCTGACTTACAGAGCTTCCTCTGACACCAGGCTGGCCCTGTGAACCCTACATGACACATCAAATTATTCGTTTTTGAAATGTACACATTTTTAAATGTGTTTTCTCATCTTACTGGAAGCCCTGTGTTTCCTGGAGAACCCGGTCGCCCTGGTATTCCTGGATTTCCATCAACACCAGTAAAACCCTGGAAACATGAAGTGGTTATATCGACCCAGACATTATGATTTGGTAAGTTTTTTTTAACTTCCACTTACTCTGTCCCCCTTCTCCCCTTTTAAGCCCGCTGTGGGTTCAGTAGGGACAGACGGGCCTGGTAGACCTGGACGCCCTTCAGGACCTCTCGGACCATCTCTACCAGGGAATCCATCCCGACCCTACATCACACACAAACACACACATCAGGTAAGCTTGCACTATTAGTTTAGATGCAATGCAAGTTTTGATTAAAAAACTAAACACTTTTTTAGGAGAACACCAACATTTACTTATCATACTAAAAGGTGTTTCTAATACAGTGGAACCTCCATTTACCAACCCCTCTTTCTAAAAACTTTTCGATTTATGAATAAAAATATGCTTTGTTGTTCCTCACAGTGCAGCCATTTTGTGGGCCGGGCTGATCAAATTTCCAAATTTGATAACACAATATGAGTCCAAAGAAAGCAATGGACAAGCAATGTGCGCTTTGAAACAATCAAGAAGTATCCACAGCGTTGTTCACATTCCCATCCCCATGTTCCGCTCCCTTTGCACGCAACGAAGATTAACCGACAAGGTAAAGTGGATTTTATGTTTTTATTCCAAATCATTGTAGCGACCTGGCTGTTAAATTTAAAGAGCTTGTAATTTTTAAATTGTGAGTGCACCACAGGGCTAGTGACGGTGTGTGTGCGTGTCGGCAGGGGGGCTTTAATGAGGACAGTTCAGCGGATCGATACTGAAATATTAATACCGCCGATACTAGATCTTTATGCTCTAATATTGATCCTCAATCAAAATATCGATACGTTTGATAGTTTAGTTCCAAACTTTTTCCACCAAGGGCCGCATACTGAAAAGTCAAAGTTTCAAACATTTTTAAAAACAAATATCGTGTCAGATTTGTATTATAAGTAACTAAGTATATTATTTTACTTATTACTAAAAATATTTCAGCTTTTTCTCATTACATCCCGATTTTTTTTCTCTCTTTTTTCTGACATTTTAATGTTTTTTTCCTAAGTAAGATTATAATAAAAATAACAATACGACCGTTTAATTGCTTAACATACAGTGTCAAAAATTATGTCTGTATGAAAATATTAATGTTCAGTTACACATTTAACAGTGTTTAATATGGTTGTTGTATTTTTCAAATTAATTAATGAGTTAGTATTGTTTTATCTTTTGATTAACTAAATTTTAACAACATTTTTATATTTTAAGTATATTTTATTTTTATTTTGAGAGCTTCTAGTATTTTATATCATGGGTGTCCACCAGGGTCCGCATAATGGTAAGTCAATTATGAGTAGGCCATTTTGGTATATATGTATATATATTTCTTTTTTTTAAATGCTAAAAACAGATATTACATATATTTAAAGACACACTAAATATATTAGTATAATTATTAGTTTTACAATTTTAGCTTTTTCTCATATTCAGATTTTTGGCTCTTTTTTTCTTATTTTTTTTACCATTGTTTTTTACATATATATGTTATTATTTGAAAATACAGAACTAATACATTTTTTGCATACACGTTATATGTGCACATAGTATCGGCATCGGATTGGTATCGGCAATACCAGCCTGAATTTTACTTAATATCGGATCGGAAACCAAATCAAATAATATTTGTTATTAAACAGGAAGTTGATCCATTACCCACTTGTTATGTCTGTTGGATTTACAGCTTGTACTAAAATATAGACTTTTGTCAAGGCTGAAACCAGTTATCATGTTCACATTTTTTCTTATGGAGAAATCTGCTTCAATATACAAACTTTTCTATTTACGAACCCTGTTCAAGAACCAATTAAAATGGTAAATCGAGGTTCCACTGTAATGAATGTGGGTTAGTCGCTTACAGGTTCTCCTTTGCGTCCGTCCACACCATCTCGGCCTCTCTCACCCTGGAGAAAACCACAAATTATGGACCATAAACAGAAGAGAGAACAAACAGATGCTCACCGTCGGAGAAAAGGTGAACTTCCTTATTGCTAAGCTAAAAGAAGGTAGCTTAGCGTCGAGCTACTAGCTGCCATTGCAAGATCAATAAATCTTCGGTTCGCTACATGAATAAGGAAGAACAGAATACTGTCGTCATTATGTCATCAGCCCCATGCAGTAGATTCTTTAGCGTCATTATTCGTAAGTACCAATATTTTATATTTTACAATTACATACACTACCGTTCAAAAGTTTGGGGTCACATTGAAATGTCCTTATTTTTGAAGGAAAAGCACTGTACTTTTCAATGAAGATAACTTTAAACTAGTCTTAACTTTAAAGAAATACACTCTATACATTGCTAATGTGGTAAATGACTATTCTAGCTGCAAATGTCTGGTTTTTGGTGCAATATCTACATAGGTGTATAGAGGCCCATTTCCAGCAACTATCACTCCAGTGTTCTAATGGTACAATGTGTTTGCTCATTGGCTCAGAAGGCTAATTGATGATTAGAAAACCCTTGTGCAATCATGTTCACACATCTGAAAACAGTTTAGCTTGTTACAGAAGCTACAAAAATGACCTTCCGTAGAGCAGATTGAGTTTCTGGAGCATCACATTTGTGGGGTCAATTAAACGCTCAAAATGGCCAGAAAAAGAGAACTTTCATCTGAAACTTGACAGTCTATTCTTGTTCTTAGAAATGAAAGCTATTCCACAAAATTGTTTGGGTGACCCCAAACTTTTGAACGGTAGTGTAAGAGTGTAATGTGAAAGGTTAATGACAGCATAAGAACTAAAATGCATATAATATTCATGTAAATTAGGGTTGTACGGTATGAAAAATAAAAGTACCGGTCCGCCACCCACCCACTTTAAAATGTATATTATGTTTATAAACTCAGGAAATATGTCCCTGGACACATGAGGACTTTGAATATGACCAATGTATGATCCTGTAACGACTTGGTATCGGATTGATACCCAAATTTGTGGTATCATCCAAAACTAATGTAAAGTAATTATTACATTTTAACAGAAGTGTAGATAGAACATGTTAAAAGAGAAAGTAAGCAGATATTAACGGTAAATGAACAAGTAGATTAATAATTCATTTTCTACCAGTTGTCCTTAATAATTTTGACTGAATAATAGAATGGAAAATGACACAATATGTTACTGCATATGTCAGCAGACTAATTAGGAGCCTTTGTTTGCTTACTTACTAATAAAAGACAAGTTGTCTTGTATGTTCACTATTTTATTTAAGGACAAACTTGCAATAAGAAACATATGTTTAATGTACCGTAAGATTTTTTGTTAAAATAAAGCCATTTTTTGTGGTCCCCTTTATTTAGAAAAATACCGAAATGTATCGAAATAATTTTGGTCCCAAAATATTGGTATCGGGACAACACTAATGTAAATCATAAAAACTACTACTTCACGGGGAGTTTGGAACATAACTCCCACGATAATCGAAATCAAGACAACAAAAATATAAGCAGTAAAAGAGTAACTTCCTGCACTTTACCCTTTCTCCGCGATCTCCCTTGTCTCCCTAAAAAGAAAAAAAAACAAAGAAGATATAGGAGGAAAACAATGAAGACCAGAAATCTGCAGGGCGTGTCAAGAAGTCCTACAATGTTTGTTCAACATTCGATAAAAGTAATCCCACCTCGGGATCGTAATGACAAATGAGGTAATAAAGTGTCAAACTAACAGATGACTCACCTGAGGACACTGAGTGGTACACTGTTCCGGACCTGGCTTTTCCTGCACACAAAAACATGCGGATTGTGAAGAGCTGAGATCAAATAAACACAACTATGATGAAATAGGACAACCTCTCACCTCTGGTATTCTCGCAAAGCCACAGAGCAAGTCTGCCAGATCAGTATAGATAGCTTCCAACTGGGCGGCATCGCGTACCAACAGGATGTTTTGGGTCCTGCCGTCTGTCACGGCCCGCCGTAATTCCTCCGTATCCGCCTGATCTACACTGACTGCCAACACCATAACACCTGCAAACCCCAAAGTACATAATGAATGGAAACTACCATAAATCCTCAAATTACTGCTGTAAAGGGCGATAATTAGAAGCCTGCGATAATTGGAGAAAAGCGCTCGTTTCCGAAATGTGAAAAGTCAACTTTAGGGTTTCCCCTTCAGGTATTTGATTGTGGTGATGCGCCACGGCTAAATATTAGCTGCTACACCTTAAAAATGAGGGTTTTGTTGTTTTTTTTACAAGAAAACAAAACATACTGTATGGTAGCGTCCGGAAGAACACAAACAGAACACAAAGTCCAATGCTCTTTTTAACTTTTTTTTTGACAATTTTATGACAAGGGGCTCAATTCCAACAAGTATTTCCTCCGTGCACACATGTCTGTCTCCATGTATTTTTGGTAATAATGGAGAAATCTCTACCAAAAAAAAACATTCTTAACAAGTTACATTGTACAATAAGCAGGAATATTAGAGCAAAACAATATTATGTAAGAAAAATATATGCTATTACTATAATTAATAATAACAGATTTGTTTTGAATGTATGTATACATTCTTTCGCCTTTTTAAAGAAAATATATGCATCATAGCAAACAATGCGATGACGTCATTTTGACCACGCCCCCATTGCCACAGGTATCTTGGCAATCGAGGGGAAACTCTGAACTTCATTTTTTTACTTTAATAATGATTTGGAGTGCAGAGTAGCATGCGTGCCACACTTTTATTTAAGTAAGTATAGTCCGACAGATCAATTCTCACCTGCTGCCCGGAGGCTGTTGGCTGCTTGCGTGAGGTTGTCTGTAGATTTTTTATCAGCAATGATTACAACGACCCCCGGTACCCTTGGCCTCCGTCCAGCCGGGGTGGTCAGGAGATATTGTGTGGCGAAAGTCACTGCCTGGCCTGCAGAGGGGAGTAGAGCGCAACCAAGTTCTACCACATCCAACACCAAGAACATGTTACAGCAAATTTTCAGAACTGACCAATGTTATTTCCGGGGCTTTCATCAAAGGGTATGGACTGAATTTCTTGGAGCAGTGTGTCGGACCTGCTGTGACGATTAAGCGGGAACCATATTTTGGGTCTATAACCGTACGCAACAACCCCCATCTAACATAAGCAGAAAAACAAAACATCAACATCTGCCTGTGTTGTGGGGGTTAGGGTCTTTTGTACCTGTGAGTCGCGGGCTCCGATCGTGCTGAATGACCCAGCTGCGCTTGTGAGAAGAGCCCGCAAAGGTCTGGCAAGGTTCACCCGATCAGTGGATGCCGGGACAAGAAAGACCACATCCAGACGTCCACCCAGACACACTGTGGACAGAAATATTTCCATATAAATGCACTCACTGGCCACATTAGGTATACGGTAGGGTTGTACGGTATACCGGTACTAGTATAGTATCCCGGTATTAATGAATCAAAAACGGTACTATACTCTGTTTGAAAAGTATCGGTTTGCCATATATTTACTTTTTTTACAGGCATGACGGCACGTCGTCGTCATGTCGTGTCATTGCTGGTTTTACGAGCAGAGGAGCATGTTCGGCAACGCACAATCACGGAGTACTTACAAGCAGACACAGTGTGTAGACAGAAAACAGAGAATGGACGCATTTTGGCCTAAAAACTAAAGATAAGGTGAAGCTATAACACTGAAACGCCCTCGGGAAGAGGTGCTTTAAAAACATGCCTAGCTAGTTAGCGGCTAATATCAATGTACAATCGGCAGTGTTTTAGCTACTTCTAAATCATTAATCCTCGCCTCCATGGCGACAAATAAAGTGAGTTTTTTACAAGTATCATCCCTGTAGGACGAGGAATAGCTAAACAGGCTTCACTACACACCGTAGCTCACACAATGTAAACAAATGCCATGAGTGGATCTACACCTAACATCCACTGTAATGATACCAAGTACAATAGCGTATCTAGTCGATACTGCTATGATTACATCAATATTTTTTATCGTCACAAAATCTTTTGTCTTCTTTTTTAAAATTCATATTATATTCATAAACTCAGGAAATACGTCCCTGGACACATGAGAACTTAAATTATGACCAATGTAAGATCCTGTAACTACTTGGTATTGGATCGATACCTAAATTTGTGGTATCATCCAAAACTAAGGTAAAGTATCCAAACAACAGAAGAATACATGATTATTACATTTTAACAGAAGTGTAGATAGAACATGATGAAACGGAAAATAAGCAGGTATTAACAGTAAATGAACAAGTGGATTAATAATCCATTTTTACAGCTTGTCCTTCATAATGTTGACGAAATAATAGAATGGAAAAAGACACATATATATAATTAGGAGCCTTTGTTTGCTCACAAGTTGTCTAGTATGTTCACTATTTTATTTAAAGACTAACTTGTTATTCGATTGCAATAAGAAACAGATGTTTAAGGTACCCTAAGATTTTTTGTGAAAATAAAGCCAATAATGCCATTTTTTTGTGGTCTTTATTTAGAAAAGTGTCAAAGTAGCGAAATACATTTTGGTACCGGTACCAAAATATTGGTATCGAGACAACCCTAATATACGCTAGTACCTCTGTCTTTGTACGCCCCACTTTGCCTAATTATTGCCTCGGTTTTCATTGGACAGAGTTAGAGATGCTACCTCAGTAGAAGCATTTAAGTCTCATCTTAAAACTCATTTGTATACTCTAGCCTTTAAATAGACTCCCTTTTTAGACCAGTTGATCTGCCGTTTCTTTTCTACTCTGCTCCGGGGTGGACCGCTAGCCTGTTCATCGGATGGGGACATCTCTACGCTGCTGACCCGTCTCCGCTCGGGATGGTTCCTGCTGGCCCCACCATGGACTGGACTTTCGCTGATGTGTTGGACTTTCACAATATTATGTCAGACCCATTCGACATCCATTGCTTTCGGTCTCCCCTATAGGGGGGGGGGGGGGGGGGGGTTTCCTTGCCCGTATGTGGGCTCTGTACCGAGGATGTCGTTGTGGCTTGTACAGCCCTTTGAGACACTTGTGATTTAGAGCTATATAAATAAACATTGATTGATTGATTGATTGATTGATTGAATGAAGAAGCTGAGCTTATTTAATCCTACCCCTTTCCATACCATGGCAATTTTATCCCACTTCCTTGTTCTCTGTAACAGAACAGTGAATAAATAATAAAAACAATAATAAACCATAGTAATTAATTCATTAGTAATTAATTAGTTTCAATATAACTCAAAAAGTCATGGGTGGATTTTCATGAAACTTTCAGAACAATCAGATTTTGGGGTTGATCCGGAATATTTCTCTGATGTTACCTTACGTTTACGTTTCGAGCCTTAACTTTTCTGTGAGTGTGCGTACAGTATGCTCGCACACTTTGCCGTCCCACCTCCACCCGCAGACACAATTTAATGCTGTTTCTTTTATTCTGCTACGAATAGCTCAAAAAGTTGTGGGCACATTTGGATTGAACGTTCAGGAAATGTCAGAAACGGGATAAGGAACAAGTGATTACATTTCGGGGGTGATCTAAATCAGTCTTTACGACCGGGAGGTAGGGCCTGGTGGAGGTCTGTGCTCTCTGTGTGCTTTTGTAGTTTTTTATTAAATGTGTTTTGGGGAAATATGGATTTACATTATTACTTATGGCGTATGGTACCATTCAGTTTTTGTCTGATGAAAACCGAGATACAGTGTCACTGTATCTGCAAAAACTCTATATCAAGAATTCTGGAAGATAGCAAGCTTTTTTGTTCTCTCAAAGAAGTGATGATTTTCTGACGAGCAATCAATTAATTTTAATACCAAGCTGTACTTGCTGGTGAAAATGTAACCATACTGAAGCAAGGTTGTCTCTTGTTTCATTATGTTGTGATCTCGGTTTAGTATAAGAACCAGTCGGATCCAAGTCTTACCGGTACGTTCAGTGGCAAAACTCTCTCTTCCCAGTCCGCTTTCGAAAGTGGGCTGTATGGTAAAACGGTATTGATGACCCAGACGAAGCCCGGTCACCTGGAAGTAGCTGGCTGAAGCGGGCAGCGGGACAGACGATCCTGGACCGCGGTCTAAGGGATGTGAAGTTACTTACAATCAGTGTGACTCTTCAAGAGAGCATCAGCAATGATTAAAAAAAAAGACCATGTTTTACCCGTTTCCTGCCTCCAGCGCAGAATGTATCCTGTTGCGCCCGGTAAGGGGATCCAGCCAAGCCGCACAGAATCCTGGGTTATCTCCGCCACTCGTAAAGGTGTGGTCGTGAGGCCGCCAGCTTCGCGCAGAGGTTCAACACATTCAAACAGACAAGGACCACAATTGGCGACTACAGTTTAAACAGGACTTACGTGTGGTGACCCGGACAGACACTGGCGTTCCTTCCCGGTTCTGGACTAAAGCCATGACCTTCACCTCATACTGGGTACCGGGTTCCAGTTGGTTTAAATCCACACCGGTCACGTCTCCTGCCACCAACTGACTCACTTCTTCACCACCTGCAGCGCCATAAGGCCAAACAGTCACCTGGTTAGAGGCTGAACGGCAGGCTGAGGTTCTGATGCATCAAACAACTCTAGAAGGAAACTTTAAACTATATTTCATTGTGATCTAAAGTCCAACCATTTGCTCTCCTCCATGACACCCGGTAGGCTGTGGCTCCTGGTACACCAACCCAGGTAATTCGAACAACCTCTCCTGGGTTCTCCTGGACTTGGAGCGACGAGACTGTCCCAACCGCGGCCTGAAATTGTTCTGTTGTTCCTAAAGGAGAAAATCAATCAAACAACACACAAAATATCTCATATATGTGAACACACCCACACCCACGTACCGTAGATATGCTATAGAATTTACTGATCATTTAAATTAGTCATGCCATTTCCAAGATCACTCGTGGTAATGGTGTGGCTGTGTATGTGTGTAGTGTGCATATGTATGTATATATTTATCATTTATGTATATACAAGTTCATTAAGTTTGAACATAGAGTGAACAGGTAGTTCTAGCTCAGAGTAATTTATGATTTAAAGAAAAGGGGTGGGATTAAATACGTGTAAACTTTTTCTCACTCCTTTTCAAATATGTAAAAAAATAAATAAATAAATAATAAGTAAAGAAAAAGAAAAAGAAAATCCATTTCTCATTTTGTTTATTTTTTCGTTTTTATTTTCCATTGTTTTCATTTTGTTATAATGGCTGTTAAGGCTATAGCCCTGTATTGGATCAGGCTTGCACTTGTTTTTTGCATATTTGAAATAAAATATATCAAATTAAATCAAAACTAATAATAAATATGTTTCTTACTAAACTGTCAATAAAATTAAAGTGCAAATAAAAACACATCTTCACCACATTTTTCATAATTTTTGCGCTTAAGAAACTTCTCTATGACTTTAGCCCCAGACTTCTTCTGTTTGTTTGAGATTGTCATTACTGCCACAAGTGGTGAAAAAGTGTATTACAACTTTGTACCGCTGCAGCCCATACAGTTGTTGTTGGCCCCTTATGGGGCGCTTGTGGCCCAATAACGGGCCCTATGGTTAAGAAGCACCGACAAGTTTACTTGACAAGTATGGAGTGTACTCACGTTTGTGAGATAAATTAAATTTAGTACCTGTTCTGACATTGATGGAGGCAGGACTTCCTTCTCGGGAGCCACTCAGAGCAGACACAAAGACGCTGTAGGAAGAATCGGTCCGGAGTCCATCAATGGTGAAGGAAGCGACATCAGCGGCTACATTCTGAGTTGCCTCCACTCCTGCCACAAGAGCACAACAAAAATGAAGAGATTGTCATTTTAGGAGGTGAGCATGTTGCGTTTGGTTTACCATCGTCATCACGGCGCCATCTTATCTTATAACCAGTTGCCCTGGAAGTAGGTGACCATGCTATGCGTATCCTGCCAGATGTGACGTCAACGATGCGAAGGCCAGAAACGGTTCCAGTGTGCGGGTTAGTCCGGGAGGACAGCGTGACCGCCTCCCCAACACGACCATCGTTGAATAGGACCGCCACGCCAAACACCAGAGCCTCATCTGGTGTCAGGTCGTCTATCATAAAGACCGAGGTCCCTGCGCTCACATTACGTAACTGTTCCGCACCTGCAGCACAAAGCAGCAGAAAAATACAATAAAACATGACCACTAAGAAGGCTAAGACGTAAAGAGGTTCAAGAATTGATGCTTGTAACATTAAATCAATGACAACCAAAATGGTTATTAATAGGGCTACAAACAAAAGTGTCCTCACTAGCTTTCAATCATCAGCTCATGGGAGAAGCAATCTCAATAATTAATTGACTTTTCTTTTGACTTGTCTTGATTAATTGCCTAAATGTAAATGTAAAAAAATGTGTTCAGTGAACAAGTGTGCTTTGTTTTTGACATGACAGTCTTCCTATTTATTTCTATCAAGAAAATATAAGAAAAAGATGAGTCTGAAAATATATTGAAAAAAAAAAGGTAATTTCATTGAAACGTAAAAGTACATGTAGCTGTACATTATGTGTGCGCGCCTGGGGACACTTTTTTATATATTCCGTATTTTTCGGATTATAAATCGCAGTTTTTTTCATAGTTTGGGTGCGACTTATACTCCGGAGCGACTTATGTGTGAAATTATTAACACATTACCGTAAAATATCAAATAATATTATTTATCTCATTCACGGAAGAGACGAAGCAAATGTCAGCAATCGTCACACACACGTCAACCAATAAGAATTCGGCGGGGGAGGGTCATGGCAGAAGTGCATTGTGGGTCATGGGATGCTAACTGCTGTATGCTACTGCCGTAGCTTTTAAAATGGATCATTTAAAAAAAAAAACTGAGAAGGGCTGAACAAAAATGGCACCGAAAAGGAAATCATATACTGCAGATTACAAGCTGGACGTAGTGAAATATGCAGCAGAAAACGGCGATCGAGCAGCAGAAAGAAAGGACGCTAGCGGCGCATACCAGGAGCGACAACGAGGAAGAAGATTTCATGGGATTTAGTGATCAGGAGTGACAGATTGTTTGGTAAACGTATAGCATGTTCTATATGTTATTGTTATTTAAATGACTTACCATAATATGTTACTTTAACATACCAGTTGGTTATTTATGCCTCATATAACGTACACTTATTCAGCTTGTTGTTCACTATTCTTTATTTATTTTAAATTGCCTTTCAAATGTCTATTCTTGGTGTTGGATTTTATCAAGTACATTTCCCCCAAAAATGCGACTTATACTACAGTGCGACACATGTTTTTTCTTCTTTATTATGCATTTTCGGCCGGTGCGACGTATACTCCGGAGCGACTTATAATCAGAAAAATACGGTTTATCATTTTATTATTTTACAATTTCAATTATAAGCAAAACTAAATTGTGACCCACATTTCTCTGCATCCCTGGCAGAGGAGCGATCGCGTTAACTAAATGTCCTGTTTGTGACTTAGTGGACTAATTCTAAGTTTTTTCTATTACTTGTTGTTGTGAAGGTTTGTGAACTATTACCGTGAAGCGATTGCAATACAGTTAAATATGCTGTGCGCGTGCACGTTGGTACTGGTGTATCTATTATCAGCCCAATTACCTCCACCCCAACACTTGTAAACAATGAGAAACGTAATAACAGATTATATTGCTAACCGGTCCATTGCCAAACACAGTAGGCACCAATTCAATTAAAAGTAGTTTTTAGGAAAATAATTCTTTATTTTGCCGCAGACTATTGTCTTACAGTAGAAAGCTAGGTTAGCTACACAACAAACTAACAATGCTAACATATCATTCACACATTTCTAACCTAGCATATTTTTCTGACTATAAATCGCAGTTTTTTTTCATAGTTTGGTGCGACTTATACTCAGGAGCAACTTATGTGTGAAATTATTAAAACATTAGCGTAAAATATCAAATAATATTATTTAGCTCATTCACGTAAGAGACTAGACGTATAAGATTTCATGGGATTTAGCGATTAGAAGTGACAGATTGTTTGGTAAACGTATAGCATGTTCTATATGTTATAGTTATTTGAATGACTCTTACCATAATATGTTACGTTAACATACCAGGCACCTTCTCAGTTGGTTATTTATGCCTCATATAACGTACACTTATTCAGCCTGTTGTTCACTATTCTTTATTTATTTTAAATTGCCTTTCAAATGTCTATTCTTGGTGTTGGCTTTTATCAAATACATTTCCCCAAAAAATGCGACTTGTACTCCAGTGCGACTTATATATGTTTTTTTCCTTCTTTATTATGCATTTTCGGCCGGTGCGACTTATACTCCGGAGCGACTAACACTCCGAAAAATACGGTACTATAATTATTACTGTTTCATTGTCTCCTCCATTGCCATTTAAAGTAGTTTTTTTGTGGAAGTTTGTGGGAAGCAGGACACTCAAAGCACTTTTTCCGAGTTGAAGGCACATTGCCGCGAATCATAAAAGTTAAAAGTAAGGCACTTCTTACTTCAGATGAGGCTAGGGGTTTGTGTCGCGACTTGTGCTGGTAAAAACAAACAACAACAGAGCGTTTTCGGTCTTCGTGTCGTACCTTTGTTGTACCTCTTTTGGACTACAAATCAAACGACAAATAAAATGTCGGATTCACACAAAGAACATTGGGTAAGCTTTTATCATATATAGCGATTTCTGCAGATGTCACAGGTCAGAAAAACGTCACAGGACGGACAAATTCCAAACAGACCGTAAGGAGGAAAGCAAGAAAGTTTTATATTGATCTATGCAATTCCTCCACGGTTTGATTTCAAATTTTTAGGACTTATGCAGATCCCAAATACACATAAGCAGGTACCATTAGATTTAAAAAAATATGTTGTTCCATGATAGCGGTCCTTTAAAAGTTCCAATGGTAGAAGCAGTGTGCAGTGTAGATTTCAGTACTTACTATTGCCTTGTCTCCATGTAATCCTATAACCTGTTGCTCCACTAATACCCGTCCAGGCTATACGAATTCTCCGGCTGTTTGCATGTGTGACTCTGAGGTTGGAAACTCTGGCGACATGTTGTACTGAAAAGAAATGGATATGAGACCACGAGAGAGACACAAAGTGAGTTCATGCAATGGTCCCAAAGAGAGTAGACACATGGCTATTGCTATTTTTATTAGTAATAGAGTCATTGCAGATGAACTGGTGCTAAATGCACATTCTGGGCTCAGACTACAAGGAGGGCTGCATGTTTTGATATTTTATAGACTTTTTTTTGCAAGCCAATGCAAACAAGTATAGTTAAAAAAATATGTTGATATGCAATGTCACACAACAATGTAATATACCGTAATTTCCGGACTATAAGCCGCTACTTTTCCCCTCGTTCTGGTCCCTGCGGCTTATACAACGGTGCGGCTTATTTACGGCCTGTTCTTCTCCGACACCGACGAAGAGGATTTCGGTGGTTTTAGTACGCAGGAGGAAGACGATGACACAATGATTAAAGACTGACTTTTCATATACCGGTAGGCTGGTTATTTTGATAACGTACAGGCGAGCACTTTGTATTACTTTGCACCGTTGTATTATTTGTACTCTGCACAAATGCTGTTCGCCATGTCAAAGATGTGAAAGTTTGATTGAATGATTGAAAGATTTATTGTTAATAAATGGGACGCTTTGCGTTCCCAAACAGTCATCTCTGTCCCGACAATCCCCTCCGTGGTAGCAGGAACCCCTATATACTACGCTAATTACACATCAAAACCCTGCGGCTTATAGTCGGGTGCGGCTTATATATGGAGCAATCTGTATTTTCCCCTAAATTTAGCTGGTGCGGCTTATAGCCAGGTGCGGCTTATAGTCCGGAAATTACGGTAGATTGAATAAAAGATATACAATAACTTCGTGGGCGTTATGAAGCAAACACATATCTGTCTGCAAGGGGAGGGGGCTCCAATATGCACAGTAGTACTTATTTTCTCATGACTGATGATGAAGATGGTCGCCAGGCATATACCCGGGTTTGCATATACCGTCTCGGTTCTTTTACGACCAAACATTGCACGTAAAAAACTAGACCATGTGCCCGTGTATCATTCTCGAGAGGCCAAACAAAGAATTTCCACGTATTGGAGACTCAGTGTCTGTGCTTTCTTCTATTGAGTACGACTGCAAAATAAGCCACCTTGAACCAACACTTTGATAAAGAAGGTGAAAAACACTATCGAATTCAAAGAACTAGCAGTTATGTGCCGATCGAATGGCCGCCAATCAGTATCGGCCGATTTTCATTAAGTGATTGGCCATAGCCAATTCATGTCTTTTAATGCCGATCATAACTCCAATCCATTTCATTAAACGTCTTTATATATTTCATATTGTTTTCTGCAAGCAAAACAGAATTATCCTCTATAAAATGTGTTTTGTGTTTATATTTTTGGGTGTCTGCAATGGAATAATTGGATTTACATGATTTCTTATGGTAAACATTGCTTTGGTTCCGTCTTCACGGTTTTGTTTGGAAGGGAGTAACAAAAGAAAACAAAACTTAAGATACTACTGTATACATTTACAAATAAAGGTACTACGGCATACATTTACAAATAAATGTACTAATGTTTACATTTACAAATAAAGGGCCCTACAAAAAGTTTGCGTACCACTAAGTTAGTTTCTTTGAAAAAAAAATAAAAAATTAAAGGTCTATAACAAGGGTGTCCAAAGTGTGGTCCGGGGGCAATTTGCGGCTTGCCGCTAATTACTTTTAAAAAGAAAAATAGGAAAAGTGGAATAAAAGAGCAAACAGGTGAAATGTAACGAGAAAATGTTGCAATATTGAAACTAATAACATAAAGCTGACATGCAGGCAGTTTTTTTTAACTTGTTCGAAAAATAATACTTAATTAAAATATATGTTGTTATAAATTATTGACCTATTCAGGTTCCAATTACTTCACATCAAATATTCCACTTTGAAATATTTTTTGGGAAATATATCGCATATTTTGTGTGTTTGCCATATAAATACAACAAGCTTTTCTTTGCCAAAAAGGGCATAAAACATAAATAAATAATAAACACTTATAATCGACAGATAGATCTGAAGTGGCCTGAAGAGGTTTAAGCGTTGAAATTAAAATAATATAGATTGATATATGACTTATTTTTAACACTTTTGGATCCCAGAGACCTTTAGTCTGATTTTTATTTTTTTTTAACTGTCATTGTTCAAAAAAACAATAATGAAGCAAAAGCAATGTTGTTATGATAGGTTTAATATTAAGGGATCCAATTATGTCACATCAAATATTCCACTTTGACATTTTTTTTGCGGAAATTAATGTATATTTTATGGTTTTGCCATAAAAAAAACTAAATATTTCACAAAAAAGGGCATATAATTTAAGGAAATGTTACATTTGTCAAACTATAGATCTGAAGTTAATGTATGAATATTTAAGCGTTGAAAGTAAAAAAATATTAATATATGACTTTTTAAACACTTTTACTGAATGAGCCTCTCACCAAAATTGAGGGAATACTAATATATACATATATATATATATATGTATATATATATATATATATATATATATATATATATATATATATATATATATATATATACACACATATACAGTATATATATATATGTATATATATATATATATATATATATATATATATATACATACACACACACACAGACTCTCACCTAAATTGAGGGAACACTACAGTACATACACACACACATACATATATATATATATATATATATATATATATATATATATATATATATATATATATATATATATATATATATATATATATATATATATATATATATGCATATATACACATATATGTATATATATATATATACACACACACACACTAATATGTATATATATATATATAAATATAAATATATATATAAACATATATATATATAAAAATGCTGTGTATATATATATATATATGTGTGTGTATATATATATATATATATATATATGTGTATATATGCATATATATATATATATATATATATATATATATATATATATATATATATACACATACCATACATATATACAGTACATACACACATACATATAGTGAAAATAAAAAAGTTCGGACACCCCTGGTGTATAAGAAAGAATGCCCATGGATCTCAATAAATGTGAATACAGTATGTCCAAAAGTTGAAGTTACGGGACAAAAAGTACAGTATGCATGTCACTGCTTGACCCACCTGGTCTGACAAAGATGCTCACTGGCTCGCCTTCATTCTCTCCCACCAGAACTGTAACACTCACATCATAGGTCACCCCCACGATTAGATCCCTGAGGTCAAGGGTCGTCTGGTTCCCGGGGATAAATTGAGTATTTTCTACTCCCACTGCCGGGATATGACACAAAAGGAGCATTGAAACATTCCACCCACACAGAACATCAAACAACTGCAACTTTCAGTGCACCTGCAGGGCTTCGGATCACGACGCGGTACCGTGTGGCCCGAGCAACACCCGTCCAGCCAAGTCTGACCGTGCTGCCCAAAGACTCCAGCACTCTCAGGTTGGATATCCTCTCCACTGGCTGCACCTCTGGAGCGTCAGAGTCATGCAAATGAACTGGGTATTAGTACGAGTGCGTAAAGCGGCGACAAGGCAGGCGGTCGCTGACCTATGGCTGTGAAAGAGACGGGCGTGGCCTCCTCACGGCCTTCAAACAGTGTGTACAAGGTGATGAAGTACTCCGTGTTGGGCCGAAGGCCGGTTAACTCGTATTTGCTGGTGCTCCGGGGTAAAGACAAGGTCTGGGCACGGCCACCTGGAGACATACAAACAGCGATTAGTGGCATGCACTCGCTACTTCACTATAGAAGCAAAAAAAACTTCCTTGTTTTGCTCCTATAACTGATGATTTACTTCTGTATTTGTGCACCTGATAAAGTAATTTAATGTTTATTTGGCATTATTTTAAAAAACATGCAGAGAGAGGCGCTCCATTTGTGACCGACCTTCGCCAGCCCGCCACTCCAGGCGGTAGCCCTGCGAGGACGCAATGATCCTCCAGGTGAGGCGGATGGAGGAGGGACTGGTGGTCACTGCGTTGAGGACCTGCTGCTCCTGGCGTTCTGACCACAACACCGGTTATTGAATATACAACATTTCACATTATTTATTGTACAGATTATAAATGATAGAAGTTCATGTGCTCAACTAAGTCAGACAATTTACCACATCAAGGAAGCATTTTTAAGTGCTAATAAATCATTTGATTCATAAAAATGTGCTTCCAATCGTCTGCAAAGCACTAAAAGATCAAGGCTCAAAGTAGTTTTCTTGCATCTCTTATTTAATTATCTGAAGTTAAGTAGTTGTTTCCGATAGTTCCAAACACAATGAGATATTATTAGAATATTAGAAACTTCCAACATTATTCATGTACTGTCCATAAAGTCTCCCACATTTCAGCAACCTCTTTGATCATAATACATATTTTTCAACGGACAATACTACCGCAATTACCGGGTAACTTTTTTTTTTTAGAGTAGTCAGTGTATGTGTGTATATATATATATATATATATATATATATATATATATATACACACACATATATACATATATAAAAATATATACATATATATATATATATGCATATATAAAAAAAAATATATATATATATATATATGTATACACTTTTATATATATATATATATATATATATATATATATATATATATATATATATATATATATATATATATATATATATATATATATATATATATATATATATACATACACGTATATACATATAAATATATATATATATACAGTACTGTATACAGTACAGGCCAAAAGTTTGGACACACCTTCTCGTTCAATGCGTTTTGTTTATTTTCATGACTATTTACATTGTAGATTGCCACTGAAGGCATCAAAACTATGAATGAACACATGTGGAGTTATGTACTTAACAAAAAAGCATACCTGTGAAGTGAAAACCATTTCAGGTGACTACCTCTTGAAGCTCATCGAGAGAATGCCAAGAGTGTGCAAAGCAGTAATCAGAGCAAAGGGTGGCTATTTTGAAGAAACTAGAATATAAAACATGTTTTCAGTTATTTCACCTTTTTTTTGTTAAGTTCATAACTCCACATGTTCATAGTTTGATGCCTTCAGTGACAATCTACAATGTAAATAGTCTTGAAAAGAAAGAAAACCCATTGAATGAGAAGGTGTGTCCAAACTTTTGGCCTGTACTGTATATACAGTATATTCTCTCACAACGGTAAATGCAGGAAGCACACAGTGGAGAGTCTGACTTGTGACCTTTCAGTCACAGGCTGCATCTTTTGTTGTGAAAAACTGCCTTCTTTGAAAGCAGAAGCAAGGAGATGCAGACCTCAAACAGCTTGAGTCTGTGACTCAACCTTCAAAAAAGCCTGAAGGCTGCCATATGGGCATTAGTCACAGAAGACAGATGGTGTGCGTGTATAATGACCCCTAGGTGGAGAAATGTTTCCTAAACAGAATTAGTCTGCAACATGTACTTTTCCAAAGATGAACAAACATCTGCATCTACAGTACGTCACAACGATGTTCCACTGCAGTTTAGCTTTGGAGACACATGAGAGCTTTACATTTGGGGGACTTACCCATCCTGAATGTCGCCGTTTCCCCCGGGCCCTCAGCATTGCCCTGATAGAGGGGGATCACATTGAGGACGTACTCGGTGTCGGACTGAATTTGGGATAACGTGTGCGTCTCGCTTTCTCCTGCAACGGTTTTCGCATTTTGGGGTTTTGGAGGGAGCTGAAGCAAAGTGAGGTTGGAATCTGTGACCGGTCCCCACTCCAGACGGTAGCTCTGTGCGCCGTCGACGCCTCTCCACTGCACGCGAACGCTGCCCTCTGACTCCTTCTGCACTGATAACTGCTGCACTGCCTCCAGGCGCACTGACACACAGAAGAGAACACACACACACACACACACACACACACACACACACACACACAGGCACCGCGATAAACACATACGTCCTCCTCCAAATGCATTGTACTACGATTTGTACATTAAGAAGGGGAGTCATTTGGGCCCATTCATCACGGTTTACCTGACACATGAACCGTGACGAATTGGAGAGGTGCAATATCCACTTAGTGTGTTGAATATCTTAAAATTCCAACTTAGATCACAGCGTCAGTTGCTATGTAGAGTGGCACTTTCCATCATTTTCAGCAGACTGCGTTTCAAAATGATTAACTTCCCACCCACCAGGGCAGGCATTTCATGGTGGCCACGACGGCCATGGATCTCCATGCCCCTTTGTTTGCGCCGTGATGTCCCGACGGATGCGTCTCTTTTCCTCTACGCCGTCCCCTATATGTATGTATGTATGTGTGTGTATATACACTACCGTTCAAAAGTTTGGGGTCACCCAAACAATTTTGTGGAATAGCCTTCATTTCTAAGAACAAGAATAGACTGTCGAGTTTCAGATGAAAGTTCTCTTTTTCTGGCCATTTTGAGCGTTTAATTGACCCCACAAATGTGATGCTCCAGAAACTCAATCTGCTCAAAGGAAGGTCAGTTTTGTAGCTTCTGTAACGAGCTAAACTGTTTTCAGATGTGTGAACATGATTGCACAAAGGTTTTCTAATCATCAATTAGCCTTCTGAGCCAATGAGCAAACACATTGTACCATTAGAACACTGGAGTGATAGTTGCTGGAAATGGGCCTCTATACACCTATGTAGATATTGCACCAAAAAGCAGACATTTGCAGCTAGAATAGTCATTTACCACATTAGCAATGTATAGAGTGTATTTCTTTCAAGTTAAGACTAGTTTAAAGTTATCTTCATTGAAAAGTACAGTGCTTTTCCTTCAAAAATAAGGACATTTCAATGTGACCCCAAACTTTTGAACGGTAGTATATATATATATATATATATATATATATATATAAATCTAAGTAAGATTAAATATCTCAAATGAGGGTGATATTTGCTTATTTTCTGTCTGATAAGATCATTCTTCTTACTAAGCAGATTTTATGTTAGAGTGTTTTACTTGTTTTAAGGGTTTTGGTCCTAAATGATCTCAGTAAGATATTACAGCTTGTTGCTGAGATTTGATGAGCTATATTGAGTAAAACATGCTTGAAACTAGAATATCAACTGTTGCAAAGCTGTGTCATCAACACTCACAAGTATAAAACTACTTTTTTAAAGTAATAATTTCTTACTTCAAGCATGAAAAAAAAAATTATGATGTATGCATATCATTATGTCAAGATAATGGCACTAGCATTTACTTCATTTAAGAATATTTTTCAACATATTGAGCAAGAAGGTCTCTTTTTTTTTTTTCTTCTACCAAGAAAAAAGCACTTGTTATTAGTGTGAATATACTTATTTTAAGGTATTTTTGGGTTCACTGAGGTTAGCTAATTTGACTTGTTTTGGAAAGTCTTGACAAGCCGAATTTTCTTGTTCTATTGGCAGATAATTTTGCTTAGTTCAAATAAAATACCCCTCATTTTTGTATTTTTTTTTTCTTGTTTTTGAACACTGACTTTTTGCAGTGTAAAAGTTATGATATTGTAATACCCGGCACACAGTTGGAGATACACTCTTAGATACACTCTTAGACGCTTTCTTAACAAGCGGTAACAAACTCAGGGAGTCAAACCACACGTATAAACATACAATACTCACGTTAAAACACTGAACACACACACACACACCCCCAAACCATCGCGGGACTTCGTTCACACTGCTACTCTCGCACACAACTGCGCCTTCTCTTAAAGGCACAGTACACACATGGGTTTGTTATGACCTTTCTCGACCACCAAAGAAATCCGCCATTTTTGTTTTGATGATGACACAGATGGGAAAATAGACCTAACGTTTAAAATCTTTATTATTACAAGTGCTAAACTTTGAATAAAGTCTGCTGTTCCTGAATCTATTGTTTTCCTTTTTCTAGTAGGCTATCGAAAAAAATCGATCGATATTGGAGCGATACCCATCTCTTGGAAGGCAAACTTGCCGAGCACAGATCGATATACTTAAAATTTAGAAATATAAATCGATATATCGATCAATCGATCAATTGATAAGTTCGTAAATCAAGGTTACACTGTATTGCATGTAAAGTACCCTGAGACTCCCTGCGCTATTTTGCGATGTCTAATTTCCCCTCAGTTTTTACTTTCACTTTCCTTTTGTGTAGCTTGCTGCCCTCAGAAGAGTCTGGCACAGCTTTGGGGTCCGTAACAGAGGTTGTAGTTAAAAAAGTTAACCCTGTAAGACCCAAATATAGAAAAACCTAAAAAAAAAAAAATTTGACCTTTCAGATGTTGTTGTAGGAGGCTTTTGAAGAGTTACAACAAAAAAATGTTTATGTATGTTTTGAGAGAAATGTTGTAATATTGCAACATTGGGCTTTGATGGGAGCAGAATTTCTGTATTTGTTCTCACGTTGTCTGAACAACTAAGGGTTCATTTGCAGGGTTGATTGCTTACTTAGCCCCATAACGGTATATACCATTAATAATAATCACACATTAGTTATATTTTTATGAAGTCATTTATTACAAATATAAAAAATATGAAAAAAGATAAAACTCTTAAAAAACGCTTTTCCCCCTCTTTTTTTCTTTTCATGACATTGGTCATGAAGACTTTCATTGGTGGTGAAAGTCCTCAAAACAGTCCCTGTCGTCTGCAAAACGTCTGTAGAATGTATTCTATCCATGTATAGAGAAAATACTTCAGCCAGTGATGTAGTGGAGGGAATACAACCTGTTTGAGCCCACTGTAACAAGCCAGCTATTTGATTACCACGTTCACCCGGTGTTGTATAATTGCAACAATTATATAACAAGCTCTAAATGAAATTTGATGCATCTGTTCCACAATAACTACATATGTACATGCTCTAGACATTGTAATAACAACCCAAAAAAATATAAAAGACATTTTAATTACTTGAATCTGATGAATCCAGTCCAATGAAACAAATAGATTTTGTTCAAAGGAAACCTTGAGAGGTTGTGTGAGTTCATGGCCAGAAGGCGTGACTTAATAAACAAATGTACGATCCAATAGCCTTGTGAGACTGAACAATAGGACCCAATGACTATGTAAATGTGGTAAAAAAAAAAAAATATATATATAACAGATTGTTTTTTAGGATGGTTAAAGGTAACCTTGTAATTTTACAACAACGGGTGTTACAGGGTTAAGCAAAAATAACTAAATTAACACCTTTTGTCAGTGTAGCGAGCGGCTCGCATAGACGTAGTTCTCTTTTTTTGTACACTATCAAAAATTTTGGGGGGTTGCAATCGTAGCCAGGAACCGTCGTAACAAGGAAGGACTTACTATTACGCATCACACAAGTACAAATATACGTCAGCACAATATAATGAAATCCAATGGATGTACAGTACAGTAGTTGCATCACACCAGAATATTAGAAACACCTGTCACTCACGTGTGCGGGCACTGAGGGTGGCTGGAGATGCAGGGTTCGGAGGGAATAGAGGGTAGAGGCTGATGACGTACTCTGTCTCAGGCTGAAGTTTCTCCAGTTTGACAGATGTGGCGTCTGCTGACAGAGACTGCACCAACTTCTGGTCAGCTGCCTGACCTACTCTTCCAGGGGGGCGGGGCAAACGTTGGCAGGTTAGTACGGTATACAGGTGTACATGTTTCTTGGCAGTATAAGTCACAGAAAAGTATTGACACAGGCGAATATTGTCTGAATTGTGTAAGACAGAGGAAAGAAGCTCCATGTGGGACTGGCACTCCTGCAACACGTTCGGTAACAGAATCACTTTATACCAGCCCCCAGGGGCCACTCCTTCTTAGCTTGAACCATGACATTAAAAAAAAAACATGACACTGTTATGACCTGGGGCACACCCAGTCTTGAGGAATCTGAGAGAAAAGGACAGATGCCTTTTCTTTACTGTATATTTAAAGAGTGATACAATCTGTTTGAAATTTGAGGTAATGTATCGGCAATAAAAGTGTGATTGACAGCTATAGCCTACAGGCGGCAAGTTGTTAAGTGAGTTCATGTTCCTTTTGCTCAGCATTGACTGCGGTACATTCTCAACTTGCCACCAGCAAGTTAATAACTTCTGTTGCTGCTTTTCTTGCTCCATTTCCACCGCAGTCTTTTATTCTGCTTTGACAGGCCTTTCTTTGACAACATCGTTCAAATAAAAAGACCTCCTATTTAGAAATCTGCGTTCAAAGAACTCAGGCTTATTAGTGATTCCCAGAGCCCCAAAAAAAGTCTGCGGGCTATGGAGCGTTTTCTATTTGGGCTCCAGTATTCTGGAATGCCCTCCCGGTAACAGTTAGAGATGCTACCTCAGTAGAGGCATTTAAAGGCCTACTGAAATGATTTTTTTTTATTTAAAAGGGGAATAGCAGATCCATTCTGTGTCATACTTGATAATTTCGCGATATTGCCATATTTTTGCTGAAAGGATTTAGTAGAGAAAATCGACGATAAAGTTCGCAACTTTTGCTCGCTGATAAAAAAAGCCGTGCCCCTACCGGAAGTAGCGTGACGTCACAAGCGGTAGTGCTGCTCACAATTCCCCGTTGTTTACAATGAAGCGAGAGGTATTTGGAGCGAGAAAGCAACGATTACCCCATTAATTTGAGCGAGGATGAAAGATTCGTGGATGAGGAACGTTAGAGTGACGGACTAGAATGCAGTTCAAGAGATATCTTTTTTCGCTCTTACCGTAACTTAGGTACAAACTAGCTCATTGGATTCCACACTCTCTCCTTTTTCTATTGTGGATCACGGATTTGTATTTCAAACCACCTCGGATACTATATCCTCTTGAAAATGAGAGTCGAGAAGGCGAAATGGACATTCAGTGACTTTTATCTCCACAACAATACATCGACGAAGCTCTTTAGCATGAGCTAACGTGATAGCATCTGTCTCAAATGCAGATAGACACTAAATAAATAAATACCTGACTGGAAGGATGGACAGAAGATCAACAATACTACTATCAGGAGACACCGAACCAAACACTGGACATGTAAATACACGGTTGATGTGTATTCGACGCCTGTCGAAGCCTAGCAATGCTGTTGCTAACGACGCTAACTTAGCAACGGGAGCTCGTCAGAGCTATGATAAAAACATTAGCGCTCCACCTACGCCAGCCAGCCCTCCTCTGCTCATCAACACCCGTGCTCACCTGCGTTCCAGCGATCGACGATGCGGTCGGCGGCCCGGAGACGTAGGAAGTCAAGGTGAGGTCGCCGGCGCTAGTGTCTGCTATCCAACAAAGTCCTCCTTGTTGTGTTGCTACAGCCACCCGCTAATACACCGATCCCATCTACAACGTTCTTCTTTGCAGCCTCCATTGTTCATTAAACAAATTGCAAAAGATTCACCAACACAGATGTCCAGAATACTGTGGAATTATGAAATGAAAACAGAGCTTTGTGTATAGGATTTTTCGGGCTCCGAATACTTCCCTTGTCCTCGTGACGTCACACGCATACGTCAGCATAATAAAACGTTTTCAAGCGGAAGTGTGGCGGGAAATTTAAAATGTCACTTTACAAGTTAACCCGGCCGTATTGGCATGTGTTGCAATGTTAAGATTTCATCATTGATATATAAACTATCAGACTGCGTGGTCGGTAGTAGTGGCTTTCAGTAGGCCTTTATGTCCCATCTTCAAACTCATTTGTATACGCTAGCCTTTAAATAGACCCCCCCTTTTAGACCAGTTGATCTGCCGTCTCTTTTCTGCTCTGCCCCCCTCTCCCTTGTGGGAAGGTTATTAGGCGGCCACAACGTTCACTTTTTTTTTTTAACTACATCACTGATTTCTACTCACTGCAGACTTCATGAGAGCCAACAAACATATTAAAACATCACTTACTGTACAATGTCTGTTGTCATTAGGATGCCGACTGATAGGATGTTCATATATTCCCGTTTAGATGAAGAATGACTCATAACCCTCGCGAAGAAAAGGGGGGTGGAACCAAGCATCTTTTTGGGTCATACTCGCCATTGCCACGTCTAAATTGGCTGTCAAAGTGTACCAACTTGTCGAAATACGTCCTCATCCTTCTGCTATCAAGGTGAGAGGCATGATGTATAATCTAGAAAAAGTTTGACCAGCAAGGAAACGAGGAAGCAGCTGATCTGTCGATCATGTCAACATTGGCACTCAAGTTGGTGATCACAGTGTCCCTATAAATAGTTTGTCTGTGTTAGCACTTATTATACCAATATCACTAATACTTGGTTAGTATTCAAGTCACAAAATGTAAATGGAGTATTGTTGGCCCTTTTTAGATGGTTATTTATTAAGTTTTATGGACGGAATTGAGGACCTTCCATTGGCTCCACTGTAAACAAACGTTTATTCACTAGTTAAAATGCATTAAAAAAATTAATTCCTCGTCATGTCTTTCATAATGCTTTTGAAGAGCAAAAAAAAAGTGCAGTTCCCTTTTAACATATCTCCTATATGAAAGAAAATTCTTGCAATATGCATTTTCTTGCGTCTAGCACATTCCAGCACACACTACCAGCATCTTCCACGAGCGCACTATCAGGGAGCTAAACAAATGATGTTTTAGATTGCACTGCAGGACTGCTTCTAAAATGTCCAGGAAAAACATCCCCGGGTCGGAGCATGATAACATAAATGTGCAGGAAATTTGTGTTTCCATGGTGGAAGCCGCGTAGTATATGCAAAAAGCTCATTTAAATGAGGAGACATGCACACACGGTCTTAGTAGATCACACGCAACACACCAACTAATAGTACAGGTAATTTTACAGTTTGCACATGTTATTTGGATCTTAGTAGATCAGACCCTTTATACACGAAAACCTATTCAATGTACTTAATGCTACTCTAAAACCCGTAAGTAAACCACAAAGTGGCAAGGCAACACTAAACATAGTGGCATCACTTGAGGTGAGGAGGGCTAATGCTTTCAAACCGTTGAGAGGAAGAGAAAGATCCAAGAAAGGCTGCAGCAGAGTGGTGTGTCTGACCTCGGGGTCCGTAGGTAAGTCTGTATCCCTGGACAGGAGATGACGACTTATCCCATCCCAGAGAGAGACTGAAGACGCCTGCTTGGACCAACCGAAAACCTGAGAGCCCAGGCAGGGTCTCTATATGGAAAAGGGAGACTCATTTAGAACAAAAGGTTTTCAATCTCTAGCATTGTCCAATGTTGACGTCCTTCACACGTTTCATCACATAACAGTACCTGGGGATAAAAGTGCCACAGCTTATTAGTGGAGGCCCTTAGGGATATTTTTGTTCACTTTTGTCTAAAAGCGCCAAATTTGGCACAGGTGTAGCTCAGGGCATACCTAAATGATTTAGCTAGGGCGCCCACGGGGGTGACCTTTGGGCCAATCAAATATGGCCGCCACTTGTAATAGCTTTTGTCTCTAACATTTGAAACAGATGAGCTACAATTGTAAACTTGGTGTCTATTTCATGTGTTTTGACAATTAGAAATGTATTGGAATGCTCATTTTTATATTTGGGTGTGTCTAGACCCCTAATTTGCATATTTCCAAGTGGCGTTTTGCTATTCTGAAGACATTGGACGTAACTTGGGCATTGTTATGAGTAAAACCTGGTGCAACATGCATGATTCCTTTCTAATGTTTATATGAAATGTCGGGGGGAGGGTGTTGGGGTCGGCTCGAAGTGGGATTGTGCCGAAAATGTAATTTCAGTTCTTATGTGTCTTGTACATGTTAAGAATGGACAAAATAAAGCAACTGTCTGCTGTCTGTCTGTGGTTGTGACATTTTGAAGACATTGGTTTCACATTAGGTGTCCAGACACACCCAATCATAAAGAAGATTTTTCCATCATATTTCTAATTGTCAAAAAACATGAAATAGACACCAAGTTTGGATTTGTAGCTCATCTGGTTCAAATGTAGAGGCAAAAGCGTGTTCAGGTGGTGGCCATAGTGGATCAGCCCCTGTGGCGATATTGGATCAGCCGCTGTGGCGACCCCAAAGGTCACCGGCGTCGGCGCCCTAGCCAAATCATTTAAGTATGCCCTGAGCTACACCTGTGCCAAATTTGGCGCTTTTAGACAAAAGTGAAAGAACACACCCTAAAATCTCCTTAAGGGCCCCCACTATATGGGCTTTTTAGGATCCAAGTTGTCTCTCAGCTAATTGTTATGCTTTACTGTCGGTTGCGACCAAAGATCCAGGTTACAGTACGACCCTCCCCACCACTAGTTGGCGTAGCGAATGTCACAGAACCCCGTAAGAGCCGACCAAAACATCATTACCTTATAGTTAGAGATGGACAGAACATTGTTTTTCCAACCATTGGAACAAAGAAAGTGGGTGTGAAGGACAATGTTGAGAAGAAGTGGATGATATTCATTGAATTAAAGAAAGAAATCATCAAAACTTGACCGAGCGAAGTTGTTGGAGCGTATAACTGCTAATCTGCACCACGCTGAATTAGAATGCGTCTAACGCCAGCCAAGGACGTTAAAATAATATCGAAACGGCGGACGTTAATCCATGAAAATATAGAGAAGCTGCGGATGGTGTGTTTGATGGAGAATAAGCTCAAAGGAGTCTACTCTCCGAGGTAAATGCTGTGCATTATTTTCACATTACTTCATAAAAGTACTGCAGTTGTTTGTCGTGTATTCTATTGTATTGTTTTTATACAATATTTATAATATAAAAGTTGTTTTCTTTTTTTAAAGGCATGGTATGTGTTAAAGTTGGGCTGTTTTGGGGTCGCAACCACTGATTAAATTGATTTATGATAAATGATAAATGGGTTATACTTGTATAGCGCTTTTCTACCTTCAAGGTACTCAAAGCGCTTTGACAGTATTTCCACATTCACCCATTCACACACACGTTCACACACTGATGGCGGGAGCTGCCATGCAAGGCGCTAACCAGCACCCATCAGAGGCAAAGGGTGAAGTGTCTTGATTTCAATTTATTTCAATGGGCGACACTGTTTCACAATACAAGTCTTCAATTCAACTTATATTCTGAGCTTCCAGCGTGTATTGTTTCGTAACATTATTGGTGTCATGATGTACATGCTTCTCTGAGCAGAAAAGGTATGGCGACCCACACAACCACAACTGTGCAAAGACGTGTATAGAGAGAGTATGAGAGTATGGCCAACCCGGTTTTAGACCATCTACTGCATGATTTGTCAAAAGGCACTCAATTGACTATAGGGCTCCATGACTGCTACAAAGGTTGAGCTAAATCTCTGTTTGTGGCGCTGTCGTGTTTGTTTTTCCATCCATCCATCCATCCATCCATCTCTACCGCTTGTTTCAACTTGTAAAATTGCTCTGTTGTGCAGCGTGGGGCTGCTCCACCCGCGAAAAGTGTGGAAAGACTTTAAATCGTTTTCCCCGCAACCCGGAAAGGAGACACTTATAGGAAGTTTAAGATTTGCCGTCAACACTGGAGAACCATAGATTACAGTGTTGTGTGCCAGGTAAACACACAACACAACGTCTGCGTTTTGTTCAGGAGAGAACACACAGAAGCTAATACAAATACCAAAAGAAATGAACAAATTAAAAAGATGATTTGACAAAAACAAACTATCTTTTCAATCTCAGTAAAACTAAAATAACGCTATTCGGTAACAGTAGAAGAGAAAGTCAAACACAAATACAAATAGCCAGAGTAGATATTGAAAGAGTAAAATAAACCACATTTTGGGTGTAGTGATAGGTGAAAAAAAGAACTGGAAATCTCAAATTAAGAATATACAATATAAAGTGGCAAGAACTACGTCAATAATGAATTAAGCAAAATATGTTTTCAACCAAAAATCACTCCATATTCTCTACTGCGCGCTAGTGTTACCATATCTGAGTTATTGTGCAGAAATATGGGGAAAAGTCAAAATTCCCAAAATCCAAAATGAAGATTTTGGCAAAATGAGGGTAATAAGTTATTTTACTGTGTCGCGACAAAACACTGCACGAATGTAGCAGCAGAGTGCATCACATAAAGCTGCAAAATTATAATTTGACGAAATAAGAGCATGTTTTATTGTAAGTTTATGAGCTGGAGTATGTTTAGAACTATATGTAGACTTGTTTTGGTTCATTTTGTCAGGAAAACTAACAACAACAAAAAAGTGCATGCTTCTGGGCACACGTCCTTGGTAGCAGTCATGGCGCCTGTTGTTGAGTTGGCCCCTACACGGAGCTCTGCAACAGCACTTTATGTTGAGCTTAAGACATAAATACAGTTGACGAAAGGGATTTTCAGTCCTTTTCTATGCGCCACATGCTTTCTAATGCCTCACACTTTGAAAATCGCAGATTTTAAAATATTAAAATATTGTTACGTGACGACGTAGTCAAATTGGAACTTAGTGGCTGACAACATTGTAATATGCATGCCAGGCCACTAGTTGGCAATGTGATTTGAAAGAAAAACATCTCATTACACTATAGTGTGGTTGTAAAATACTCAAGAGTCGTGTATAAAGTATGGTCACCTCGGTTACAGGCGATCTCCTCAAGGATTGGTCAGAGGGCACTGACGTGACTCCAGGGCACCATGACTGCTACCAACTGACTGATGCCATGTGTTGGCAGTGCTTTCTTGTTATATAATAACGCAATTCGGTAGCAGCAGAAAAGAAAGTCAAACACAAATACAAATAGACGGACATTGAAAGAGTAAAAGAAACCACATTTTGGGTGTAATAACAGATGAGAAAATGAACTGGGTGTTAGGAACTCGCATGGCTGCAGTTTGTGTGTCCCCAAGATGCAAGAACCAGGAGGAGGATGAGCAGGTAAGATGATTTTAATTAACAAAAACAGAAAATAAAGCAGTCTTGCAGAGTTGTTCCAAACATAGAAGTCTATCATCGAGCACTGAAGAGTGCTCGAGAGAAAACATAAATAGACATATGCTGATTGGCAGCAGGTGTGGACCGGCTGCCAATCAACGGCAGGTGAAGGGAAAACAGTGCTCCGCGGAACAGGAAATTTAACAAAATAAGAGCACTGACCGGAAGTAATACAAAAACCAAGGAGACAAACAGAAAGGAAGTGACCGATCGTCACACTGGGCATCTCATAAAAAATAAACAACATAAAGCGGGAAGAAATAGGTCAATAATGATTAAAGCAAAATATGTATTGGACCAAAAATCACTCAGTACTCTCTACTGCTAGCCAGTGTTGCCTTATCTGAGTTATTGTGCAGAAATATGGGAAATAAGCACAAAAGTACACTTATTCACTTAGCATGTTAGAAAAAAAAAAGGTCAGCTAAAATAATACATAGTGAGTGATACATACAATGATTTAAAATACATTGGAGGCAGCAAACAGTTGACATACTTCACACAAAAGTCACAATTTATCCGTGATTGTTGGTCCAAAGCTAATGAAGATTTTGGGTTGTTCTGTGTATTTTTTTTACGTTTCCTGCGCCGTCGTATGCCTGTTAAAATGCATGCTGATCACGAAATACTGCAGGAATGCGTCAAATACGTCTGCAAAATTATAATTTCACAAAATAAAAGCTTGTTTTATTGTAAGTTTTAGAACTATATATAGACGTATTATTTTGGAGTTTTTTCGTCAAGAAAACTAACGTCAAAACAACAGAAATTGCACGCATCATAGCACAGCCGCACACGTCCTTGGTCGCAAACATGGCGCCTGTTGTTTATTTGGCCATAACCTCTTTATAGACGACTTTGAAAATAGTCAGAAATAAACACATCCTTCAGTACACTTTTTAGTTTACACAAAAACAGTAAACATTTCTGTTTTTTTTCAATGTTTTCAGGTTCTAAAATACTGTTGTTATGAAAACATTTTCTATCGTGAAAATGCCAGTGTAAGTTGGAGCTATAGATGGTGATGAGTTTCATGTGCCTCCAGTCTGACGTAAAAAGATCTGTTGGCAATTTGGAGACATGTGGATCGTCTGCTTGCTACTCACTCGTTTGTTGCTTTGCAGAAACCGACTCTCCCACACTGTTGGGGTATTGAGCAATGACGGTCACGAGGTAGTCTGTTCCCGACCTCAGCTCTAGTGCTGTAAAGATCCTCTGGCTGCCAGACACGGTCTCCTGCAGTAAAGAGGCATTTTGTTTTGTTTTCCAATAGGGAATTTCACTTTGCCAAATTACAGACTCAAAAGCACATAATAAAGATCCAACCTTTGGGCATGTTGATACTCAAGCTGAAAGTGTTTGTCAACAGACTTGAAACTATAATTACAGACTTCAGCCGTAGTCATACCAAATCTACCTGCAACCTCTAGAAGAAACTTCAATACCCATCTTTGTATATCCTGGACTCACCTGGCGCAGTTCTGCCGTGATAGGCTGACCCGTGCTCGAGAGGGGCACGTACTGGACCACGTAGCCTCTCAAAGGCCCGCCTGCAGAATTCCAGCGGAACCTGAGCGAATCGGACGTGACGGCTGTGAACTGGATGTTGGATGGACCGGAATATCCCTCTAAGAAGAGAGGAGAGGTTGTTATACGCACACAAAAACTAAGATGCCTCTCACTGTATGTACAGGGAGTATCGAGACACGTCTCTTAAATGATGAAATCCGTCAGAGGATGGTCCATACCTCTTGACTCTTAGTTCTTAGCAAACATTTTGGTATGCTCTTATTAGACAGGCCATTTTCCAGCAGGACTGTGCTCTAGTGCACAAAGCAGTGTGGAAGACTGGAAGAATTTGAGAATCCGGACCTCAATCCTACAGAGATCATGATCTCGACCATACCTTAAGCTTGTCAATCTGGCCCGCCGGACCTTTCCAAATAATTTTTTTAGATCTTTAAGATCAAAACTGAAGCTGCCATTATGATGTGCAGTGATTTTTTCAAATTACCGTAAGTCTTGAACTATACAAAGTATTTCAATGGTTGGAATCTGCGCTTTTGCCTTATAAACTAGTTACTATGGTAAATTAAGTCACAGCAGATCAGACGAGGCACCAAGCAGTGTGGGTGGAGGAGCGTTTCCACAGAGTGATTCCAGAGCGAGCCTGAAAATGCGGGTGTCAGGGACAGACACGGAAGGAGATTTTTTACAACAAAGTTCTAAAGCTTAGTGATATATCACATATATCAGATCGTAGGTGGGGTTTTTTTACCCTTCGCGTTCATATTTCGCTGTGTTTGTTGCGTTTTGCATGATTGTAATATTATGTCGATCGAGAGGGGGTGTGACGTTTCTATGTTGTCGATATTCAGTGTTTTATTGCAGTGGTCCCCAACCTTTTTGTAGCTGCGGACCGGTCAACGCTTGAAAATTTGTCCCACGGACCGGTGGGGAGAGGGGAGGGGGTGTATTTAAAAAAAAAAATGTTGTGTGCTTACGGACTGTATCCCTGCAGGCTGTATTGATCTATATTGATATAGAATGTATATATTATGTTTTTTATGTTGATTTCATAAAAAAAAAAAAAAAAAAAAAAAAAAATTTTAATTTTTTTTTTTAATTCTTGTGCGGCCCGGTACCGGTCCGCGGCCCGGTGGTTGGGGACCACTGTTTTATCGTACATAATTAATATTGTAAATCCTACATTCTTTATTTTCATGTGCATTCTGGGTGTCTCATTCAGTAAAAAAATTGAACATTCCATTTGTGACGACCGGGTGCGGATGTTCGTTCTCTCAGAGATGCAGACGGGCTTCAGACACAGCTTGCAGGTACAAAAATTATTTATTTAAGATATAACAAATACTGGAAACAAACAAAAACGTGCACATGGCGCTTAAAGTACAAAACTAAAGGAGCTAGCGTGGGAGCTAGAATGTTACCAGATCAAGAACAGAAGTCGTCACTTGTTGTGAGAAGACAAACTACGAAGCCAGACCGACTGGCTGGGGAGGCAGGCTTTAAATAATTATGTCAATCATGAAAAGCAGGTGCGCGTCAGGAACACCCGCGGCAGGTGAACGTAATCAGTTGCTATGGTAACAAACTAAGGTGGATAAACAGATACTAAAAAGGAGTCCAAGACTAGCAGAAAAACACAAATGACTAGAAAACGTAAACAGAAATATGATCCGGGCAGCGGATCATAACACCATTCAGTTTTTTAAGGGGATCTGTCATAACGTTTTTAGCATTCAATCAGACATTATTGTGAGGTTTTGTATTAGTGTTCCTAAAAATAGATATACCGGCCCCCAGACACATTTTTTTTCTCTAAATTAGGCCCCCGGGTCAAAATAATTGCCCGGGCCTGATCTAGACTCTCTCTCAAGTCTATCAGTGACCTCTGACATGGATGGCAAAAAGTCCCACACGATAGAAGCTGTTACAATATATAATAAATATAATCCTTAATATCCTTCATTTTTCACTCCTTGTAGGTTAAGTGTGAGGCCATTTTAAGCCTAAACTGGAATTAAAAGGGCTGTTTGCAAAACATTTTAAATTAAAAATATAACAAAAATATACAACGGTAAGCTCATGTGTCACTATTAGTGGTTCAAAAGAACACATTTTCTAAAAAGTCAATACGTTTCACAATTATTAATTATATTGCGAAAAGTAAGCCCAAAATATGAATATAAATTTATGTAATAATATAAATATCGGGTAACACTTTAGTATGGGGAACATATTCACCATTAATTAGTTGCTTATTAACATGCAAAATAGTAACATATTGGCTCTTAATTAGTCATTATAAAGTACTTATTAATGCCTTATTCTGCATGGCCTTATCATACAACCAGTAAGCCATTAACTAAGAGTCTTCCCTCAATAACCTCAGAATTATTGCTTATTAGTAACCCTAACCCTAACCCTTATATGTTCCCCTAGTGTCCAAACTCTAAATTAAGTCTTTGTTACTTAGAATAGGTTCCCCATACTAAAGTGTTACCAAATATTGTTACCGAGCCAGCTAACAACAGAGAGGTACTGTTGTATGAAAAGTAGCGTTGTTGTTGTTGCAGTTGTTTAAGTTAATTTCGAACATGCCGACAGTTACAATATGATACATTACATATTTCACATTGTCCCATTTTCTAATTACAACATGTCCAAAAAGGATTAGGAAGAATCAGATCTTATTTAATCCTACCCTTTTTCCACTTCATAGCAATTACTAACACATGTTTTCACTTCCTGATCTCAATCTGTAACACAGTTTAAATGAATGAATAATAAAAACAACAGTTGGCATAAATAAATAGTTAAATATTCCATTATCACATAATGAGATGACGAAGATGATCTTATTTTTATTAAGGTTCAAAATGTTCATCAGGATTCTTCTTCTTCTTAAACTGGATCATATTAGTGCATTGTTTATTAATCCATTTTATGATTTAATTCCACATACTCATATGCAAAAGGTTTCAAGTGTTGTACGTGCATACAAATGTTTTAAATTACATTTTTCTCTGAGGTTATATTTCTCCTCTTTTGTTGAGAATCGTACATTCTTGTGTAGCAGATTATATTTGGCTTTGCACATCATTTTAGCTGTTTGCAAATGCACCAAATCATTTAATTTCAATATTTTTGATTCCATCAATAAAGGGTTTGAGTATTTATATCCAACATTATGTATTATCTAACTCAGTGGTTCTCAAATGGGGGTACGCGTACCCCTGGGGGTACTTGAAGGTATGCCAAGGGGTACGTGAGATTTTTTTAAAATGTCTGTCAAAAAGAACTGTGAAAAGAAATGCAACAATGCAATATTCAGTGTTGACAGCTAGATTTTTTATGGACATGTTCCATAAATATTGATGTTAAAGATTTCTTTTTTTGTGAAGAAATGTTTAGAATTAAGTTCATGAATCCAGATGGATCTCTATTACAATCCCCAAAGAGGGCACTTTAAGTTGATGATTACTTCTATGTGTAGAAATCTTTATTTATAAATGAATCACTTGTTTATTTTTCAACACGTTTTTAGTTATTTTTATATCTTTTTTTCCAAATAGTTCAAGAAATACCACAACAAATGAGCAATATTTTGCACTGTTATACAATTTAATAAATCAGAAACTGATGACATAGTGCTGTATTTTACTTCTTTATCTCTTTTTCTCAACCAAAAATGCTTTGCTCTGATTAGGGGGTACTTGAATTAAAAAAATGTACATCACTGAAAAAAGGTTGAGATCCACTGATCTAACTGACCTTTTTTGTAACACAGTTAGTGAATGTAGTGTACTTTTGTAGTTATTTCCTCATATTTACACACAATAACTCAGATATGGTAAAGTGACCTGTGGTAGAGAAAATATTTTGCTTTATTCATGATTTAAATATTTATTGTTGTATATTTTAATATGAGATTTCCGGTTCATTTTATCATCTATTATTACACCTAAAAACAATCTTTTTAGGCAAGGTCCGCCAACAGAAAATGTGAAATGTAGGTTGTTTTTTCTGGAAAAACATTGCTTAGCTGGTTAGAAACACTAGTCTGTGAATGTGAGAAGGACAAGCGGTAGAAAATGGACAGATGCCATTGATTAGACAATCCTAACCTACATTGCATTGTTTTTTAATTTGGATAAATGAATTCCAGAGGCCCTGCATCCTTATTTCTTTCTGTATGTGGCCTTTAGTGAAAAAGACTTGACAGCCCGGCTGTAACTGTGTGTATTAGTTCCACCACATTGTGTAAATATATGAGCGTACATACCAATAATTGCATAGACTCCGCCTGCCGTGGAGCACACCCGGGGGCTCACGAGCGGAAGCAGAGTGTTGAGCAGTTTGAAGTCCCCAACAAAGGAGGTGAAATCATCGCTGGGCTTGGAGGAAATCTCCGCCAGTTCACTGCTGTCCGCGCTCTTAATGCCTGACACACAAGACGAAGAAGGAATCAGACAAAACACACACACAGCTGCTGTGACAGAACGCAAACTTCTCCTGAGACTACGTACCAACCGCAAAGATGTGCACCCCGTTACTTCGCAGCTTCTGCGCCGGTTCTTGCACGCTGTCCTGCGACTTCCCGTCCGTGATCAAGATAACGATCTGACAAGGAAAAGGAAACATTAGGGGCCTCATTTACTGAGGTCCTAATACCACGCGCTAAACGGCGTGTGCAATCTACACAACTGCAGATACTATCAGTGGGTGTGTTGCGTGTGACCTACCAAGACTGAATGGCGGTGCAGACCGCCTTATTAAAATTAGGATTTTGCGTGTACTCTACGGGGCATCACCATGTAGAACAGGGGTGTCAAACTAATTTTGGATCGGGGGCCACGTGGAGAAAAATCTACTCCCAAGTGGGCCGGACTGGTAAAATCACGGCACGATAACTTAAAAATAAAGACAACTTCAGATTGTTTTCTTTGTTTAAAAATAGAACAAGCACATTCTGAAATTGTACAAATCATAATGTTGTTGTTTTTTTAGACTTACACTACCGTTCAAAAGTTTGGGGTCACATGTAAATGTCCTTATTTTTGAAGGAAAAGCACTGTACTTTTCAATGAAGATAACTTTAAACTAGTCTTAACTTTAAAGAAATACACTCTATACATTGCTAATGTGGTAAATGACTATTCTAGCTGCAAATGTCTGGTTTTTGGTGCAATATCTACTTAGGTGTATAGAGGCCCATTTCCAGCAACTATCACTCCAGTGTTCTAATGGTACAATGTGTTTGCTCATTGGCTCAGAAGGCTAATTGATGATTAGAAAACCCTTGTGCAATCATGTTCACACATCTGAAAACAGTTTAGCTCGTTACAGAAGCTACAAAACTGACCTTCCTTTGAGCAGATTGAGTTTCTGGAGCATCACAATTGTGGGGTCAATTAAACGCTCAAAATGGCCAGAAAAAGAGAACTTTCATCTGAAACTCGACAATCTATTCTTGTTCTTAGAAATGAAGTCTATTCCACAAAATTGTTTGGGTGACCCCAAACTTTTGAACGGTAGTGTACATTTTGCGGTTAATAGTACCATATTTTCCGGACTATAATTCGCAGTTTTTTTCATAGTTTGGCCGGGGGTGCGACTTGTACTCAGGAACGCCTTATGTGTGAAATTATTAACACATTACTGTAAAATATCAAATAATATTATTTAGCTCATTCACGTAAGAGACTAGACGTATAAGATTTCATGGGATTTAGCGATTAGGAGTGACAGATTGTTTGGTAAACGTATAGCATGTTCTATATGTTATAGTTATTTGAATGACTCTTACCATAATATGTTACGTTAACATACCAGGCACCTTCTCAGTTGGTTATTTATGCCTCATATAAAGTACACTTATTCAGCCTGACGCATACATTTTAATTTGTTTTAATCAGCCCCTTAAATCACCCAGCATGCAGCTGTAAAATCATGAAAGGATGTTGCTGAATAGACGATATGTCTAATATTTTCTATTTCTGATAAACCATGCAAATATGTTGACACACATACGTATGACGGATGATTCTCTGTCAGTCGTCTGTCTTTGCAGCGCTAGCACAGATCCTTTGTCTCGGCTGTGTGTGTGTCAGTTTGCACGTACCGTAAATTACAGACTATAAGCCGCTACTTTTTTTCTACACTTTGTAGAGGGTGCGGCTAAATTATAAATGTATTTTCTCCCTTCAGGCCATAAAAAAAAGAGTTCCAAAAAACCCCAAGAAAATACGCTGATAAGGTGTTTTATTTTGTGGACGAGTTCGCTCACTACAGGAGCTCCAGTGTCCTTCCACTAGTGCTTTTTTTTTTTTTTTCCCAACCGGAGTACTGTTCGATAGCGTTTCTACTCACATGGATTCTTCATTCATCAGTCCGAGCAACGATTTTAAGTTTTACAGTATAACTAAAACTGTTTATGCTTACTAAACTGTCCCATGTGTGATGTCTTTAGGAGTGTTTTCATGCATATTTGTAGGTGCTATCGTAATGACGCTAGCGTTGTTAGCAATAGTTAATATGCTAGCTTGTTTATGAGTGTCTGTGTTGGTATTATTAACTTACGACATTCTTTTTGTATTGTTTCAGTTCCACAAATTCTTCAGTAAATTCACTAAAACCTCACTGTGTAGTTATGGAGTCTGTTTTGCTGATTGGCGAGCTAGCTTCCGCAGCTCGTGGGTCCATGACAACGACTTCTGTTTTGTTTGAGCAGCCGTTTTACTGCCGTGTTACAGACACAGTTTGGAAACAATTAAGGTTTGTAAATAAACATTTACAAAATCTTTCTGTGTAAATAACTCATTTCGCAACATACTGTATATCTGTGGTTTACAGTCAGGTATGGCTATTACCGTATTTTTCGGACTGTAAGTCGCAGTTTTTTTCATGGTTAGGCCGGGGGTGCGACTTATATTCAGGAGCCACTTATGTGTGAAATTATTAACACATTACCGTAAAATATCAACTAATATTATTTATCTCATTCACGTAAGAGACTAGACGTATAAGATTTCATGGGATTTAGCGATTAGGAGTGACAGATTGTTTGGTAAACGTATAGCATGTTCTATATGTTATAGTTATTTGAATGACTCTTACCATAATATGTTACGTTAACATACCAGGCACGTTCTCAGTTGGTTATTTATGCCTCATATAACGTACACTTATTCAGCCTGTTGTTCACTATTCTTTATTTATTTTAAATTGCCTTTCAAATGTCTATTCTTGGTGTTGGCTTTTATCAAATACATTTCCCCAAAAAATGCGACTTATACTCCAGTGCGATTTATATATGTTTTTTTCCTTCTTTATTATGCATTTTCGGCCGGTGCGACTTATACTCCGGAGCGACTTATACTCCGAAAAATACGGTATATGAGAAATATAATTTATTTTCTATAATTTAGTCGGTGCAGCTAATAACCCGGTGCACTCTAAAGTCCGAAAAATACGATGCTTTTCAGGGGTTCTAAATACATTGCTAAATAGTGCTCGCAAAAACGGTGCTGATGAATCACATTGCGCGTGCTGCATATTATATTTGCATCTTCTTCCCCAGTATTGTGGACATTTAGATGATCAGCATATATATCGTCGTGGCTTGTGCAACCCTTTGAAACACTTGTGATTTAGGGCTAAATAAATACATTTTGATTGATTGATTGATTGATTCTGCATATTAATTAAAAGCCTACTGAAATGATTTTTTTTTATTTAAACGGGGATAACAGATCCATTCTATGTGTCATACTTGATCAATTCGCGATATTGCCATATTTTTGCTGAAAGGATTTAGTAGAGAACATCGACGATAAAGTTTGCAACTTTTGGTCGCTGATAAAAAAAGCCTTGCCTGTACCGGAAGTAGCGTGACGTCACAGGTTGAAGGGCTCCTCGCATTTCCCCGTTGTTTACACCAGCAGCGAGAGCGATTCGGACAGAGAATGCGACGATTACCCCATTAATTTGAGCGAGGATGAAAGATTCGTGGATGAGGAACGTGAGAGTGAAGGACTAGAGTGCAGTGCAGGACGTATCTTTTTTCGCTCTGACCGTAACTTAGGTAAAAGGGCTCATTGGATTCCACACTTTCTCCTTTTTCTATTTTGGATCACGGATTTGTATTTTAAACCACCTCGGATACTATATCCTCTTGAAAATGAGAGTCGAGAACGCAAAATAGACATTCACAGTGACTTTTATCTCTACGACAATACATCGGCGAAGCACTTTAGCTACGGAGCTAACGTGATAGCATCGTGCTTAAATGCAGATAGAAACAAAATAAATAAGCCCCTGACTGGAAGGATAGACAGCAGATCAACAATACTACTATCAGGAGACACCGAACCAAACACTGGACCTGTAACTACACGGTTAATGCTGTGCCGCCTGTCGAAGCCTAGCAATGCTGTTGCTAACGACGCCATTGAAGCTAACTTAGCTACGGGACCTCGTCAGAGCTATGATAAAAACATTAGCGCTCCACCTACGCCAGCCCTCATCGGCTCATCAACACCCGTGCTCACCTGCGTTCCAGCGATCGACGGCGCGACGAAGAACTTCACCCGATCATCGATGCGGTCGGCGGCTAGCGTCGGATAGCGCGTCTGCTATCCAAGTCAAAGTAATGCCGCTAATACACCGATCCCACCTACAGCTTTCTTCTTTGCAGTCTTCATTGTTCATTAAACAAATTGCAAAAGATTCACCAACACAGATGTCCAGAATACTGTGGAATTTTGCGATGAAAACAGAGCTGTTTGTATTGGGATACAATGTGTCCGAATACTTCCGTTTCAACCATCGACGTCACGCGCAAACGTCATCATACATAGACGTTTTCAACCGGAAGTTTCGCGGGAAATTTAAAATGTCACTTTATAAGTTAACGCGGTCGTATTGGCATGTGTTGCAATGTTAAGATTTCATCATTGATATATAAACTATCAGACTGCGTGGTCGCTAGTAGTGGCTTTCAGTAGGCCTTTAAGACAGAGACGCCTTGTACTGCTCACTTAACAAACACAATCCATTTTGCACACCTTTAGATCAGCTTTGTGTGCGTTATTAAGTTTGCACATGTTTAGTACAGTCAAACCTTTAGTAAATATGGTCCTAAGTGGCCGAATAATGCTGACATTTCAAAGAATGGCTGCCTCTCACACACCTTTGGCACATCCCGGCTGTACGCGGGGTTAAAGAAGTTATCTGCGACAAACTTGAGACCAGCACCAGTGTGTGTGTTTCCACCCTTGTAGTTGAGACTCTGCACAGCCTTGATCAACGCCGTGCCGTTAGTGTAAGTTCTAAAGGTGAACTCAACCCTGGGTGGACAGAAGGATGGATGAGTGCAACATGTTCTCTCGTTTACAGTCAAAAAAGGAAGCGCTGTCGGTCACCTGGAGGTGTCACTGTACTGTATTAGCCCAAAGCGAATTCCTGACTCGCTTACGGATCTTGCAAAAGGTTTGATGATCCCAGCTATAAAGCTTTTCACTTGCAGGAAGTTAGGTCTTCCAATGCTGGACGATCCGTCCACTAGGAAAATAATGTCCGCTGCCTGGACGTTGTTACACCTGCCTGTAAAATCAGGAATAATGCATCAAGAAACAATCTCATGAAGGCAAACGACGATTACAGTGAATTCAAATCATGAAATGCTTACCTTGTGCTTCAGTGTGTGCCGTGAGTGACAGCAGCAGCATGGCGCTGAAAATCCAGCCCCTCATCTTTACAACCTGGCAGCACACGGAACAAATTGAAAACATTTCTTTCCAAACTCACATGCACGCTGAACTGTTGAGGATATTGCAAGACTGGCTTAACTACTTTATTTTTGAAGTAAGAAAGACCAAACTCAACTCAACTCAAACTCAACATTGATTTTGTCGTTCTAAAACAGAGGGTTTTTTTAAGTGCAGAGGCACTCCAAATAAAGAAAAAAAACATGTTTTGTAAACCTGCTAAGCTAACTCCAGTTATGTTAAGGCAGGGGTGTCCAAACCTTTTTGACTTGCACTGGGCTAAAAAAATTTGGTCAAGGGCCAAAAGCTAACTGCATGTCAAGTAACTATATTAATATAGCCCATACATATACTGTATATGTGCACATGTTATATTAATATAATGGATATATAATTAATAATTCATATAAAGTTAAAGTTAAAGTACCAATGATTGTCACACACACTCTAGGTGTGGTGAGATTATCCTCTGCATTTGACCCATCACCCTCATCCCCTGGGAGGTGAGGGGAGCAGTGAGCAGCAGCGGTGGCCGCGCCCGGGAATCATTTTTTGGCGATTTAACTCCCAATTCCAACCCTTGATGCTGAGTGCCAAGCAGGGAGGTAATGGGTCCCATTTTTATATATAATTGAAATTCGGCTCCTACTTTGTTTACTTCCGTGACGGCCTCCTTAAAGTTTTGTAATCAATCAGAAATATGAAGCTGCAAAATGCGCCAAACATAGATAAGTATGGAGAGAGTGTTTTGCATTACCCTATCATGCATTATAAAGGATTTAAATGTGTGTAATTTAGAATTATTTTATGGTGCATGGACATTTTTTTAAATAATATCCACAACTGTCAGTGAGCAGGTTGTGTTATGTGCAACCATGTGTGTTGACTTTTTGCTTTTTTTTTTGCACCATGACTAGGGAAGGTTTTCTGGATTGGGTCATATCAGTGAATGCTGTGCCATGTTCAGTTCAAAGCACAAATATTGGCCTTAACCTGAAATACTCCCCAAGGTGGTGGCACAGTTGCAGAAACAACATTCTTAAAATAATTGCAAAATACCGCACGGGTCATATTTCTTAAACTCAAGACATCTCATGGGGCAAATTAAAAACGCAGGAAGTAATTTGGACACCCTTGTGTTAAGGCAACATAATTTGTTGTTTTGTACTCCCACAGAGAGCAGTCAACTCCACAAAATGAGCTTTGTTTTTGCAGAGAGTAGGGGCCAAACTGTATTATATTCTCCAAGGATTACTGTTTCACACTTTGAAAAACACAACATAGTCACGATTTATTACACTCAGGCAGAACAATGTCACGTTCAGGGTCGAACTGTTTTGTTTTCAATATGTCTCCCAAGCATGAGGTAGACTTCAAAGATTCTTTGTTGTCAATTTTTCCATACTCTGATGGCAATGTGTGGCAAAGAAAATGAGTGTGAAAAGTGAAAAGAAATTAGATATTCGGAAATGCTCAGAAAGTGGAGACACACCAATCAACACTGGTTGCAACTTCAAGAAAGTTAAAGTTAAAGTACCCCTGATAGTCACACACACACTAGGTGTGGTGAAATTACCCTCTGCATTTGACGCAACCCTTGTTCCACCCCCTGGGAGGTGAAGGGAGCAGTAAGCAGCAGCGGTGGCCGCGCTCTGGAATCATTTCGGTGATTTAACCCCCAATTCCAACCCTTGATGCTGAGTGCCAAGCAGGGAGGTAATGGGTCCCATTTTTATAGTCTTTGGTATGACTCGGCCGGGGTTTGAACTCACGACCTACCGATCTCAGGGCGGACACTCTAACCACAAGGCCACTGAGCAGGTTATGAAGGCAAAAGATGGTATCTTGGAAGATATGAAAGGATCTTGGACGGTGATAACCAAATGGTCTCAATATCCCTCGTTCCACTCAACCTGTTCCATGCAGAATGTCACGTAAATTGACATAAATCTGACTGAAATGCTGTCATTTAAGGAACATTTGTCTGGGAAAATCAAAACTCATTCGTCCCCAAAACACTCAACAGCCCCTTCCTCGAACTAAACATCATCAAAATAGCAACCAGCAACACCGGCTATGTCTGCGAACACACTTTGAAGCTAATACTAGTCAGGACAACGCATATTCCCGTAACATCTGCTTGTGTTGTTGTGAACTAAACCAAGAGTTCAGGATTAACGTCCAGACATGACACTAGCCGTAATTAATAAGACACTGTTTTTATTTCACAACAGCAAACTGTCGTCTCCACACTCAAAACTCAAAAACATATCAGCCAATAAGCGCCCCTGAGAACAGCAACGCACTTGTAGCACTTCACAATAACATTGCAGTGCGCAACATCCAGTCTGACAAAACAAGGGTTCAGGAAAAAGTAGCTTACATAAGCACTTTGTACTTAAAACTCATTGGCGCCAGGGTTGCGCAATATAGACGATGTACGATAACAATTATATAAATTTGTCCGACGATAGAGCTTTTATTATTATGGCTACATTGGGATAATGTTGATGACACATTCTAGCTGTAACCCAAGACCAGTGACAAGCATCCTCAACGCAATTTAGCGTCCTTGCTAGCGGCTAATGTCCCCCCACAGTGCAACTGCAAAACCACTTCCAAGTCCAAATTCCTTGCCTCTATGGTGGCAAATAATCTATGTTTTCTTACAAATACCAGGAGGATGAGCTCTAGCTAAACATGCTACGTACACTACACACCGTAGGACAGGGGTGTCAAACGTACGGCCCGAGGGCCGGATCAGGCCCACGAACAGGTTTTATCCGGCCCGTGGGATGAGTTTGCTAAGTATAAAAATTAACCTGAACAGCTGCTCTAAATGTGTCCACTAGATGTTAGTACATCAGTCGAGGAAATTGATCAAACTACATAAATAATAACCTGTAATTTGATTTTGATATCATATTTTTATCTTTATTGATTGAAAATTAACACCAATGAGTTGACTGATGAACATTATCACATAATATATTCAGAAAACATAAATAACGACAAATAAAGATAGAATACTATTAAGCGCAACATGCAAGTGTAAAAAAACCCAACAACATTATGATTTGTACAATTTCAGAATGTGCTTGTTCTATTTTTAAACACAGAGAACAATCTGAAGTTGTCTTTATTTTTAAGTTATCGTGCCGTGATTTTACCAGTCCGGCCCACTTGGAAGTAGATTTCTCTCCATGTGGCCCCCCATCTAAAATGAGTTTGACACCCCTGCCGTAGGAGGATATGCTAACCGCAAGCCAGAGCTCTTGAATGTAAACAAGGTGGGCGGCTTGATACAAATATCGACAGTAACCAAGTAGATACCAAGTAGTATCGTATCAGGTCGATACCACAGTGGTTAGATCAATGTTTTTTACTAGCTAAATGTGTTTTGTCGTTTTTGTTATTGTTTACTCAGGAAATAAGTCCCTAGACGTACAAAGACTTTAATTGCAAAAAACAAAAAAATCAATCTGTTAGCAGGAAATAATTTAAATATTTAATTGATATTGTTACGCCGCCATCCTGTGTTTTTGTCTCATTATAATTGTTCTATAGCTGAATGAGATCAACATAGTGAACCCTCTTGTCGGTCATCCGCGCTCTTTGTCTCTGTGGGTGGTGGTGGGGCCTGGGATGCGACCATACACACAAAAAAAATTTCACCACTGTACCATAAACATGATGTATCGTAATAGAAATGATCCGGATCACCTCCAAACATTAATCACTCGTTGCTTATAAGAAAAGTTTTTTAAAAATCTGCCCATAACTTTTTGAGTTATGTTGCTAACTACCCAACAGACAAAGTCTGGTGATCACATAACCTAAAGCAGTGGTTCTCAAACTTTTTTTGTCATCCCCCACTTTGGACAAGGGGGAGTTTTCAAGCCCCACCTGCCCCCATCGCCCCAACAGAACGCTAATGCCAAGCTTAACATTTTCAAATTTATCGAACATCAAGTAACATCAAGTTTTATACATTCAAACTCAATAACATAAAATAAAATCAAGTTCAATAATAAATAAAATAACTGTGCAGCTGTGGTATAACTTGCATCAAGTTCAATATCAAATAAAATAACTTGCATCAATTCAATAATAAATAAAACAAAAGTGTTATAACTTGCATCAAGTTCAATAATAAATCAAAAAAAGTGTTATAACTTGCATCAAGTTCAATAATAAATCAAATAAAAGTGTTATAACTTGCATCAAGTTCAATAATAAATCAAAAAAAGTGTTATAACTTGCATCAAGTTCAATAATAAATCAAATAAAAGTGTTATAACTTGCATCAAGTTCAATAATAAATCAAATAACTTGCATCAAGTTCAATAATAAATCAAACAAAAGTGTTATAACTTGCATCAAGTTCAATAATAAATCAAATAAAAGTGTTATAACTTGCATCAAGTTCAGTAATAAATAAAACAAAAGTGTTATAACTTGCATCAAGTTCAATAATAAATCAAAAAAAGTGTTATAACTTGCATCAAGTTCAATAATAAATCAAATAACTTGCATCAAGTTCAATAATAAATCAAAAAAAGTGTTATAACTTGCATCAAGTTCAATAATAAATCAAATAAAAGTGTTATAACTTGCATCAAGTTCAATAATAAATAAAACAAAAGTGTTATAACTTGCATCAAGTTCAATAATAAATCAAATAACTTGCATCAAGTTCAATAATAAATGAAAATAAAAGTGCCACTTTGCAATCTTTGCCAAAAAAAGGAGGACAGGGCAAGTGAACATGAGTTTTACAGTACTCCAGCATTAGTGGCTGCAATGATCCTGTTTTGCACTGCACAGCTTTTCAAATGGGGGTTGCAGGCTTGACACTGACACTGTTAAAACCTCTTTGAATTCGGGGCTGAGCTGCCTTGACGCGAGTGCTTCCCGGTGAATGACACATTGTGTCCAATGCGCATTTGGCGCAACCCTCTTTATTAGAGCCTGCAGCCCGTTTCTTGACTTTGCCATGCGCGCCATCAGAGCAAAAGCCCACACAGTTTTCCCATTTAAGGTCGTGTTCTTTGAGGAAACTGTCCATTATCTTGAACAGCTCATCAGCAGTGGCTCTATTTTTTATGTATTTGCAAAACAGCAAATCCTCGCACAGTGACTGGCCATTCACAAAGCTTCCGCTTAGCCCCGCCCCCATTAGTTACTGTTGCTGTCTGTCAAACTTTCGCTCCTACCTAGAAATGTAAAGCATACAGGAAAAATAAGTAATATACATTTATCTATATAGCGGATTTCACAGACAGAATCACAAAGTGATTTCCAGTGTGTATAGAAAATGAAAGCATAGTAAAAAAAAAAAATCAAAGAATATAATAATAAAAAAATAAAAAAAATCAAAGTGAAATTTCCTCCCGTTCCTCGCGCCCCACCTGTCATGTCTCTATTCCCCACCAGTGGGGCGCGCCCCACACTTTGAGAAACGCTGACCTAAAGGCAGGTACTCTGAATTGCTGTTTGGTGCGTAAGCACAAACAACAGTCAAGACCCGTCCCCCACCCGGAGAAGCTACCATTTCGTATACTGGGTTAAACTCCAAAATACAGGCTCTGAGCCGCGGTGCAACAAGTATTGCCACCCCTGCCAGTCATCTCTCGCTGCTTGCAACGGCAGAGTGGAAGAGAGTCCAGCCCCTCTCAAGAGGACTGGTTCCAAAGCCCTTGCTGTGCGTCGAAGTGAGTCCAACTAGATCCAGCCGGAATTTCTCCACCTCGCAAACCAGCTTAGGGTCCTCCCCCCCAGCGAGGTGACGTTCCTTGCCCCAAAAGCTAGCTTCTGTAGCCGAGGATCAGACCGCCAAGGGCCCTGTCTTCTGCTGCCGCCAAGCCCACATTGGACCCGACCTGTATGCCCCCTCCTAAGAGTGGTGAGTCCATTAGAGGGGGGACCAACGTTGCCTCTTCGGGCTGTGCTCAGGCCCAGCCACCAGGTGCTCACCATCGAGCCCTACCTCCAGGCCTGGCTCCAAAGGGGTCCTTGGTTTTGTCTTTCCATAGAGGTTTTCGAGCTGCTCTTTGTCTGGTCCCTCGCCTAGGACCTGTTTGTCTTGGGAGACCCTATCAATCAATCAATCAATATTTATTTATATAGCCCTAAATCACAAGTGTCTCAAAGGGCTGCACAAGCCACAACGACATCCTCGGTACAGAGCCCACATATAAAGGGGCATAGAAACCCCCTGTCAAGCCCCCAGTTACTAGTAGCATATAATACATTGATAGCTGAAAGGCTTCCACATATTTCCCTTTTTTAATGACAGCACATTTAAGGATGTGCCTCAAGTCCTAATGCAAAACATTCCTCAGGACTCCACACCTGGAATTTTGACAGCCTGACCAAAGCCCATTTCAGAAAGATCAAAAACACGTAGACATGAGAGGCCCTAACGCGAACACACACCTACAGTATATCCATTGGTAAAATATGGAGAACTAGATTATGGCTCATTGCAGTGAATATGGAGAGTTCTGTGATGGGATTTCCAGGAAACTTAGCTCACTTAGCGTGAAAAAGTGATGATTTGGAGGGAAGTGCTGTCAGAAATGACAACTTGTCAATGCAATATGGGACGCGGTCATTGCAAAATACATCATGATGTTCATTGGCTACTTTTTCAGGGTCACAGCTGAGCTGGAGCCTAACCCAGCTGGTCACCAAATAACACATATAGACAAATAATTCACAATAATAGTCACACCTATTGACAATTTAGTCTTCAATATGCATGTATTTTGAATACCCAGAGAAAAAAAAAACAAAGTTTGTTTTATGTGCCACCTTGTTGCCTACAGTACAACATTTTTTTTTTTTTCTGTCTTTGGTTTTGGCTTTCCTCTTGAATAAAACCTCTTATGAGAGAGGGTGACCCCCGATAAAACTTTTTGATTTCGATATTGATATTGGAGCTTTGAGTATTGGCCCAGGGTCACATGATATTAGCCTGAATCATATATACTTTTATTAAAATGCTTGAACAAGGGAAATTATTCAGAAAACAATAGTAAATAGTAAAGGGACGGCGTGGCGAAGTTGGTAGAGTGGCTGTGCCAGCAATCGGAGTGTTGCTGGTTACTGGGGTTCAATCCCGACCTTCTACCATCCTAGTCATGTCCGTTGTGTCCTTGGGCAAGACACTTCACCCTTGCTCCTGATGGCTGCTTGTTAGCGCCTTGCATGGCAGCTCCCTCCATCAGTGTGTGAATGTGTGTGTGAATGGGTGAATGTGGAAATACTGTCAAAGCGCTTTGAGTACCTTGAAGGTAGAAAAGCGCTATACAAGTATAACCCATTTATTATCATTTATAAATATAAAAAACACTAACCTATTGATTATTAACCATTTGGAATGGACATATGCTGTCTTTAAGTTGAAGGGGAGTGGGGAGGTTTTGCGACAACTAATATTTTTTTAAGTGACAGTAAATTGAATGCTGCGGACACATTTGTTACTGGATACTTTGACATACATCCGGCCTTGGATACTTTGTATTTGCAAGTAATATGTAACTAGAATTATTCAATACTTTTTTATGTTCACATGTCATGTTTTAGACTGCAATATTTTTCCACTAAGGACACTTACTAAGTTAGTCTAGCTTGCATGCTATTACGTGCTTAGCTGATGTGTAGCTGCTTGCGCCTAGTGGCCTTTAGCAAAGCATATTTACCTTTTGTAAATGCCGACTAAAATAGAAGGAAATACCATCCCTGTGTGCTGTACAATAAGGACTAATTGTATCTGAGCGTATATCAGATGTTTGTTTGCTTAAATTGGATATTATTGTTAGTTCTGGAAATTAGTAGTCTGGATATACAGTATAATATAGGAATACACTTAAACATATGCACATACATTAAGCAAAACATGTTCAGTTGAATCAATAATAAACAAAATAATCAAATAACTTAATCAAATAATTTAAAAAATTAAATATTCATAGAGTGGATAGTAAGTTTTTATAATGAAATTAATACAATTACAAGTAATAAAATATGAATTATATTAATTATTATACATATATCATTTTGAAAATCTGATCTTTTTTACACTTCTACAGACTTGAATTTTAACATTTTAAGGTCAAGGCAAGTATTGTCTTAAAGGAAGGCTCATATTTTAGGGCACCAAGGCAAGTTAGAAGGGCACCAAGGAAAACATGATTTTTTTAAATTATTTATTTATGTTTTTAAGTTATGTCCATTTATATGTACATGTAGATGATGTATCGGGACAGATCCATTAAGAGTCTGAGCAGAAATATATCATAAGAATTAACTATAAACAATAACACATTAACAAAATGATGTGTCACATGACTGGTTTTTGAAGCAATTTCTTTGTGACATGAAAAAAACAGAAGTAATGTATAAAAACCTTGCGTTTACTTTTTGATATTGAAATAAAAACCAAAGCAGTTAGGCTAATGACGATGAAGTCTAATAAACAAGCTTTGTTCTTGTCTTGGTTCAATAAAACAGTTTGGCCAACAAAAATAAACAGTGACACCTCTCACATCGAATACACAATCTTCACAGCCTTCGTTCAGTTCGATGAGATGACAAAACATTTTAGCTAGTATTTATGTTATTTGAACACTGATACAGTTTGCAGTTAAAGAAAGGAGGAGTGAACATCCATTTATAAACAAGTTGAGACAACGTTCACGACACATCGCCTGCTGCAAAACATCAAATAGTTTTCTCCTTCGCTGGCTACTTTTAGTGTGGGGACAAGTGTCTCCAATATTGTCCACACATGTCTCCATCTAAACACAGCAGTGCGCTCTTAAACGCATGGCGGGAAACGAGGGAAAATGACGTTAAACCAAGCGCTTGGCTCCGTTTATTTCGAGGGGAAATCTCCCAAGCAAAGTGCGTGTCCTTAGTCCGCCATGACGCTAGTGTGCATGCGCCAGACATCGTGTTGCCTAAAATGCATTAATAAATGACGGTTTTTCGGTCATTAAAAGATTAGACGGTATGACTAACCGTCGAGAATTTTTATCGCAAATTATCATTATACCGTTTACTGTTACAGCCCTCTTTCATTAAAAGTAAATTTTGTAGCCGCAGTTAAATTTGAGCCCTTTTTCTATAATATATGCATGTTTGCATGTGTGTGACTTCAGAATCACCCTATATTTTGGAAACAAGGATGGAAAACAATATTTGTTTCTACATCTTGAACAAATTTAAGTTAACTCCCTCATGTCCACGATATATCATTACTGTTCAACTGGCAGCCCGGAAACAACATAAGACCGGGCCTCATGTTCAAATCAAAACTTGAACCACAAACAACAATAAAACACTAGAGTGCTCTCAAATAGATGATCTTTGACTTGCTTTTCTGCAATAAGTCCTCAAAACAGCAGAGCGCTCTTGTTGTACAGAGAGGAACTCGGACCAGTGTAAACACGCGCTGGTGTTTTAATTTACGATTAGCCATTTGGTGAAGGTATGACAGAACCTTGCATTGATATTTTACCTTCCTGAGAGATGACGCCTTCTGCAGTGGAAGCTGGTGTTTTGCATAACAGGGCAGTTTTTTTTCCACAATTTGTAACTCTGACATAAGAAATACACCAAAATGTCCACTGCAGAGGACACAAAATGAAAAGAATATATTGTAAAGGTCCTTAGCTTTCTGCGATTGTGGGCCCTCTCAGAACAATTTAGTTGAATATCTCTGCAATGCATTCTCCAATAAAAAGCTTCAAGCCTGCCCCCCCAGAAAAGTCTCATGTGGGCGTCAGATGCAGCATGATTATCAGTAAATTATTTTTTTTAAATCATTTCATAAATCAATTCCCAATCTAAACTAAACATCCTGTGCAACCCTAAATCTGTTGCAACCTCCCATTATGAGCATTGCACAAGTTTAACATCAACAAAAGCCAGATGGACTGATACAACTGCTTACATTAGTTGTTCTTCTCGCGCAAAAACATTCATGAATCCAGTTAAAAAATCCTAATGTTGACAATGAAGCCACAAAAAAATGCACATACACGAAATAATTTGATATAATGTGTCCATAAAGATGTCAACTGCGGCCAGTAAATTGTGTTCAAGTTGCAAAGAAACTATCACGCATAGTCCTCTACAGACGACACATTTGGGATGATTCCAGAGTTACCCGCTGCCAAAAACATAACAAAGCATGGCCAGAACAATGTAGAACAGGGGTGTCAAACTCATTTTAGATCGGGGGCCACATGGAGAAAAATCTACTCCCAAGTGGGCCGGACTGGTAAAATCACGGCACGATAACTTAAAAATAAAGACAACGTCAGATGATTTTCTTTGTTTAAAAATAGAACAAGCACATTCTGAAATTGTACAAATCGTAATGTTGTTTTTTTTTTTTTTACAATTACCTGTTGCGGTTACCGTATTTTTCTGACTATAAGTCGCAGTTTTTTTCATAGTTTGGCCAGGGGTGCGACTTATACTCAGGAGCGACTTATGTGTGAAATTATTAACACATTAGCGTAAAATATCAAATAATCATATTTAGCTCATTCACGTAAGAGACTAGACCAGGGGTCGGCAACCCAAAATGTTGAAAGAGCCATATTGGAGCAAAAATACAAAAACAAATCTGTCTGGAGCCGCAACAAATTAAGAGCCATATTACATACAGATAGTGTGTCATGAGATATAAATTGAATTGAGATGACTTAAAGGAAACTAAATGAGCTCAAATATAGCTACAAATGAGGCATAATGATGCAATATGTACATATAGCTAGCCTAAATAGCATGTTAGCATCGATTAGCTTGCAGTCATGCAGTGACCAAATATGTTTGATTAGCACTCCACACAAGTCAATAACATCAACAAAACTCACCTTTGTGCATTCACGCACAACGTTAAAAGTCTGGTGGACAAAATGAGACAGAAAAAGAAGTGGCATAAAACACGTCCTGGAAAGTCGGAGAAAGTTATACATGTAAACAAACTAAGGTGAGTTCAAGGACTGCCAAAATTAGTAGGACAAAACGGCGCTCGCCAAATACTCGAATCAGTGAAGCATGTTTAATACAAACAGTGTGCTTTATAACAATTAGGGAGGTTTGTGTCATGTTTGTCCTCATACAGAAACCATATTAAAACAAATTAATTTTTTTTCCCCTCATCTATTTCCATTTTTCATACATTTTTGAAAAAGCTTCAGAGAGCCACTAGGGCGGCGCTAAAGAGCCACATGCGGCTCTAGAGCCGCGGGTTGCCGACCCCTGGACTAGACGTATAAGATTTCATGGGATTTAGCGATTAGGAGTGACAGATTGTTTGGTAAACGTATAGCATGTTCTATATGTTATAGTTATTTGAATGACTCTTACCATAATATGTTGCGTTAAAGGCCTACTGAAATGAATTTTTTTTATTCAAACGGGGATAGCAGATCCATTCTATGTGTCATACTTGATCATTTCGCGATATTGCCATATTTTTGCTGAAAAGATTTAGTAGAGAACAACGACGATATAGTTCGCAACTTTTGGTCTCTGATAAAAAAAAAAGCCTTGCCCCTATCGGAAGCAGCGTGACTACACCGGGGGAAGGACTGCTCACATTATCCTATTGTTTACACCAGCAGCGAGAGAGATTCGGACCGAGAAAGCGACGATTACCCCATTAATTTGAGCAAGGATGAAAGATTCGTGGATGAGGAACGTGAAAGTGAAGGACCAGCGTGCAGTGCAGAACGTATCTTTTTTCCCTCTGACCGTAACTTAGGTACAAGCTGGCTCATTGGATTCCACACTCTCTCCTTTTTCTATTGTGGATCACGGATTTGTATTTTAAACCACCTCGGATACTATATCCTCTTGAAAATGAGAGTCGAGAACGCGAAATGGACATTCACAGTGACTTTTATCTCCACGACAATACATCGGTGACGCACTTTAGCTGCTGAGCTAACGTGATAGCATCGGGCTTTACTGCATATAGAAACAAAACAAATAAGTCCCTGACTGGAAGTATAGCCAGAAGATCAACAATACTACCAAACTCTGGACATGTAACTACACGGTTAATGCTTTCCAGCTTGGCGAAGCTTAGCAATGCTGTTGCTAACGACGCCATTGAAGCTAACTTAGCTACGGAACCTCGACAGAGCTATGCTAAAAACATTAGCTCTGCACCTACACCAGCTCTCATCTGCTCATCACGACCCGTGCTCACCTGCGTTCCAGCGATCGACGGTACGACGAAGGACTTCACCCGATCACCGATGCGGTCAGCGGCCCGGAGACGGAGGAAGTCAAGGTGAGGTCGTTCGGCTAGCGCATCTGCTATCCTCAAAGTCCTCCTGGTTGTGTTGCTGTAGTCCGCCGCTAATACACTGATCCCACCTACAACTTTGTTCTTTGAAGTCTCCATTGTTCATTAAACAAATTGCAAAAGATTCACCAACACAGATGTCCAGAATACTGTGGAATTTAGCGATGAAAACAGGCGATTTAAGCTGGCGACGGACCTATTCCAAGATGTCTGATTCAACTGTTTACGTCACGCGCATACGTCATCACATCTACACGTTTTCAACCGGAAGTGTCGCGGGAAATTTAAAATGTCACTTTATAAGTTAACCCGGCCGTATTGGCATGTGTTGCAATGTTAAGATTTCATCATTGATATATAAACTATCAGACTGCGTGGTCGCTAGTAGTGGCTTTCAGTAGGCCTTTAACATACCAGGCACGTTCTCAGTTATTTATGCGTCATATAACGTACACTTATTCAGCCTGTTGTTCACTATTCTTTATTTATTTTAAATTGCCTTTCAAATGTCTATTCTTGGTGTTGGCTTTTATCAAATACATTTCCCCCAAAAATGCGACTCATACTCCAGTGCGACTTATATATGTTTTTTCCCTTCTTTATTATGCATTTTCGGCCGGTGCGACTTATACTCCGGAGCGACTTATACTCTGAAAAATACGGTAATAGTATATATATTTTATTTGTCGTTATTTATATTTTCTGAATAAATTATGTGATAATGTTCATCAGTCAACTCATTAGTGTTAATTTTCAATCTATCTAAATAAAAAAATTATACCAAAATCAAATTACAGGATGTTATTTATGTAGTTTGATCATTTTCCTCGACTGATGTACGAACATCATGTGGTTTATTTTGTACATATGTAGCATCATCTACAAAGATACAAATAATTGCTATTGTGACATCCAGTGGACACATTTAGAACAGCCGTTTCTTTCATTGAACAATTTCAGGTACATTTTTATACTTAGCAATCTCATTCCGCGGGCCGGATAAAACCTGTTCGCGGGCCTGATCCGGCCCTCGGGCCGTACGTTTGACACCCCTGATGTAGAAGATGAAAAAATTATGTTGAAAAGCAAGAAAAGGTGAGGATGAGGGGAGGAAGAGTGTCATGACTCTCATTAAAGGCTTCGAAAGACATTGTTGGACAACCCAGACGTGAGGAAGGGGGGGGATTTCTTTCAGTTGCTTGAGCCAGGCCACAACAAAGATGAATAATGTCAGATGGGAAACACACAATTGCAAACAATCAGAGCACAGACGCGGAGGAGGATGAGTTTCATTTGTTCCGGGCCGCATCCTGGTGTGCAGACGGGCAAAATAGCCCTGGCGCTAAATGACTTCAGCTGTGTTAGACTTGTACATTCCTGGTTTTTCCCTGTGCAACTCTAATGAAAAGTTTGCAACAGCAGGCTTTTTAATCCTCCCAAAGATGTTAATTGTTACAATCAGAGTCTGCAACATCTGTGAGACACCACATTTCCATACGAATACACGCATGATCTTGTTCCAAGTCCATACTTTCGGGGGCATTACATAAAGGAGTGGTGGTTCTGGGCTGCGTTTCAAACTGTTCTATAGGAACGCAGGCGTTGCAAGCGTGTGCATGCACAGCGATGCTTAAATCAATCATGAAAACAGAATAAATTAGCACCATTTGATTGTATCACGAGGAACCATTGCATCACTCCAAAGCATCTTTTCATCAGATCAAGAGTGAGGACCAATGGTGCAAATCCTTACCTGAGGTTCTTTGATCCGTGTGTCGCTCCCAATCGTTCCTGTGGCATATCCAGCCTTCTCTTCCCGCTCGGTGCCTGCAATGCTCACCTGCTCGTGGCTACTGTGTCATAAGACCACCAAACAACGCTTCTGGAGCTCAGCAGCTGCTGTCCTGCATCCCTGTTGGCTGGTTCGGGCTGAGGAGAAGCAAGAGTAGATGTGGCGGAAGCAGCAGAACAGTCCAGACTTGTTCGGATGCCTGAAGGGGAGTCCCAAGTTTGTTTTTTTTTGTCAGCCCCTTGTCCCTCCCTGCTCCTGTGTAGAGAAACTTCCGGAACATCTCAATTACGTTTAAGGGGAAATCGGCAGGGAATACTTTCAATATGATGATGCATTTAAGCCACGTACAAAAAAATATTCATAACATATAATGAAGCTACATTTTCTTTGTACCCCGCTGGGATCATACCTGTCGCCACGTTGGCTTCATTCGAACACGTTTTATATCCAGGTTTTTCTTAAAAGCAAATTTTTGGCCTAAATTAAGTCTTAAATCACATCTTACTTATATTTTCTATGTTTCATTATTAATATATCATCTTTATTATATTTTCTATTGTAATGTGATGATCACAATAAGTGCTATCCCAACTTACTACATAAGTATTTTGAGGTAGCTCTTTTTCGGTAGATTGTCACTTTAAAGGGGAACTGCACTTTTTGGGGGATTTTGCATATCATTCCCAAAAGAGACAAGAAAACGAAGTTGTTTTTTTTGCATTCTAATTTGTAAAAATCGGCTCGCTAATGGGATCTATCCATTCCAAAAACCACCAACAATACTTCATTTACTTTCCGTAACCTGTATAACAACCAAACTGTAGCAACATTGTTATTTTACGAGCAAACACTGAGGAACTATTTTTCGAGTTTAGCAAGACTTCGCTTTGTGACAGCATGCTACAGCATTAGTTGTAAGCTAGCTACAGCAAGAGGTAAGTTAGCTTCTGCGTCAACAGCTGAATGGCTTTTGAGTTTGCAATGCACAACACAATGCGATAGGACACCAGTCTGTACTGACTGAAAAACATGAGCAATCATATTACAGTATCTGTAAAGTATTAGCTCACATTTCATGTTTTGTTTGTACACAGCTAGCTCAGCGTATGTACTGTAGTTGTACTAGCAAGCATGATCAATATTATGGTGACTCACTCAATGGACAGTTGTACGTTTAGTCCAGCCGATTGGGGAAGTTTTTTCCTGTTGATTTTGGGTAAGTACACCATTTCTATCAGCACAGCTTGGCTCCAAATTCCACATTTACACAGTCAAGTCACGCCCGACTTAACTCTCTCAGCATCCGTCGGCTCCAACGTTTCACCCTCTCTTTGTGTTCGCTTCTATAAGCAGCAGTTCATCCTCCGTATATTCAGCTTCAAAAATAGAAGGTTGTGAATCCTCATTTGTCCAAAAATAGTCGTGTTTGTTGTTAGCACCTGGGTGTAATAATAAATTGCATAAGCCGCTTTATTGCCATTCTGAAAATTGCGTGTGTCTGATAGTATGTCAATAAGGATACAAGACACAATAGTTGGACACCAGACAGCAGCGTTTCCCACACATTCATTTATTTGTGGCGGCCCGCCACGAAAGAATTAAGGCCGCCACAAATAGATTTTTATTTTTTTGTTTTTTGTCCTGTCCAGCTTCTCAAGCAAATCATATAGTTGATGTAGATGCCCATATCGGCTGTTCAGATTTACTTTACAAAAGAGAAGTGTAGGATCAAGATTTTTGGAGCTCTTTGTTCAGTGGATCAGATGTTTGATGAAGCTTTGTGTCTATCTACCACCACTACTGTTTTCTGTTTATTTGTTACTGACTGTGGCAGGACACCTCTGCCTCTGTTTCACTTTATGTTGCTGGTAAATAATATGGTTGTAGTAGTAGGCTAAAGTTAAATTATTTAGTATGCACTAATTAAAGGGGCAGAGCTTTAAGAGACATTTTAGCTTTTATATTTTTATAAGATGTATTTTTTGTAAGAACCACAATTAATAAATATATTTCAGTGAATAACTTATTGTTTAAATTTGTATATAAATATCAATCAATCAATCAATGTTTATTTATATAGCCCTAAATCACAAGTGTCTCAAAGGGCTGTACAAGCCACAACGACATCCTCGGTGTCGAGTGGGTCTGACATAATATTGTGAAAGTCCAACACATCAGCGAAAGTCCAGTCCATGGTGGGGCCAGCGGGAACCATCCCGAGCGGAGACGGGTCAGCAGCGTAGAGATGTCCCCATCTGATGGACAGGCTAGCGGTCCACCCCGGAGCAGAGTAGAAAAGAAAAGAAAAGAAACGGCAGATCAACTGGTCTAAAAAGGGAGTCTATTTAAAGGCTAGAGTATACAAATGAGTTTTAAGATGAGACTTAAATGCTTCTACTGAGGTAGCATCTCTAACTTTTACCGGGAGGGCATTCCATAGTATTGGAGCCCGAATAGAAAACGCTCTATAGCCCGCAGACTTTTTTTTGGGCTCTGGGAATCACTAATAAGCCGGAGTTCTTTGAACGCAGATTTCTTGCCGGGACATATGGTACAATACAATCGTCAAGATAGGCAGGAGCTTGACCGTGTAGTATTTTATACGTAAGTAGTAAAACCTTAAAGTCACATCTTAGGTGCACAGGAAGCCAGTGCAAGTGAGCCAGTATAGGCGTAATATGATCAAACTTTCTTGTTTTGGTCAAAAGTCTAGCAGCCGCATTTTGTACCATCTGTAATCTTTTAATGCTAGACATAGGGAGGCCTGAAAATAAAACGTTACAGTAATCGAGACGAGATGTAACGAACGCATGGATAATGATCTCAGCATCGCTTGTGGACAAAATGGAACGAATTTTAGCGATATTACGGAGATGAAAGAAGGCCGTTTTAGTAACACTCTTAATGTGTGACTCAAACGAGAGAGTTGGGTCGAAGATAATACCCAGATACTTTACCGAGTCGCCTTGTTTAATTGTTTGGTTGTCAAATGTTAAGGTGGTATTATTAAATAGATGTCGGTGTTGAGCAGGACCGATAATCAGCATTTCCGTTTTCTTAGCGTTGAGTTGCAAAAAGTTAGCGGACATCCATTGTTTAATTTCATTAAGACACGCCTCCAGCTGACTACAATCCGGCGTGTTGGTCAGCTTTAGGGGCATGTAGAGTTGAGTGTCATCAGCATAACAGTGAAAGCTAACACCGTATTTGCGTATAATGTCACCTAGCGGCAGCATGTAAATACTAAAGAGTGCAGGGCCAAGAACTGAACCCTGGGGAACTCCGCACGTTACCTTAACATAGTCCGAGGTTATATTATTATGGGAGACACACTGCATCCTGTCAGTAAGATAAGAGTTAAACCAAGACAAGGCTAAGTCTGACATCCCAATACGCGTTTTGATACGCTCTAATAAAATATTATGATCAACAGTATCGAAAGCGGCGCTAAGATCAAGAAGCAGCAACATAGATGACGCATCAGAATCCATCGTTAGCAATAGATCATTAGTCATTTTTGCGAGGGCTGTCTCCGTAGAGTGATTTGCCCTGAAACCGGATTGAAAAGGTTCACAGAGATTGTTAGTCACTAAGTGTTCATTTAGCTGCTGTGCGACAATTTTTTCGAGAATTTTCGAGATAAACGGTAGGTGGGACACCGGCCGGTAGTTCACCATGAGGTCAGGATCGAGGTTAGGTCTTTTGAGTAGAGGATGAATAACCGCTTTTTTGAATGCTAGAGGAACAGTACCAGAGGAAAGTGATAGGTTTATAATATTTAACACTGATGGACCTAATAAAACAAAAAGCTCCTTGATAAGTTTCCCAGGAATTGGGTCAAGTAAACATGTTGTTTGTTTTGTCCCATTTACACATTTTAACAATTCCTCCAATGTTATTTCATCAAAGAGAGAGAAACTATTTTGGAGGGCAATGTCCGTCGTATATACCGTCGTATTTGTGTTAATAGAACCCAGTTGTAGCTGAGATGCATTGTCTTTAATCTCTTTTCTAATGACTTCAATTTTCTTATTAAAGAAATTCATAAAGTCATCTGCTGAGTGGGTGGAGCTACTGGGAGGAGTCCCTTGTTGGGTTAGCGATGCTACTGTACTAAACAAAAATTTAGGATCATTTTTGTTGAGGTGGATGAGATTTGAGTAATATTTAGCTTTAGCTGAGGTAAGCATGCGTTTATAAGTTATTAAACTATCACTCCATGCTTGATGGAAAACCTCAAGTTTAGTCGCACGCCATTTGCGTTCCAGCTTTCTACATGATAATTTCTGGGCTTTAGTTTCTTCTGTAAACCATGGGGTACGCCTTTTAGGGGCCCTTTTTAGCTTTAGCGGTGCTACAATATCAATGGTGTCGCGCAGGGCGTCGTTAAAGCTGTTAGTGAGGTTATCAATAGAGCCCACATAATTTGGGAATGGCGCCATTACTGAAGGCAGTAGGTCAGTAAGAGTCGTCGTTGTGGCAGTATTAATGTTGCGGCTGCTATAGTAGTTATTATTATTATTATTAGTTTGTTGACAATGAGTCAGAACTTCGAATTTTATAAGGTAATGATCGGACATTACTTTAGTGTACGGGAGTATCGTAACTTTAGAGGTGGTGACACCCCTGACAAGCACTAGATCTATCGTATTACCGTTGCGATGCGTGGGTTCATTTATTATTTGTGTAAGACCACAGCTATCAATTATAGTCTGGAGCGCCACGCATGGAGGGTCCGATGGGGTATTCATATGGATGTTAAAGTCTCCCATTATGATTATATTGTCGGCGTGCGTCACTAGATCAGCAACGAACTCTGAAAATTCATTGATAAAGTCCGAATAGGGCCCAGGGGGGCGGTAGATGACAGCCAGGTGGAGAGGCAGCGGTGTGACAAACCTCACAGTAAGCACCTCAAACGAGTTATATTTATTATTTAGGTCCGAGGTAAGGCTTAAGTTTTTGTTGTATATTAGTGCAACACCCCCACCCCTTTTAATGGGGCGGGCAATATGCGTTCCCGCATAGCCAGGAGGAGACGCCTCACCCAGCGCAAAAAATTCGTCTGGTTTGAGCCAGGTCTCGGCTAGACCAACGACATCAAGATTGTTGTCTCTGATGACTTCATTAACTAATAACGTTTTGGAAGACAATGACCTTATGTTTAAAAAGCCCATATTATAGGTAGTGGGCTGTTTTGAGGAGTTTTTGTTGAAAGTATCTGTAGTAGCAATATTAATAATGTTACGTTTATTATGCATAGTGCACTTTAAATAATTTCGACCATATCTAGGAATTGATATGACAGGAATTTTTAGATTGTTTGCCACCTCAGTAAAATGCATGTCCACCTCTGACGCAGAAAAAACATTATGTGAGTTGTATATTATTCTAGAAGAATTGCTATGTGTGCAGGGATTATCCAGCCTGGCGCTGGCTAGTTTTAGCTTAACAGACTCCTTATTAGCGCTTCTTTGTGGATTAGCATTTAGCTTTTTCGTTAGCCCCGCTAACAACAAAGCATTTAGCTTTGTTGTTAGCCCCGCCCGACACCCCCGCTTCTGCTTCCGAGCGCATCGCTTACGTCTCTTTCGCTGACCGTCTCCGCTGGTAGTCGACGCCGCTGCTTCAAAGGCCACTGCTGGATGTAGCTCGCGAAGAATTCCCAAGCTAGCGAGTAGGTCCACGGTACACGCATCTTTCAGCCCAAAATGGCCCGATCTCTCCACATCCAGAATCGTAAGTCGGTCGTAAGTGATCACGGAGTGAACACGCTGTGAGCCAGCCATGAAATTGACTGAATTGAGGGGTATTTTTGCCAAATCGGTCTACACTTCCAGGAGCGCTCGCACGAAGCCGCTGCTCTGAAGCGCAGCCATCTTGGAAAAAAATATGTACATAGTGTTGTAATTATATTGTAAAATGGATGGATGGATGGGCGTTTAAAACAAAACTGTTATTATTAATTAGTAAGTATACATTTTTTGAGCCTTTTTAGAGAAAATCCTATCATTGTAGTAAATTATGCAAATTACTCAATGATGTCATGGTGACCACGCCCATAGTCACGCCTCCACCGCCACAGGTATCTTGGCAGTTTATGGGAAACTCTGGACAGGTTAGAATATATATATATATTTTTTTTTTTTCTTTTTCTTTTTTTGTCCTGTCCAGCTTCTCAGGCAGATCATATAGTTGATGTAGATGCCCATATCGGCTGTTCAGATTTACTTTACAAAAGAGAAGTGTAGGATACTTCTCTTGTTAGAATATTGGGCACGTATACTACCAGGCAACTTTATGTCCAGTACGAACTGGTGGTCAGATCAGCAGACAGCAAGAAGTGACAAAGGTATTGATTCACCGCACACAATAAACAAGTGACAGACAAAGTTGACTCATGGCCAACTATTAATAAAACTTGTGTTTGAAGTCATGATTAATTCCAGTGGTTCTCAAACTTTGTGTAGTAGGCCTGAGTATTTGCTAAAAACAAGGAAGAGGTTTTATTAAACAAGCATATTTAATATTTTTGGCCATTGTAACATTAGTCACAGTTTGAACAGTCACACTGTGTTTGAATTAGGGTTGTACGGTATACCGGTATTAGTATAGTACCGCGATACCAATGAATCATATATTCGGTACTATAACGCCTCTGAAAAGTACTGGTCCAGCGTCAACATGTAAACAAACGCCATTGATGGAACTACACCTAACATCTACTGTAATGATACCAAGTACAGTGGCGTATCTAGTCGATACTACTATAATTACATCGATATTTTTTTGGCATCACAACATCTTCTTTCGTTTAAAAAAAAATGTATATTATGTTTATAAACTCAGGAAATACGTCCCTGGACACATGAGGACTTTGAATATGACCAATGTATGATCCTGTAACTACTTGGTATGAAATTGATACCCAAATTTGTGGTATCATCCAAAACTAATGTAAAGTATCAAACAACAGAAGAATAAGTGAATATTACATTTGAACAGAAGTGTAGATAGCACATGTTAACAGAGAAAGTAAGCAGATATTAACAGTAAACGAACAAGTAGATTAATAATTCATTTTCTACCACTTGTCTTTAATAATTTTGACAAAATAATAGAATGGAAAATAACAACATATGTTACTGCATACATCAGCAGCTAAATTAGGAGCCATTGGTTGCTTACTTACTACTAAAAGACAAGTTGTCTTGTATGTTCACTATTTTATTTAAGGACACACTTGCAATAAGAAACATATGTTTAATGTACACTAAGATTTTTTGTTAAAATAAAGCCAATAATGCAATTTTTTGTGGTCCCTTTCATTTAGAAAAGTACAGAAATGTATCGAAATAATTTTGGTACCGGTACCAAAATATTGGTATCGGGACAAGACTAGTTTGAATATAAGAAAATAAAACACTAATGACTTAATTAGGTGATTCTTTGACATACCACTAGATGGAGTACGCATACCACAGTTTGAGAATCACTGATCTGTTCTATGTACCGTTTATGTCAAGATATTTGTGTGTTCGGTACTATAACTAATTATGCTCACTTGTTCGGAAAAAAACCCAGTGCCCAACTCAGTGCAGCACAACTGCATCAGCGCCACAAATTACAGTCTTCAAAATTAATAAATGAGCATCTTTTTTCCAAACTGATAGTTGAGATCCAATCTGCCACACAGACAGACTGAGAGGGGCCTGAAGAAAATCAGTGTGAGGCAGATGTGTTGCGCAGCTCCGGATCCTGCTCTTATAAAAGCCATGTTGCCGCTCTTTTGTTCTCCAGAACATTCTTTATGAGCCTGCATTGGTATAGTAAAGACAGCATGTGCTTTGTCCTAAATTAGCACATAACATTCCGTCTTCTACTGTTGTCTTACATTTTTCTGTCCTGTCCTGTCCTGGCCTGTCTTTTATTTTTGGTTTCTTATTGTATTTCCTTTGTAGTTACATACTTGTACTTCCGGTACAGGGCGGAGCAACGAGGCACACCTGCAGCCGCTGTGCAATCAGTGGCATTCTGCTAACGCCCGATTGTTCCCCTTTCTTCAACGCTACCTCGTATGACACGAAGAACCGAGAGCGCCATCTTTCCCCCTTTTTTATCACGGTCAAAGTATTCATATTCATATTTTTGTTGAATTCTGTTTTTTTGTGTGTAGTCAAATGCTGCGATTCAATCTGCGCCCTTCTTTACTCACACTTTAATATGTACTGTATACTGTGTACACTGTAGTGTTGTCCCGATACCAATATTTTGGTACCGGTACCAAAATGTATTGCGATACTTTTCTAAATAAAGGGAACCACAAACAATTGCATTATTGGCTTTATTTTAACAAAAAATCTCACAGTATATTAAACATAAGTTTCTTATTGCAAGTTTGTCTTTAAATAAAATAGTGAACATACTAGACAACTTGTCTTTTAGTAGTAAGTAAGCAAAAAAAGGCTTCTAGTTTAGCTGCTCATTTTCTATTCGATTATTTTGTCAAAATTATTAAGGACAAGCGGTAGAAAATTAATTATTAATCTACTTGTTCATTTACTGTTAATATCTGCATATTTTGTCTTTTAACATGTTCTATCGACACTTCTGTTAAAATGTAATAATCACTTGGATGCTTTAAATTAGTTTTGGATACCACAAATTTAGGTATCAATCCAAAACCAAGTAGTTACAGGATCATACACTGGTCATATTCAAAGTCCTCATGTGTCCAGGGCATACTTGCCAACCTTGAGACCTCCGATATCGGGGGGGTCGGCGTGGTGGGGGCGTGTGGTTGGGGCGGGGGGCGTGGTTAAGGGCGTGGTTAAAAGGAGAGTATATTTACAGCTAAAATTCACCAACTCAAGTATTTCATATATATATATATATATATATATATATATATATATATATATATATATATATATATATATATATATATATATAAATATATATATATAAATATATATATATATATATACATATATATATATATATATATATATATATATATATATATATATATATATATATATATATATATATATATATATATATATATGTATGAAATACTTAACTTTCAGTGAATTCTAGCTATATATATATATATATATATATAAATATATATATATAAATATATATATATGTATGAAATACTTAACTTTCAGTGAATTCTAGCTATATATATATATATATATATATATATATATATATATATATATATATATATATATATATATATATATATTTTAGTATACATATAAATAAAATAAATACTTGAATTTTAGTGTGCCGGAGGCTATCCAGTAGATGGCAGCATTGTCCTGTTTAACTTCTCCGTTCATGAATGAGTATATCATTTCGGCCACCGTGTTCAATGGAGAAGTCTGTTCTACAAAATGTACAGGCAACATACATACCCCTTCCCCTTCGAACTGTCCTGGATGAACTGAAATTCTTGTTTCCATTTGTTTTGGAACTTGCAAGCGTATTTCTTCATCTTGCTCGTCGACGGCGTCGCCATGTCTGTAACTTCCTCGTTCTTCTGCTTCGTCTCCTTGTTGTGTTCGCAGTTGTGCACTCTACTCTCTAAAAGCCGTAGATGTTATGACGTCATTGGGCAGGCAAGCTGTTTATATTGTGGGAAAGCGGACGTGAGAACAGGCTGTCCCCACTCAGGTCCGCATTGAGCTGGAGGGGGCGTGGCCTCCAGCTCCGGCTGAATACCGGGAGTTTTTCGGGAGAAAATTTCTGCCGGGAGGTTATCGGGAGAGGCGCTGAATCTGAGTCTCCCAGTAAAACCAGGAGGGTTGGCAAGTATGGTCCAGGGACGTAATTCCTGAGTTTATAAACATAATATACATTTTTTTTAAACGAAAAAAGATTTTGTGATGTAATCATAGTAGTATTGACTAGATATGCTCCTGTACTTGGTATCATTACAGTGGATGTTAGGTGTAGATCCACCCATGGCATTTGTTTACATTGTTACGCCGGTGGACTACGGTGTGTAGTGAAGCATGTTTACCTATTTCTCGTTCTGCAGGGATGATACTTGTAAGAAACCTACTTTATTTGTCGCCATGGATGCGAGGATTAGTGATTTAGAAGTAGCTAAAACACTGCCGACTGCGGCTGGACTTTAGCCGCTAGCTAGCTAGCCATGTTTTAAAGCACTTCTTCCTTCCGTTTCAGTATTATAGCTTCACCTTTATCGTTAGTTTTTAAGCCAAAATGCGTCCGTTCTCCCTTTTCTGTCTACACACTGTCTGCTTGTAAGTACTCCGTTATTGTGCGATATGATTCATTAGTATCGCGGTACTATACCAATGCCGGTATACCGTACAACCCTAATACACTGCATACTTTGTTCCTGAGGATGCACTTTTTGATTGCGTAGTGCTGTCCAAAATTGATTGCTGTCATGATACTCTTCTTGTTCTGTCTTTTGTAATTCTGAATTGCGAATAGGGGTGTCAAAAAATTAATCGGTTTTCGAATGAATTGCAATTCTTATTTGTAACCATTCTTAATCGATTAAAAAATATCAATTTTAATTTATTTATTTAATCTGTCCTGTCCAGCCACTCAGGCAAATCATATTGTTGATGTAGATCGGGGGTCCGCAATATGCAGCTCTAGAGCCACATGTGGCTCTTTAGCGCCGCCCTAGTGGCTCTCTGGAGCTTTTTCAAAAATGTATCACCATAGAAAAAGGTTGGGGGAAAAAATATATATTTGTTTTAATAGGGTTTCTCTGAGAAGCCTGTGTTTTACTAATGTTTTCAAATGTTGTAAAAATGTGCAGATTAAATCTTACATTTCAACATTTCTGTCAACGAAGATTTGTGTCAGCCTGCGACACATAGTCATTTTGATAGTAGGCTAATATAGCTAATATAGACACTTATATCATGTGTTGACTTCGTTATATCACTTATAGAAGGCTTTTAATTTTTTGCGGCTCCAAACAGATTTGTTTTTGAATTTATGGCTCTTTTAACATTTTGGGTTGCCGACCCCTGATGTAGATCATATCTGCTGTACACATTTATTTTAGAAAAGAGAAGTGTGGGATACTTCTAATGTTGCCTTATTTTTATTTGACTTTATTAAATGTCCAGGTAGAATTTTTTTTTTTTTTTTAAACGTTTTCTTACAGGTAAAATATGAATGTATCAGACGTGTTTATCTATGTTATGGAGTAGAGATGCGCGGTTTGCGGACACAACCGCGGAGTCCGCGGATAATCCGCGGGTCGGGCGGATGCATGACGAAAAAAATAGATTTTAAATAGATTCGGGCGGGTGGCGGTTGAACCAATTCGGCAATATATATACATAGTTAAATGTTGGTACCCACATACGAAAAACGAGCAGCACTCTTTGAAACAGGCAATTATTCATCAGGCACTGCTGCAGCTGTCACGCCAAATTTCTTCCCCCCTACAAAAACTCCCCCCCCCCCCCCCCCCCCCCCCCCCATTTACTTCCAGGCCTGCGTCCAATAAAGTCACAAAGTTGCCGGGGGTCCTTAACCGGCACGCGACTGTCCTGTTTCGCCTGTACAAAAAAAACAATAATCGATTTCTTCAGATTCCAGCAGCTGTCAAAGACGAAGTATCCTTCCAGCGACGGGCAGTCAAAGCCGAAGTGCTATCGATCGCTGTCAATGACGTAAGAGGAAACATGACCACGGAAGTAAAAGGGGCGGGGGGAGGTTTTTGTAGGGGGAAGAAATTTGGCGAGACACAGCACAACACAACACAACAGAAGAAGAAGAAAAAAATAAAAAGATTGCAACGCCGGCAGCAAACGTGGTACGCGACAAACTAAAAAAGGGAATACTAAAGACCAGGGAAAAAAAATAACAATAATAGTCAACACTTTCTTAATGGAAATGACAATAATATTATAATAATGATAAATAATATTATCACGCATTAATATCTCTTAGCCTCTAATGCGTGGCCAAGAGATATTAATGCGTGGCACGCATTGAATGTCTCTGCTGCATTGGATCAGTCTCCTTTCTTTAACAGGCAAAAGCTTTCTAACCTCACTAATGCCTTGCATCGTCTATATTAGATATATAACAACGGGTGGGTGGCGGGTGGCGGGCGGTTGTGGTTTTGATAAAATGTTAGTTCGGGTGGATGGCGGGTGGATGATGACTTTTGTGATGCGGTTGCGGATGAAATAATTGCCTATCCGCGCATCTCTATTATGGAGGAATGTAGTTAATCATAGAACTGGCACCCAATGTTATTATAATATTGATTTTGAATCAAATATTACCCTCAAGAATCGAAATCAATTTAATTGTGCGGTGCCCATAGATTCATATCCTTAATTGCTAATATTACACGTTGTGAGTCTGCACAGTCACTACACCGCCCCTCAGACCTTGTCTTGACCCTTAATCGGGGTTGAGTGCTTGACGTGCAATTTCCTGCATGTTTTACAAAAAATGTAACTCTGCGAGCATACACAACCATTGCTGACCTAATAATAACTAGTTAGCTTCTTTTGTTACGAATTTGTAGGGTTAGGAGCTAGCCAATGCAGAGTAAACGTAAGAGCATAATACTGTCTTTAGGCTACGTTCACACTGCTGGTCCATTCCGATTTATTTTGCCCTTATGTGATATACCGTATTTTTCGGACTATAAGTCGCAGTTTTTTTCATAGTTTGGCCGGGTGCGCCTTATACTCAGGAGCGACTTATGTGTGAAATTATTAACACATTAGCGTAAAATATCAAATAATATTATTTAGCTCATTCACGTAAGAGACTAGACGTATAAGATTTCATGGGATTTAGCGATTAGGAGTGACAGATTGTTTGGTAAACGTATAGCATGTTCTTAATGTTATAGTTATTTGAATGACTCTTACCATAATATGTTACGTTAACATACCAGGCACGTTCTCAGTTGGTTATTTATGCCTCATATAACGTACACTTATTCAGCCTGTTCACTATTCTTTATTTATTTTAAATTGCCTTTCAAATGTCTATTCTTGGTGTTGGGTTTTATCAAATACATTTCCCCAAAAAATGCGACTTATACTCCAGTGCGACTTATATATGTTTTTTTCCTTCTTTATTATGCATTTTCGGCCGGTGCGACTTATACTCTGGAGCGATTTATAGTCCGAAAAATACGGTATATCTGATTTATTTCCAATCCCAACTTTTAAAAATCTTTTGTATGTGGATATGAATCAACTACGTACACAAGCAACTCACATGTCACCGAAAAGCAACAATTGTCATAATTTGTTGCCAAAATAAACCGTCACAAGAAGAAATTGTAGAGGAATGAGCGGAAGACAGGCATAAAGTAGATGTTTTAAAAACTCACGTCAAAGTCCTGTGACTCCCGGCGCCGACTGCTCGTCCACACGCTCCTGGAAATCCTGTTTTTTCTTTATAACGTGAACGACTACATAAAAATATGGGATTTACCAAAAATGGGGTATTATACTCTGCAGAGTGAACGTAGGCAGAGTCCCATTCCTTCCACTGCGTGGCCAAGAATTCAACAATTGGGTGGAGGTTCCAATGCTGCAAATTTACCATTTGGTGTGTGTTGAGTGCGTCATCCAGGTACTGAAGGTGCGCTGCTTCTTGTCATACCTTTCGCCGAAACACATGAATGCACTCAAAACGCTAACTAAAGTGCGCGGATTGAACACAGCCATATACTGTAGTACCCTCAATTACACTGTATTGCCAAAAGTATTTGTCCACCTGCCTTTACTCACATATGAACTTGAAGTGCCATCCCGTGGAATTGTCCAAAATGTTTTGGTATCCTGGAGCATTCAAAGTTCATTTCATTGGAACTAAGGGGCCAAGCCCAACTCTTGAAAAACAACCCCACACCATAATTCCTCCTCCACCAAATTTAACACTCGGCACAATGCAGTCCCAAATGTAGCGTTCTCCTGGCAACCATTTGCCATGAATTGATTAACGTGGACCCCGACTTAAACAAGTTGAAAAACCTATTCGGGTGTTACCATTTAGTGGTCAATTGTACGGAATATGTACTGTACTGTGCAATCTACTCATAAAAGTTTCAATCAAACAATCAATCAAAAAACCTCCAAACCCAGACTGGTCCATCTGATTGCCAGATGGAAAAGCTAAATTATCAGTCCAGAGAAGGTGTCTCCACTGCTCTAGAGTCCAGTGGCGACGTGCTTTACACCACTGCATCCCACGCTTTGCATTGGACTTGGTGATGTATGGCTTAGATGCAGCTGCTCGGCCAAAGAAACCCTTTCCATGAAGCTCTCTGCGTACTGTACGTGGGCTAATTGGAAGGTCACATGAAGTTTGGAGCTCTGTAGCAACTGACTGTGCAGAAAGTCTTTGCACTATGCGCTTCAGCATCCACTGACCCCTCTCTGTCAGTTTACGTGGCCTACCACTTCGTGGCTGAGTTGCTGTTATTCCCCAACTGTTCACTTTTCTTATAATAAAGTTGACTTTGGAATATTTAGGAGCGAGGAAACTTCACGACTGGATTTGTTGCACAGGTGGCATCCTATGACAGTTCCACGCTGGAAATCACTGAGTGGCCCATTCTTTCACAAATGTTTGTAGAAACAGTCTCCATGCCTGAGTGCTTGATTTTATACACCAGGCCAAGTGATTAGGGCACCTGATTCTCATCATTTGGATGGGTGGCCAAATACTTTTGTCAATATAGTGTACCTCATCTTCTTGCCTGTGTCTTTGCTTTTCCTCAGCTGCCCTTTGGGCCACGCTGCATACTCACTGTTCAAATCTATTGGTTCTGGATCTTTTCCTTATTTCGTTGTATTTTGTCTCAATGGATAATCGCACTTGTATTGTGATTGTAGATTAAAAATATGTTTCATTCACAGTCCACTCTAAATCCAATTGTTACATCTACAAGTCTCGAGTTAAGAGACATCATTGCTAGATGTTGTTGAGGTCCAAAATTGACTCCACACAAAGGGGTTGACTCACATGTTGGCAAATATTCAATGAGGTGTCACTCTGTGGTGGGTTTTGTATTCAACAGTCATTTTCTTTTCCACTTGATCAACACACTGTTGTGCGTGAGTGGATTTGCATCCGTCAGTGAGTAAATCCAGACTGGAGACCTCATGTTGTCTGACAAACATCTTAGTGGTTTTTCGTTTGCATAGTGTTATCCTTCAGGAGCACAGATCGTAACTTTGAATGTTTCTGCCAGACGGACACAAAGAAAGGAAGCGGTCTTTCCATTGTGTGTCCTCACCAAGTTCTCTCTTGCCCAGCTGAACAGTCAGGAGCCGGGCCAATTTTGATAGGCTGCAGCTTGTCCCCAAATACCGCCTGTCCTGTTGTATAGCAGTCACCTCTTTGGCTTTGTTCATGGCTGCAGGGAAAGTACGTGGAAAAATAGACAATCATTTTAGACAGTGAAAATATAACATTATTATGCAAACTGAAAGGTTAAGACATCTAACAATTTGACTTTTTTACCTTTGGTCCTGATGTCAGTCAACTGCTCCTCTCTCATTATGTATGTTTCAACCTTCAAAGTGAGATTCCAATGGAAGCTGCAATTGTCTATCCTTGTACGGTATTTTACATTGTTTTAATGTGTTTGTATCACCCTGTCCTTAAAGTGCTACTCTTTCCAGCTTGACACTTCCGACAAAAATACAGCAGTACCTCGGTGTTCGCTCCAAAAAGTTGTCACGACTTGGTTCTTGGGTCTTGTTTCTCCGGAAGGCAACGGAAAGTTGGCGCCAGACGTGAATTTAAATACATTATTTATTTTAACACTAATAAACTACAAAAAAAGGAAGCAAACAAAAGGCGCGCACAAAGGCGGAAATACAAAACTTGGGTATAAACACAAAACTTGCACAAAGGCAGAAACTATGAACAATAAAACAAAAACACAAACTGTGGCATTAATAAACAAAAACTTACTTGGCAAAGAACTGTGAACATGACATGAAGTAGAGGGATGAAAAAGTGCGAGGTCGCCAGGGTGAACAACAGAAACAGACAGATTTAAATAGTGACATGATCAGTGAAAACAGGTGCGTGACTCGAAACGTGAAACAGGTGCGTGACAAGACAGGTGAAAACTAATGAGTTGCTATGGAAACAAACAAAACAAGGAAGTGCAACCAGGAACTAAAAAGAGTCCAAAAAACAAACACATGGCCAAAACAAAAACATGAACAGACATGACAAAAGTCAGACGAAGACAAACCAAAGCCATTTTTTCCCATCAGAAATTATGTTTATCAGTGTTAATTTTGACATCGTTTTTTTAATTTCGTTTTAGTCAGTCTTTCAACAAAGATGTATTTTAGTTGTAGTCAAATTTCAGTCATCTAAATTAAATTAAGTTTTAATCAAATAAATTCCTAAAGAATTTAGGAACCCCACTAACCCCTCTGCACGGTGGAATAGGGGTTAGTGCGTCTGCCTCACAATCCGAAGGTCTTGGGTTCGATCCTGCGCTCGGGATCATTCTGTGTGGAGTTTGCATGTTCTCCCCGAGACTGCGTGGTACTCCGGCTTCCTCCCACCTTCAAAAACATACACCTGGGGATAGGTTGATTGGCAACACTAAATTGGCCCTAGTGTGTGAGTGTGAATGGTGTCTGTCTATCTGTGTTGGCCCTGTGATGAGGTGAAGACTTGTCCAGGGTGTACCCCGCCTTCCGCCCGAATGCAGCTGAGATAGGCTCCAGCACCCCTGTGACCTCGAACGGGACAAGCGGTAGAAAATGGATGGATGGAATTCCTAAACATTTTTGTGGACTAAAATATCAAATATACAGAAGAACGCATCTTTGAAGTGGTCTTTGTCTCTGCAACCCGACCGGTTCTAGAAGACCCGATTATTCCACACATGCCCCGAAGACTACGTCACTTCCTGTCAACTTTTTTTGCAGCAGTTATGTTCGTGCACGCCCTCACTATAACTATGGTTATCTTTTTTTTTTGGTAATGTTTATGTCAAGAACAAACCGTACGGATCCGTAAAAGGGAACTGCACTTTTGAGGGGAATTTTGCCTATCCTTTACAATCATTATGAGAGACATGACGATGGATGTTATTCTTTTTTTTTTTTTGCATTCTAAATATTGAAGAAACGCGATCAAAAATTTGCTTACAATGGAGCCTTTGAGAACCGCGCAATTCTGCCTATAAAGCCCTTAAAAAACATCCAAACACCTCCATTGCGGTTTTACATACATGATATAAGTATATAGTATGTAATGTAGTAACGGGCACATTTATAATAACATTTAATATTATGTATTTTGCTCATTTTAAGCATAAGCGGTGCATTAATTTAAAAACGCATCACTTTTGCTTTTTTTTTCTTCATCACTGATTACTGCTTACTACAGACTTCATGAGAGCCAACAAACATAATAAAAAAACATCACTTACTGTGTATTGTCTGTGGTCATTAGGATGCCGACAGCTGGGATGTTTTTATATTCCCATTTAAATGAAAAATGACTCATAATCCTCACAAAGAAACGGGGTGGGTGGAACAAAGCCTTTTTTCGTGTCGTTGTCAGCATTTCAGAGCCCTAAATGGCTGTCAAAGTGTCCCAAATTGTCAGAGTACCTCCTCAGACTTCTTCTGTCCAGGTGAGATGCACGATTTATGATCTAGAATTAAACTTCCAGAGAGCGAGGAAGCGAGAAAGCAGCACACCACTTGATGATTATTTTACAGTCGTACTCAATAAAAAAGTACAAAGACTGAGACACAAAGCGTGGAACTCTTTGTTTGGGAATTCAATTACGCGAAATGATAAACAGGCAAACGGACGAGTTTGTTACAAACAATGTTTAGTTGTACAATAACTGAGATGATGAGTAGAGTTTGCATGTTCTCCCTGTGGCTGCGTGGGTTCTTTCCGGGTACTCCGGCTTCCTCCCACCTCCAAAAACATGCACCTAGGGATAGGTTGATTGGCAACACTAAATTGGCTCTAGTTTGTGAATGTGAGTGTGAATGTTGTCTATCTGTGTTGGCCCTGCGATGAGGTGGCCACTTGTCCAGGGTGTGCCTCACTTTCCACCGGAGTGCAACTGGGATAGGCTCCAACCCCCCGACCCCGAGAGAGAAAAGCAGTAGAGAAGGGATGGATGGATGGGTGTACGAAAACCAAATCATACAAAACGTGGTGTTCGTAAACCGATGTAGCTGCAGTTTCTAATGTTGGTAATAAGTTACTACAACTACCATTGTGCGAGTAAAACAGGTTAAACAGAAAAGTAAATTAAGATTATTAATCGTACTATTTCAAAAATTACACCAAAACTTTAACTGTTATCATGAATTACATGCATGTCTTGAATTAACTCCATGGGTTTGTTTTCAATAAATCAATCAATCAAAGTTATAATATAATTTGAAATTTAATATTATAATTATAATAGTTTTAATACAAGTGCATCCCCTAATCTGAATCCACATCCGGGCAAGAAAAAACTTCAAAAGCCCGAGATGGCAAAAAGAAAAAACATTGAAAGGGGACACGGATGTGGGGACCCCCTTTCCTGATTGACTGGCTGCAATGGATGCCGGGTTTAGATTTTTCTTTAGCTTTTCCTGGGCCAAGAAGTGTCCTGTAACGCTAGACCAGAAGGGTAGCAGAAATGGAAAAAAACAAAAATTTAATGAAACCACAGAACCAGAATTTAAACTTATTTTAACATACTCTATTGTTGGTATTGTTTTGATCACTGATTATTTGTTTGTTAGTTAGCACGATGACACAAAAACAGATTCTTATGTGGATAAGTGGAACACGTGTTAAGCAGAAACCTTATTAAGTTTGGTGAGAATCTGTCAAAAATATTTTTACTTAGTCACGATGGAAGCGTTTTCTCCGCCCTGCGATATTGTTGGTAGAAACCGTTTGTCTCACCAAAAACCTGGCATGTTTTCCTCCATGAATCACAAAGTAGCCTGCTAACCAACATACAGTATAACAAAAGCAGGATGTTACCCCAGCAGGCACAAGATATTGATACAATGTTGATTATTCATGCATGTCCTTTAGAGCTGACAAAATAGTTGCATAGTTGTATTTGCAAATTGAGACAACTGTCATAATCTGTTGGTGGTGAACACCAAGATGCAGAGATGGCAGGCGTAGCGCAGGAAAACATGACATTAATGTCAAAATGCAGGGAAAACCGGAACTAGGAACCAGGAAACAGGAAACAATCATCGAGCCCTGACTGGAGGGCGAGGCAGGCATAAATAGCAGCCAGCTGACTGACAACAGGTGTGGCCAGGCTGCCAATCAGCAGCAGGTGAGGAGAAACAAGGAGGAAATGGAACCAAAATTAGAGCGCTGACAGGAAATAAACACCAACCAAGGAAACACAACCCGACGTGAATGTGACAAAGCGTCACAACAACGTTAATGTCTAACGTTAGATCAACGTTGTTGGTTGCGAAATAACCAAATTTCAAGGATCAAATCAACGTCACAACTTGACATTGAATACATTTCGTCAAAAAGAAATGCCATTAAGAACACAATTAAATTTGACTTAATCTCAGTGTTTCTACAAACCAATTAAACTTTAAGTCACATTGTTTCAATGTTGTATTTGTGTTGTAGAATATTGGTTGGAAAATGAACACATTTCAATGGTCAAATCATCGTCAGAACCCAACATTGATTAAACGTTGTCAAAAAGTATGTTGTTACAACTTTGTAGATGTGTTGTAGAATATTGGTTGTGAAATTAACAAAATTCAATGGTCAAATCAACGTCAGAACCTCCATCCAGAACCTGACACATCAAAAAGCATATTGTTCCTACGTTAAGTCTGAGTTGCTCAACGTCAGGACCTAATTCAACAAGTTCTCAACTGTCACGTTATGGTCGCATTGCGGCAATAAACGTGTCCTCAGGATGCAAAAAGGTAAGGCAGAAGGCAGCAGAAGGCGGCATGCAGGTAAGCAAGTGCTTTAATTATGTATCAAATTGCACAATGAAGTGCACCAAGAACATGTAACCAAATAGCATAAGCAAACTAACAAAAAGCCACAGGAATACAGGTAATCAGACACAACGTAATTGTCACTTAGCGCGAACACACCCTCTTAAGGCGAGACTGGAATTGGCGTCGGTCCCACCGGAGACGAGACTGTAATCGGCGTCGGAGCCACTGGAAGCAGAACATAGGAAGAATACTACTAAACTATGACCCGGGCAACGGGTCATGACACTCAACCTTGTTTCAATGTCTTGTGCTTGCTGGGTTATTGACAATATTTTATGTTGCACCACTTCTGCCACATTCTAGTCAGAGTGCAGGAAGCTTATTGCAGAAACTGATTCTTGCTGTATTGTGAAATATTAAAAAACCTCAATCAGACACTGCTAACGGAGTGAGTAAGTGACACTCGTTTATTGAACATTCATTTATAAGGCGCTCTAAGAATGGGTACTGAACTTAGTACTTTTATAGGTACCGACCGAATTTCGTCGGTATTACCCATCCAGGGAAAATAGAAGTATACCATATTTCGATATATTTGTTGCACGTGATGTCACGTCCTGCTCAAGCACTTGGCCAGCAAACAGGTGTATTCGTAGCAGACTGCCTTACGGTGCAATGTTCTATACCAACAAAGCAAGCATGTGCTAGCTCGATACTAATTTACATTGTATATGCCATACACATGCTTCGCATTAGGGATTTTACGTGGCGATTTCTACACCTCCAAATTTGGTAATGAAACTACACCTAAGATGCATGTTACAATTGAACAGCTACTGTACACTACTAATAGTATAGACATTTTGTAGGAGTCAACAAAGGACAAGACTGGCACATTCAACATATGGTAAAGATTACTCCCTGACTATGGCAGAACATTCTTGAATAATTGCATTAATATAAGTTCCTGGACGAATGTAGGCATACAAACAAACTCACGTACACTATGATGGTTGCGGTTTAAATATAGAAACTGTTATGGTAGCCAAATGTTAAGGAAAAGTCTAAATGAACAAACCAGGTGCTGTGCCAAGTGCCCCTCCAGGCTAAATTGGGGCTGTCAACAGATTTTTATGCCTTTGCTACCGTACAATTTTTTCCACACGTTTTTATTTATATCAAGTGATTTTTTTTTTTTTTTTTAATAAAACATAATACATTTTTGCCGGGATTCGATTCCTGTCCAGCACGACTAACACGTGCGCCACAGGAGACAATAACAGTGATTAGAGAAATTTGCCATTATATTCCTATCAATAACTGAGCGTGATGGGGGTAGTAATAGGTTGTGGTAAAATTTCAAATGAAGCGCTCAGTCATTCATTAATTGACATTTTACATGCACTTAGTGCATGTTTTTCCTTCAAGGATGGACGGCCCCGGCTGTACCGTGATGGTAAAGGTCCCTCAGCTGGCATCAGTCCAATACAAACACTATTACACGATGTTAACAAGCTATACTCTTCCTTGTCAATCTCCATGTTCTCATTCATTTCAGACTGAAGTCTGCACATTCCAGATTGACAATACAAATACATCTCCACGGTATCATTTTGCCAAATGATTCCTATAAGCGAAATCTAGTGTTCTCTTTGGACACGGCTCATTTACTGCTGCACTTAAGCTTGTTTAAAGTACACTTGCTTGAAATGTGTCCCCAGTGACCTGCGTTGAAAACAAAGCAACATCTGACATTGATTCGGTTTCTAAAACGAGCGTGCTTGCGTGTCTGAACACACTGATGTTGAACGTCTGTCTGTCTGTGATGATTCAACACTCGGGAGGAGGGGCGTTCTTTTCCTCACTAATAGCACTTCTGAATACGGAAAGCGTCACGATTGATCAAAGGGAAAATGAATAGGAAATATACTAACAATGAGAGACTGTGTTTATACGATGTCGCTCATATTACTTGCAGATGCAGTATCAAACATTTGCTTGGTGTGGTCCTGCGTTTACTGGAATTCAGGCTATTTAGGATAATACCAAGTTACTTTTACCCCCATGCCATAACTCTCTATAACAACAGGGTTTAAAGGCTTTAAAATGTGTGTTGACTTGCAAAAACAGTGGGATGACTGACAGTCAGACCTGCCATGCTCTTTGGTAAAGGTAATGCATGTGTTTGCAGATGCACATCAACCTATGCAAGTTAAGTTAAAAAAACTTTCACGTTCTAACATTCTTACTTGAACTACAAAGCGGCAAAAAATATGCCATTTGCAACTGATAAAACTTTAGAAGGTATAACGAATTAGAAAAAAAGTGAATACTTTTTAAATGAAGTTGTCCATACTGATGTGTTAGTTAACATTTAATCTCTTTATTTATTGTAGTTTACACTCTTTTAACCAACCAAAATGTGTGTTGTATAAGGGCCATTACACTAAGTCTGTACCACCGTGTCCACAGTAAACTACACTACCGTTCAAAAGTTTGGGGTCACCCAAACAATTTTGTGGAATAGCCTTCATTTCTAAGAACAAGAATAGACTGTCGAGTTTCAGATGAAAGTTCTCTTTTTCTGGCCATTTTGAGCGTTTAATTGACCCCACAAATGTGATGCTCCAGAAACTCAATCTGCTCAAAGGAAGGTCAGTTTTGTAGCTTCTGTAACGAGCTAAACTGTTTTCAGATGTGTGAACATGATTGCACAAGGGTTTTCTAATCATCAATTAGCCTTCTGAGCCAATGAGCAAACACATTGTACCATTAGAACACTGGAGTGATAGTTGCTGGAAATGGGCCTCTATACACCTATGTAGATATTGCACCAAAAACCAGATATTTGCAGCTAGAATAGTCATTTACCACATTAGCAATGTATAGAGTGTATTTCTTTAAAGTTAAGACTAGTTTAAAGTTATCTTCATTGAAAAGTACAGTGCTTTTCCTTCAAAAATAAGGACATTTCAATGTGACCCCAAACTTTTGAACGGTAGTGTAAATAAATAATGCATGAAATTGTCTGAATTTTATTTGATTTTTTATTAATCGAGGTGTCTTGCACATTGGTCTCATTGCATATATAATTAAATACAATTTAAAACCTCCTAAAATTTCACTTTATAGTGAAATATAATTATTTATATCCTTAAGAAATGTTAAATACTTTTTTACATATTTTGGTTACTCCTTATTGCAACTATACTTTAAATAAGAGGTTTTTAACGTTTCCACTACAGAGGGGCTTGGGATTCCACTTAAGTATTTACAATGAATTAGTAATCTTACGCTTTAATTTAAACATAGTCAATAATTACAACCATCGGTACAGAAAGGATCAATTAACCAATCAAACAAGATGGATAGCCCTTAATCACAAATGTCTCAAAGGGCTGCACAAGCTACAACGACATCCCTGATCTCACATCAGGGCAAGAAAAAACTCAACCCAATGGGAACAACGTGAAACCCTAGAAAGGACCGCAGATGAGGGATCCCAAAGGTATCCGGGTGTCTGGAACACACAGGCTTGGTCACACAGCTCATCAGGAAAGCCAGGCAGAACAAGGGTGACCTGGGTGCACTGTGGCTGGACTTCACAAACGCCTCCGGATAAATATCCCACCACCTGGCCGAAGAAGCTTTGAACCGGCATCACATCCCGAAGACGTTCAGAGACCTCAACCTGGACTACTATACCAACTTCCGTCTGAGAGTCTCTTTCGGAACAACAACCTTCGAGTGGCACAAGCTTGAAAAGGGGATCATCACCGGATGTACTGTACGATCTCGGTCATCCTCTTTCCCCTCGCCATGAACATGCTGGTGAAGTCTGTGGAAATTCGGTGTAGGAGGTCCCTCACTAAGTCTGGAGGTCAACAACCACCCATTCGAGCCTTCATGGACAACCCGACATTGACAACTACATCTGTCCCAGGCTGCAGGTGGATCCTGAACGGCCTTGAGGAGATGATTTCCTGGGCTCACACGAGCTTCAAGCCGCCTAAGTTGAGATCATTCAAACTGAAAAAGGGAAAGGTTACTGGCAAGTTCTGCTTCTCACTTGGCACCACTAAAATACCATCACTCGCTGAGGAACCCGTGAAAAGCTTGGAAACGGTGTTCAGCTGCAGTCTAAAAGACGCAGCTTCCATAGAGGCGACCAAGCAACACCTGGCTCACCGAAGTGGACAAATCTGACCTCCCTTACCCAAGTCAAGGCCTGGATTTATCAGCATGGTATTTTCCCTCGGATCCTCTGGAACCTATTGGTCTATGAAGTCTCCATTCCAGCAGTGTTAGGCTTTGACAAGTGGAGCAGCAGGTTTCTGTGCAAATGGTTGGGACTGCCGCGAAGCCTGAGCAGCTTTTTTTTGTAGGAGAACAACAAGCTGAAGCTCCCCATCAGCAGCCTGAGTGAGGAGTTCATGGTGACGCAGTCCAGGGAGTTGCTACATTTATCAAGAGTCCAGTCAGTCTAGTCTTCAATTCCCAGGCGGGGATTGAAGTCAAGAATGGGTGCAAGTGGAGAGCTGTAGAGGCGGTGGACGTAGCAGAAGTAAGACCACGGCAAAAGGTGTTGATCTGCACAGTGGCACAGGTAACAGCTGGTCTAGGCAGCAGCAGAACACCTCGCTACGACAAGGCGCATGGGACAGAGAGAAGGCTGCTGATCTTTGAGGAGGTGCGAGCAGGTGTTGAGGGGAAGCGAGCCAGCCAGATGGTGGAAATGCGGCAGCAGTGAGCCTGGACGAGATGGGAGCAAGCCGCATAGCGCAAGGTCAAATGGACCAAGCTCTGGAAAGTTAAACCACCTGCGTTTAACTTTTTTCTCACCTTTTTAGGGGCGCCGGAAGTTGGCTGACCCGTCAGCGTTCCCGTTCTGTCTCCCTGTAATGTATGTCTGCTCTTGAATGGGATTGTGCTGAAAATCTGAATTTCCCCTCGAGGACTAATAAGTATATGATTGATGAAGTTTCCTGAAGCAATTACCAAGACAAGTTTAAGGCCGGACATCGTTCTCACCTTAGTAGCCTACAAACATGTGATTGTCTTGGAGCTCACTGTGCTGTGGGAGGACCGTGTGGATGAAGCTAACAAAAGGAAGAGGGTAAAGTATGCTGAGCTAGTGGAGGAGTGTTGGAGCAAAGTTTGGCGGACACGATGCCAACCCATCGAAGTGGATACCAGGGATTTGTTGGCCAAACCCTGCGCAGGGACTACAAAATGCTAGCCATTACAGAGCAGAAGTGGTGTCAAGGTGGCTCTGGATCAAGAGGGGAGAAGCGTGGCATGTAGGGTAGCGCTACATGGACGCAAGCTGGGGCTTGATCAACCCCAGCTGGGTCACCTGGTGCAGGGGGGCTGATTGTTGATAGTCCGAAACCCTCTGTGATCCCAGGGTACATCCCTGACGATGTGTCCAGGGGCACCAAACGATGTAGCTAAAACTATGTTTACAACCTTGTCAAATGATATGAGACCATGTGTTAATCACAAAGATTATTATGTATTTACCACATAAACTTTAGGCTCAGGACAGCCTAATTAAAAAAATAAGTACTAACCAAATATACTGCAGAAGGGACTCAAGTAACTGACAAAAAATAAATTTACAAACAGTTATATTGTGCTTAAATAAATAAACTAAGTAATTAATCCACATGTTTCTTCAATAAACTGACAATAAAATTAAAGTGTAAATGAAAATATCCTGTTTCACAAGCTCAATGATTGACGCTAACGTGGAGCCGCACACCAATGATTGACAGCACGCAGCAGGTGACCAATCAGTGGTCAGATGGATGAAGGCGGAGTGGAGAATTGGCCTCCAAACGGCAGAATGAATCACGAACACGTAAAATAAACAAAAAAATTAGAGAAATCAAACATTTTTTTACACCGGACGGCGTTGGTTTGATCTTTAGCGTGGAGATACGAGGTAAGCATTGAGCTGAATCATAATACGATCTTGACATACCGAATAAAATATTTTTTCCTAAAATATTTTGTACATTAAACAATTGGTAACATATAAATTCATCAAATTTACTCTCTCATCAGCCGTTGTCAGTCCACTGCTGGACGAAAGCCTCAGCATGTTTCTGCCATAGTGAACGATCTCTTAGCACCCCCTGTTCCTTGCCTTAGCGAACCGCCATCTTGGTCTGGAGCTCTGGAACTGCTGGGGACTGGGGGCCGTCTTCTTGGCGTACTCTTCATGCTGGTTATTAGCCTACACCTTCCACGCTGGCTTTATATCAGAGATCCTTCTCCTAGACTAATTGCCTTACTGGGCTGTTGAACTTAGTCTGTCCTGTTGGTTATCCGCGCCCCAATTACCCAGGGACCCGCTCAGCTTTATGGCGCTGACCGCCCGCCAGTCACAAGAGAAGGTGTTATGATCCGCTGCCCGGATCATATTTCTGTTTACGTTTTCTAGTCACTTGTGTTTTTCTGTTAGTCTTGATCTCTTTCTAGTTCCTGTTTAAGCACTTCTGAGTTTGGTTACCATAGTTACTGATTACTTTCACCTGCCGCGGGTGTTCCCGACGCGCACCTGTTTTTCCTTACTGTCATCAGTATATAAGCCTGCCTTTCCATTCAGTCTGTCTGGCATCGTAATTTGTTTTCATACAACAGTTGACGACTTTTGTTTCCTGCGCTTTAGCTGCTAGTTTTCACACTAGGCTATTTTGGCTTGCTAGCTCCCACGCTAGTCCTTTAGTTTTGTACCTTAAGTGCTATGAGCACGTTTTTCTTTGTTCCTGTCTGATTTATGTTTAAATAAATCATTCTTTACCTGCAAGCTGTGTCCGAAGCCCGTCTGCATTCCTGAGAGAACGAACACCCGCACCCGGTCGTCACAGAAGGTGCAAACGGTTCTTTGTGTGCATTTTATAGACGTTAGTTGGGACTCACTAACCCCACACACAACCTCCCATCTCATGCCTGGATGTAGTTTAACGTCATACCCAAGACCATTAGTCAAATTTACTAACAATTATCAAATCAAACTATTTATATAGCACTATTCAAACACAGGCAAGCGGCAAACACAAAGTGCTGTACAAAACAAAACAAACAAAAGTGGCCTTGTGGTTAGACTGTCCGCCCTGAGATCGGTAGATTGTGAGTTCAAACCCCGGCCGAGTCATACCAAAGACTATAAAAATGGGACCTATTACCTCCCCGCTTGGCACTCAGCATCAAGGGTTGGAATTGGGGGTTAAATCACCAAAAATTATTCCCGGGCACGGCCACCGCTGCTGCTCACTGCTCTCCTCACCTCCCAGGGGGTGAAGAAGGGAATGGGTCAAATGCAGAGGACAAATTTCACCACACCTAGTGTGTGTGACAATTATTGGTACTTTGACTTTTAAAAAAAAAAAATTGAAGAAGAGAAGAAAACACACACAGAACTATTGACAATAACAAAGCAACAACAAAACATGGCATGAAGAAAAATTCTACCTTTGAGGCGTCCACAACTAAAATTAACACCATTTAACCCTTGTATTATGTTGAAAAAATTTTACATTGATTATGTTGCGGGTCATTTTGACCCGCACTGTGTAAATGCACTCAAAACAGTCAAGAAAACAGGTTAAACCAATAACAACTTTATTTTAGGTTATATAAACATTTAGAAAAGTGACATACAATACATTATTAATTCCAACACTATATTTAAGAAATACTTTAACTTCAATTTTAACTTCATCCCAGCGAACTTCTACATTTTCAATGTTCTCCAAATTTTCAATGCTCTCCACATGATGGACAGAATGTTACTGTGTGCTTTCTGCGACGTCTGTACAATTTGCTGGTATTCCATTTCTGGTCGACACTTGTGATTTAGGGCTATATAAATAAACATTGATTGATTGATTGATTGATTGCAGTCCACAGGACATAGGCATTGTAAGCAGACACGTCCGCAATGTTGTAGAAAATCACCAAAGGCCAACGGGCTGTCTTGCGCTGTATGTTGCTGTGAGTTTGTCCAGATTGTCAACTCCTCCTTTGGTGGAGTTATAATCCAGGATCATTTGTGGCTTCATGTCTTCTCTTGTGCTCAGAGATGCATCTGTGTGCATTGTACTCATTACAAGAACATTCTTGTTTCTCTTTGGGCAGTATGAAACAACTGTTGCTTTCTCAGTGAAAGCAAATATTGAGGAATGCAGAGGTCTGCCCTGCATCTTCAGAATTTCGGTGGGAAGTTCTGTCTTATTTCTTCTGACTGTTCCCAACATGGTCAGCTTTCTCTTCTGAAGTTCATCTCCAAGGCGGTAGGATGTAAAGAAATGGTCACATGTGATGTTATGACCTTGCAGCCCTTCACTCATTTCCAGCACCACACGCATCCCCTGATTCTTCTCAGATGTTCCTCCAGGTAGCTTTCCAGTGTATACTTGCATATTCCATGCATAGCTGGATTTTGCATCACAGGCTGCCCATATTTTGATGCCATACTTGGCGGGCTTGTTGGGCATGTACTGTCGGAAAGGACAGCGCCCCCTGAATGGAACAAGGCGCTCATCTACAGTAACATGGGCCTTCCATTCTCTTCATTCCATAGACTTGCAGTGGCTTCTCCCTTTGACCTGTACACTCCAGCTAATAACAGAACTCCAATGTAAGCATGCAAGTCAGTCTGATCCAGTGGCTTCCATTTCTCTTGAAACACACGTCTCCCCTCCAAGTTGGTCATTTCCAGTATAATCCTCTCTATTGGTGGGGATATGAAGAGCTGAAATGCTGATTGAATCTCATCAACTCGTGTGACAGCAAATCTTGTAGGACCGGGAGTCTTTTTGATCACATTGGAAGATGATAGTCTGCCTTGGCTTGGGTGTGGTGATGTTGACCATTTTATATTACCGTCCTTAGATGCCCATGTCCCCTCTGTGGATGATGATTGCTGCATTCCTTGGTTTTCATCTGTTGGAGGAACAACGGCAGACTCGTCCTCTGAATCCTCCTCATCGTAGGAAAATTGACAATCTGGATCAGCAATAACATTGTCCTCTGTCTCTGAAAAATCCTCTGTTTCTGGAATATCTTCCTCTACATCACTATCCCAGTTAAAAATCAGGGATAAAGCCTCCTCAGATGTCATCATTCTGGAGCTAATTTTTGGTGAGTTTGTCAAAGAGATGACATGAGAACAGTGACAAGGACAAGTGTGAGAAAGTTCCCTCTCTTCACACACCTGACTCTGGGTCTCAGAGGCAATCAAACTACAAACAATTGTACATCAAAGTAAAAAGTACATCATAGAGACATGTTTATTTTGGATTTGAACAGCTGTTTACCCACATCAAAGCGTCTGGGTCAAAATGACCCGCAACATCATCTTTGTATACAATTCTAGACAGACATTCCACTCCACATCAAAGTGTCCAGATTTTACACACCAGTTCATGACCCTAGATGAGGAAAAGTCACCAAATTTCAGCAAGAAAAAGAAAGGATAACCAGTACTTTCATCAACACAAAAACTGAAATGGGTCAAATTGACCCTTAACATAATACAAGGGTTAAAAAACTATAGCATGAAACATAAGACAAAATATATGTAGACATTAAAATATAAATATTATAAATATTACATTAATAAGTTAATAAAAACATGAGAGAACAATAGTAGAAATATTAATGATTTAGATAGAAAACAACACAATGAAAAATAAAACACAGATGATCAGTAAAAAGCCTGATGAAAAAGGTGTGTCTTTAGCCTTCTTTAAAAAAAAAAAGACAGCCCTCTCTGCATTTTTCTGTGTACTCATAATACTCCAAAAACATGCATCTAATCCCTTCAATTCCCCCCCCAAACCCAAATTAAAATGTTGTCCCTGGTTATTAAGTGTACTGTAGCATCTTCCAAATAGCATTAAACATATGAGCTAACAGTCTTTTCTTCAAAATGTGCTGCAGGCCAATAAAAAACCAAGATCCGGGCCGCATGTGTGCTTTGATCAGCACTGGTTTAGGATGAAGTGAATGGGTTATGTCGTCTCGTCAGGGTTAGTCAGCAGTGAGGAAAAAGTTTAACCCAAGTGGTGCAAGGTGGAGTGACAAATCATCTTATTAATTCTCAGACAGATGACTTTCTTCAGTCATAGACATACAGCATTAGATTCATCATCTCCAATGTGTCTCATATTAACATGACTCAGGCGCAAAAATTAATAAAAATGGTTGACGCCCTCTAGTGTCTAGCGTAGAGTAGAAGCACAGATTTTCTCATTCTATCCCATAGGGTTGAGTTTTTTCTTGCCCTGATGTGGGATCTGAGCCGAGGATGTCGTCGTGGCTTGTGCAGCCCTTTGAGACACTTGTGATTTAGGGCTATATAAATAAACTTTGATTGATGATCAAACCGGATTCTCTTAAGTCGATCGTTTCCTACATTGAGGAAATTTATTTTTTTTCTATGAGTTTTTGGTATTTCTTAACCCAAAAGATTGTAAAGCAAAATTCCCTTTAGTGAGCATCAAAGGATTAACTAAGCAGATTTTTTTAGGGGGATTATTATGTCTTTTGAATGTAAAAATTACATGTTATTAAAGGCTGCGTGATGTATTGTTTTTTTTCTTGCAAACCTTTAAGGGGCCATATTATGCAAAACAAACTTCTTTTTTTTACCAATTGGTACCTGTTTTTGTGTATTTGCGTAAGTCCTGAAAATGTAAAATCAAACCATGGAGGCATGGCGGACATATTTATAAAACAATATTGAAGTGAAAGGGGAAATGCGATAACATTAAAGAATGTTAAAAACCCTAGTCTGTGCAGTAGATTCCTGTTCCAAGACCCCAAGCGAATTACAAAAAAAATGCTAACAATGGATAAAAAGCCTTAAAAATACTTATTTTAGGCACAACTATCCTTAAAATATACATTTCACGCCTATTAAATGCATTTTAAATCACATTTACTCCCTAAGAAACAATTATAGGCATAAACCAGCAGGCACATGACATTGATACAACGATTAGACACACTACCGTTCAAAAGTTTGGGGTCACATTGAAATGTTCTTATTTTTGAAGGAAAAGCACTGAACTTTTCAATGAAGATAACTTTAAACTAGTCTTAACTTTAAAGAAATACACTCTATACATTGCTAATGTGGTAAATGACTATTCTAGCTGCAAACGTCTGCTTTTTGGTGCAATATCTACATAGGTGTATAGAGGCCCATTTCCAGCAACTATCACTCCAGTGTTCTAATGGTACAATGTGTTTGCTCATTGGCTCAGAAGGCTAATTGATGATTAGAAAACCCTTGTGCAATCATGTTCACACATCTGAAAACAGTTTAGCTCGTTACAGAAGCTACAAAACTGACCTTCCTTTGAGCAGATTGAGTTTCTGAAGCATCACATTTGTGGGGTCAATTAAACGCTCAAAATGGCCAGAAAAAGAGAACTTTCATCTGAAACTCGACAGTCTATTCTTGTTCTTAGAAATGAAGGCTATTCCACAAAATTGTTTGGGTGACCCCAAACGTTTGAACGGTAGTGTACATATCCTTTAAAACTGACTTTGAAACAATTTTGGAAAATAGTTGTATTTATAAATTGAGACAACGTTGGTGTCTCGCGATGGATCCACGTTGTTGGTTGGGAAATTACATTTCAATGATCAAATCAACGTCACAACCTGACGTAGTCAAAAAGCATTTTGTTCCAACGTTGTTTTTGTGTCGTAAAATAACCAAAATTCAATAGTCAAATAAATGTCAGAACCCAAAATTGATTAAACGTTATCAAAAAGCATGTAGTTTCAACGTTGTATTTGTGTTGTAAAATAACCAAAATTCAATGGTCAAATCAAAGTCAGAACCCAACATTGATTAAACGTTGTCAAAAAGCATGTAGTTTCAATGTTGTATTTGTGTTGTAAAATAACCAAAATTCAATGGTCAGATCAAAGTCAGAACCCAACATTGATTAAACGTTGTCAAAAAGCATCTAGTTTCAACGTTGTTTTTGTGTGGTAAAATAACCAAAATTCAATAGTCAAATCAACGTCAGAACCCAACAATGATTAAACGTTGTTTTTGTGTTGTAAATAACCAAAATTCAATAATCAAATCAACCCATACATTCTCTACCGCTTGTCCCGTTCGAGGCCGCGGGGGGTACTGGAGCCTATTTCATCTGCATTCGGGCAGAAGGCTGGGTACACCCTGGACAAGTCACCACCCCATCACAAGGCCCAACATTGATTAAACGTTGTCAAAATGCATATAGTTTCAACGTTGTTTCTGTGTCGTAAAATAACCAAAATTCAATTGTCAAACGTCAGAACCCAACATTGATAAAACGTTATCAAAAAGCATGTAGTTTCAACGTTGTATTTGTGTTGTAAAATAACCAAAATTCAATAGTCAAATCAACGTCAGAACCTAACATTGATTAAACGTTGTTTTTGTGTTGTAAAATAACCAAAATTCAATAGTCAAATCAACGTCAGAACCCAACATTGATTAAACGTTTTTGTGTTGTAAAATAACCAAAATTCAATAGTCAAATCAACGTCAGAACCCATTCATCCATCCATTCCCTACCCCTTGTCCTGTCCGGGGTCGCGGGGGATACTGGAGCCTATCTCAGCTGCATTCGGGGGGAAGGCGGGGTACACCCTGGACAAGTCGCCACCTCATCACAGGGCATTGATTAAACGTTGTCAAAAAGCATGTAGTTTCAATGTTGTTTTTGTGTCGTAAAGTAACCAAAATTCAATAGTCATGGCAACGTCAGAACCCAACATTAATTAAACGTTGTTTTTGTGTCATAAAATAACCAAAATTCAATAGTCAATTAAACGTCAGAACCCAACATTGATTAAAGGTTGTCAAAAAGCATGTAGTCTCAACGTTGCTTTTGTCATAAAATAACCAAAATTCTATAGTCAAATCAACGACAGAACCCAACATTGATTAAACGTTGTCAAAAAGCATGTAGTTTCAACGTTGTTTTTGTGTCGTAAAATAACCAAAATTCAATAGTCAAATCAACGTCAGAACCCATCCATCCATCCATTCTCTACCCCTTGTCCCGTCCGGGGTTGCGGGGGGTACTGGAGCCTATCTCAGCTGCATTCGGGGGGAAGGCGGGGTACACCCTGGACAAGTCGCCACCTCATCACAGGGCATTAATTAAACATTGTCAAAAAGCATGTAGTTTCAATGTTGTTTTTGTGTCGTGAAATAACCAAAATTCAATAGTCATGGCAACGTCAGAACCCAACATTAATTAAACGTTGTTTTTGTGTCATAAAATAACCAAAATTCAATAGTCAATTAAACGTCAGAACCCAACATTGATTAAAGGTTGTCAAAAAGCATGTAGTCTCAACGTTGCTTTTGTCATAAAATAACCAAAATTCAATAGTCAAATCAACGACAGAACCCAACATTGATTAAACGTTGTCAAAAAGCATGTAGTTTCAACGTTGTTTTTGTGTCGTAAAATAACCAAAATTCAATAGTCAAATCAACGTCAGAACCCAACAATGATTAAACATTGTTTTTGTGTTGTAAAATAACCAAAACTCAATAGTCAAATAACCGTCAGAACCCTACGTTGATTAAATGTTGTCAAAAAGCATGTAGTTTCAACGTTGTTTTTGTGTCGTAAAATAACCAAAATTCAATAGTCAAATCAACGTCAGAACCCAACAATGATTCAACATTGTTTTTGTGTTGTAAAATAACCAAAATTCAATATTCAAATAACCGTCAGAACCCTACGTTGATTAAATGTTGTCAAAAAGCATGTAGTTTCAACGTTGTTTTTGTGTCGTAAAATAACCAAAATTCAATAGTCAAATCAACGTCAGAACCCATCCATCCATCCATTCTCTACCCCTTGTCCCGTCCGGGGTCGCGGGGGGTACTGGAGCCTATCTCAGCTGCATTCGGGGGGAAGGCGGGGTACACCCTGGACAAGTCGCCACCTCATCACAGGGCATTAATTAAACGTTGTCAAAAAGCATGTAGTTTCAATGTTGTTTTTGTGTCGTAAAATAACCAAAATTCAATAGTCATGGCAACGTCAGAACCTAACATTAATTAAGCGTTCTTTTTGTGTCATAAAATAACCAAAATTCAATAGTCAAATAAACGTCAGAACCCAACATTGATTAAAGGTTGACAAAAAGCATGTAGTCTCAACGTTGTTTTTGTGTTGTAAAATAACCAAAATTCAATGGTCAATTTAACGTCAGAACCCAACATTGATTAAACATCGACAAAACGCATGTTTTTCTAACGTTATGTTTGAGTTGCTCAACGTCAGGAACTAATTCAGCAGGTTCTCAACCTTTTTTCAATGTCTTATGCCTGCTGGGAAAGTAAACAGAATTGTACTTTGCAGTTGCACATGACAACAATACAGCTTTTCAAAGCAACTTCCCGCTGGGAAATGTGAATTGACTTGTTAAACAGCGCCCTCTGCTGGATTCATAGCGGCAGCACGCTTTCCCCCTGCAGATAGTGCCATCAAACAACTTCCTATTCGAGTTGCCGTAAATAACTAATTATTTACCATTTAAAGCGGAGAAAATTAATCTTGGAATGTAGTTTTACCCCAAGACTGATACATTTAATTTCCATTATCTTCTGTTGAAGAAAGTGGTTAAGAGACAGTCACCATGGCAACAGACTCAAAATAAGATCTACTTAAAACCATATGTAACTTACTCTGTGGCACATTTTCCCAAGACAACACAATTCCCAAGTTATACAACAGATACAATAAAATACACACTCATGCATTGTGAATGAGGTTCTCTGGAAGACTACGCCGCACCGCCAGCAGAGGGCGCCACATGACAAGGATACTTCACTTTGTAACGTTCAAGTTATTAGGAGATCACAGTCGCAATCGCAGTAAAACAAAAAGACAACAAAATGAGACAGCGGTCAACTTTTGGCGATTGTAGCAACAAAATGTATCAAATAAACAGCAAAGGTCTATAGTGATATTTTGGTGCTTAAAGGAGGATTTGGTAACTAAGTAGTAAAGTCAAGTCCAATGCCCTGATTCGTGATACAAACCCACTACTAAAGTTGAGTGAATAAAAAACAATATCCACCAGTGGACATTTGTGTTTTGCATAACAGGGCTATATTTTTTTATCTGTAACTGAAAAAAAAAAGAAAATCACAATTACGGTCCACTGCAGATGATGCTGATTATGTGCTTTGTTTAAATAGTTGAGTAGTTTTGGTTACTGTTATTTAATTGTAAACAGAAACCATTTTCCACTATCGCATACTTTTCAAGTGTTTTCATGTTTTACTCTTTTGCCCACTCTCCACCTCCATGGTCTGACCTGTCAGTTGGTGGCGCTGCAAACAAACTGTGCCCTAATGCAGTGTTTTTCAACCACTGTGCCGCGGCACACTAGTGAGCCGTGAGATACAGTCTGGTGTGCCGTGGGAGATTACGAAACTTCACCTATTTGGGTTAAAAATATTTTTTGCAAACCAGTAATTATAGTCTGGAAATAATTTGCTGTTGTTGAGTGTCGGTGCTGTCTAGAGATCGGCAGAGTAACCATGTAATACTCTTCCATATCAGTAGGTGGCAGCCGGTAGCTAATTGCTTTGTAGATGTCGGAAACAGCGGGAGGCAGCGTGCAGGTAAAATGTTGTCCAATGTTCAAACCAAAAATAAACAAAAGGTGAGTGCCTCTAAGAAAAGGCATTGAAGCTTAGGGAAGGCTTTGCAGAACGAAACTAAAACTGAACTGGCTACAAAGTAAACAAAAACAGAATGCTGGACGACAGCAAAGACTTACTGTGGAGCAAAGACGCCGTCCACAATGTACATCCGAACATGACATGACAATCAACAATGTCCCCACAAAGAAGGATAAAAACAACTGAAATATTCTTGATTGCTAAAACAAAGCAGATGCGGGCAATATCGCTCAAAGGAAGACATGAAACTGCTACAGGAAAATACCAAAAAAAGAGAAAAAGCCACCTAAATAAGAGCGCAAGACAAGAACTAAAACACTGCACACAGGAAAACAGCAAACAACTCAAAATAAGTCACGGTGTGATGTGACAGGTCGTGACAGTACACCTCCTTTGAGACAAGAATTATATTGATGCAAGTTTGGTTATGGTTAAAAGTCATATCCAACAATTGCGACAACGACTTTTTACAGTCAACCGAGTTTCGTTTTTTAATGATTTCTGCTGGTGGTGTTGTTTTCAAACGCAAAAAATGTGCCTTGGCTCAAAAAAGGTTGAAAAACACTGCCCTAATGGCTTGTCCTCATGCTTTCACTTGGGGTTATTTATGCGTCATTATGCTGCATGTTTCCAGTACTTAAACTTGTCCTCCACTAGACAACTGAGCTGCTGCCGCTGCGCTTTTAATCGGTCAAAGGCGAGAGCAGATGAATAGTTTATCCAGTTTTCTCACATACATCCATTGAGATGTGTTTCTTTCATTAGGGCCGATAAATACGCTGTGCAGAAAGAAGTGCAACAAACACATAAAGGGCTTGAGAGCTCCATTCTGTCTTCAAGTATGCACTGAATGGACTCCAGCCTGGTCTCTTCACTACATAATCACACAGCAGGCCTTTCACTCATGTTGGATGGGTTGTATACTGTATGGACATGATGGACATTTCCGTCCATGGTGGCTCTAGTCTTTCTTGTGGACTGGAGAGTAAATACAGGTTGGTGTGAATCGGAGTGTTGATTTGTGAAGACAATGTTGGTAAACAGTTAGTAAGATTTGGCATAAGTGATTGCATCTACTTACTATCCACACGACGGATTACAATATACTGCATTTTCCGGACTTAAAGGCCAACTGAAATGATTTTTTTTTATTTAAACGGGAATAGCAGATCCATTCGGTGTCATACTTGATCATTTCGCGATATTGCCATATTTTTGCTGAAAGGATTTAGTAGAGAAAATCGACGATAAAGTTCGCAACTTTTGCTCGCTGATAAAAAAAAGCCTTGCCTGTACCGGAAGTAGCGTGACGTCACAGGAGCTAGTATTCCTCACAATTCCCCGTTGTTTACAATGGAGCGAGAGAGATTCGGACCGAGAAAGTGATGATTACCCCATTAATTTGAGCGAGGATGAAAGATTCGTTGATGAGGAACGTTACAGTGAATGACTTGAGAGGCAGCGATGGACGTATCTTTTTTCGCTCTGACCGTAACTTAGGTACAAGCTGGCTCATTGGATTCCACACTCTCCTTTTTCTATTGTAGATCACAGATTTGTATTTTAAACCACCTGGGATACTATATCCTCTTGAAAATGAGAGTCGAGAACGCGAAATGGACATTCAGTGCCTTTCATCTCCACGACAATACATCGGCGAAATGCTTTAGCTACGAGCTAACGTGATAGCATCTTGCTTTAACTGCATATAGAAACAAAAGAAATAAACCCCTGACTGGAAGTATAGATAGAAAATCAACAATACTATTAAACCGTGGACATGTAAATACACGGTTAATGCTTTCCAGGCTGGCGAAGGTTAACATTGCTGTGCTAACGACGCCATTGAAGCTAACTTAGCAATCGGACTGCACAGAGCTATGCTAAAAACATTAGCTCTCCACCTACGCCAGCCAGCCCTCATTTGCTCATCAACACCCGTGCTCACCTGCGTTCCAGCGATCGGCAGAAGGACGAAGGACTTCACCCGATGCGTTTGGTGGCCCAGAGACGTAGGAAGTCAAGGTGAAGTCGGCGGCTAGCGCGGCTAGCGCTCCAACAAAGTCCTCCTGGTTGTGTTGCTGTAGTCCGCTGCTAATACACTGATCCCACCTACAACTGTCTTCTTTGCAGCCTTCATTGTTCATTAAAAAAATTGCAAAAGATGTCCAGAATACTGTGGAATTATGAAATGAAAACAGAGCTTTTTGTATAGGATTCTACGGGGTACCATAACTTCCGTTACTCTGACTTCGTCACGCGCATAAGTCATCATACCGCGATGTTTCAGCCGGATATTTCCCGGGAATTTTAAAATGTCACTTTATAAGTTAACCCGGCCGTAATGGCATGTGTTGCAATGTTAAGATTTCATCATTGATATATAAACTACCAGACTGCGTGGTCGGTAGTAGTGGCTTTCAGTAGGCCTTTAAGTGTACATTTCAGATGGAAAAAAATATTTTTCCTTATATATATAGATATATAAACGTCGCGAAATTAGTTATCTACACAGAAAGATTTTGTAAATATTTATTTATATACCTTAATTGTTTCCAAACAATGTCTTTAACACGGCAGTAAAACGGGTAATCAAATAAAACAGAAGTCTTCTAGCTCTCCAATCAGCTAAACAGACTCAATAACTCCACGGTGACATCTTGGTGAAATTACTGAGGAATTTGTGAAACTGAAACAGTAAAAAATAATGCTGTTGTAAGTTAATAATACTAACACAGACACTCGTAAACGTGCTAGCGTATTAGCTAATGCTAACGACGCATTACATTACGATAGCACGTAGAAATATGCATGAAAACACTCCTGAAGACATCACAAATGGGACGGTTTAGTAAGTAAGAATTGCTAGCCCTAGCTAGCTTAAAAGCCAACATGAATACAAACCATTAACTTCTATCCTTAATAATAAAAAAAACCTGACAGCCCAATCTAAACCTATATAAACACATAAGATATTAAATTGCGCACAATGAACCTACAAGTGTTTGTGCAGCCCTTTGAGACACTTGTGATTTAGGGCTAGATAAATAAACTTTGATTGACTGATTGATTGACAAGCTGTGCTCATCAGACAGCGAGATCGATTGATACTCGAAGCAATATGACAACAGGAAGTAAATCGATGTGACAAACCCAACACATATTTTTTCCTTTATCATTAAAAAAAAACAGTAAAACTTTTACAAATTAAAACAGTACAAAATAAACATTTTTAAAACACTCAAATGAAAATACTATGGCTCTTAAGTAGCCAGATCAATATCATCATATAACATATGTATTCTGCCAAGACAGTATATTGTGTGGCTATGTGTATTTTTATAACTTGGTTATAAGTGTGTAGGAGTATATTTTGAGCACATTCAACTACATTGTGATAATAATGATGATTGTGATCATTTTGGGGACAATAACTGTGATATGAAATGTTCATATTGTTACATCTCTAGAATTAAGTATAATTTTTTGAGGTACATTTTTATTATACAGGATGTATATGTACAAATAAATCCCTTGTAATAGATGCCCAAGCCCCCCAAAATGCCCAGTACTTTCTGCATTGAGTGAAATTAATGACCCATGATATAAGGAAAGACAACCATTAATCAGCTGATTGTTAATAACACCAGGTAGTAAATGCTGGCCTTTAGTCAAACTGTTGTTGAAATAATATTGGTGTTGCCTTCGTGACTAACTTATAACTAATAATGCACTCATATGTCTGGCGGGAGGCAGTGTGACTGTATCGCATAAAGTGACGTCTGTAAGATTACAAGACATATCATAGTCCGTGGATTTGGGAACTCACCTCAAGACAGATTGGGAATTCCACTTCGAGTCATTTAGTGCGTCACAATTTCAGCGCGTGTGTGTTCATACTTGTTTGGGTCATGTTCAGTCTATTCCTGCCTTTCTTTCTGCACGGCGTCCCAGTTGTTAGTCAGTGTTTGTCTAAATCTGCTCTGCTTGCATGGCAAACATGCTCCTGTTGTCTTGGGACCTCCTGGCTCACACGCCCAAAAACACTTGTCCAAGGACATGCACGCACACAAATTTGTCTAGACCAGTGTTTTTCAACCACTGTGTGCCGTGAGATACAGTCTGGTGTGCCGTGGGAGATTATGTAATTTCACCTCATTGGGTTAAAAATATTTTTTGCAAACCAGTTATTGTAATCCGCAAATGTGCCGTTGTTGAGTGTCGGTGCTGTCTAGAGCTCGGCAGCGTAACAATGTAATACTCTTCCATATCAGTAGGTGGCAGCAGGTAGATGATTGCTTTGTAGATGTCGGGAACATGGTTTGTCGCGATCACAATATGCGGGAGGCAGCGTGTAGGTAAAAAGGTATCTAACACTTAAACCAAAAATAAACAAAAGGCGAGTGCCGCTAAGAAAAGACATTGAAGCTTAGGAATGGCTATGCAAAACGAAACTAAAACTGAACTGACTGCAAAGTAAACAAAAACAGAATGCTGGACGACAGCAAAGACTTACAGCGTGTGGAGCAAACAGCGTCCACAAAGTACATCCGAACATGACATGACAATCAACAATGTCCACACAAAGGATAGCGTTCGCACAACTTAAATAGTCTTGATTGCAACAACAGCAAAGACAACAATAACAATAACAACAACAACAACAATAGAGCAATATCAGCAAATACGATATGTACAAATATGATGGTAAAAGTGATAGCAAAGGAGCAGTTAGCGAAATAAATATTAAAGAAATGACAATGAGCATTATTACACTACAAATGGAGCAATACAAACACCAATAGAAATAGCGCTATGGATAATGAACAATACCAATAATTTACCTCTATTATCAACAATACAGTTGTTCAAATGCAACAATACATATGAGTAATGATAACTAGACATAACAAAAGATTGCAGAAAAATGGAGGGGAAGAAAGAGAAGCAACCTATATTAACCTTGTAGATTGTTATAGTAATAATATGTCACGCTTTGTCAGTGTGCCATGTGTTACCCAGTTTCCCCTAGAGCAAGAACATTAATATGTTTGATGAAACGTGATTATGTGCATGAGTGTATGTACTGTATGTATATGTACTTGTATATATACAGAATGTGTATATGTATGTTTGTACAGTGAATGTATATGTACAGTATGTGTATATGTATGTTTGTACAGTGAATGTATATGTACAGTATGTGTATAATAGTCTTGATTGCTAAAACAAAGCAGGTGCGGAGAATAGTGTTCAAGGAAGACATGAAACTGCTACAGGAAAATACCAACAAAAGAGGAAAAGCCACCAAAATAGGAGCGCAAGACAAGAACTAAAACACTACACACAGGAAAACAGCAAAAAAACTGTAAACAAGTCAGGGGGTGATGTGACAGGTTGTGACAGTACACCTACTTTTAGACAAGAGCTATAGTGATGCATGCTTGGTTATGGTTTGAATTAATATCCAACAATTACGAGAACGTCTTTTTATTGTCAATATCAGCTACTGAGTTTAATTTTTTTATGTTTTCTGCTGGCGGTGTGCCTCAGAATTTTTTCAATGAAAAAAATTGACCTTGGCTCAGAAAAGCTTGAAAAACACTGGTCTAGACAACCAAAACGGTCCGAATCACTATTTTCAGACTCGGATTATGCTTGGCTAAATGACGCTTTAAAGTCATTTTCATTTTGTTTATGCAACAAAACCATTGTCTGTCCTTTTCTTTGTGTAAAACAGTTGACACGATGAGCAGTTACTGTAATGAAATTAATTTAAAACACAGTAGGAATTGCAATTCAGCACATATACCAGACCTGGGCATTGTGCGGCCCGCGGGCCGCATCCGGCCCTTTGTGCGGCCCTGTCCGGCCCGCGTGAGGCCAAACTTTTTTTTTTTTTTCTTTTTTTTTTTTCAATCATAAATTACAAAATACATTTAAAAAACTATCTATGTCGAGTGTGCAATACAACGGCACTGCTTTTGTTTTCAAAATCGTTATTTGTATTACTTCCGTGTGGACGTATGCTCGTGCGCGATTGTGAACAGCTGCACACATATTACAAAATAAAGTTTAAAAAACATCAATGTCGTGCGTGCAATACAACTGTGCTGCTTTTGTTTTGAAAAGTGTCATTTATGTGCGTATGTCCGTGTGTAACCGGTGAGTGCAGGTGCACGGCGACACGTGATGCACAGTTATCCCCCAAAATGTCAGCTCACGCTAAAAAAAGAAAAGTTGATGAGGAATGTCGGGTTTTCAACAAGACGTGGACTGCCAAGTATTTTTTTACAGAAATGAGAGGTAAAGCCGTGTGCTTAATTTGTGGAACACATGTTGCTGTGTTGAAGGAATATAATTTGAATCGCCACTACACAACAAAGCACGGGGAAAAATACCGGAATCTGGTCGATGGAGAGCGCGCAAGGGAGGCTGATGCGCTGATGGCAAAACGGCAAACCCAACAAGGACTTTTTACCCAATTTCACACCCACAAAGATGCAGCCGTCAGGACAAGTTTCATAATTTCTCACAAAATCGCCAGAAAAAGTAAGGCGTTTTCTGACGGAGAGTTTATAAAGGAATGTTTATTGGACTCTGCTGCGCTCATATGCCCGGAGAAGAGGGCCGCATTTGAGAATGTGTCACTATCCCGACGCACTGTAACGAGGCGCGTTGAGGCCATCGCTGGAAATTTGGAGCTTCAGCTGAAGAACAGAACGGCCGACTTTGATTATTTTTCACTAGCTTTGGATGAGAGCTGTGATGTACGCGACACCGCCCAGCTGCTCATCTTTTTACGTGGGATAACTTCGGACTTTCAAATCACGGAGGAGCTTGCAGCCATGCAGTCAATTAAAGGGAGAACCACAGGTAGTGACTTGTTCACAGAGGTAAATGCGTGTTTGGACATTTTAGGACTGAAATGGGACAAGCTGGCAGGTGTGACAACAGATGGTTGTCCAAATCTGACGGGGAAAAATGTTGGACTTTTAAAGAGGATGCAGGATAAAGTGACTGAAATTAACCCTGTGCAGAAATTGAAATTTTTACACTGCATTATACATCAGGAAGTGTTGTGTAAGACAGTGTTAAAAATTAACCATGTTGTTGATGTTGTAAGTAAAACAGTTAACTTTATCAGAGCGAGAGCGTTAAATCATAGACAATTTGTTGCACTTTTGGAGGAAAATGAGAGTGAACATGGTGACATAAGCTACCACAGCAACATCAGGTGGCTCAGCCTGGGAAAAGTTCTGAAAAGTGTCTGGGACCTTAGAGACCAGATTCAGAAATTCTGTGGGGAAAAAGGACATGACATCCCAGAACTTTCAGATGAAGACTGGGTGGCAGACCTCGGATTCGCTGTGGATGTGACTGCACTCATGAACGAACTGAATGTCAAACTGCAGCGCAAGGGCCTTTTTGTGCATGAGATGTACAGTTCAGTGACGGCTTTCATGAGAAAGTTGCAGCTTCTCTCAAGCCAAGTGAAGGACAACATTCTGACCCACTTGCCAACACTAAAAGAAGCCACAAGATCAGCCGATCACCTCCACAAATACTCAAGCAAGTTAGAAGCACTGCATGGAGAGTTTTCGAGGCGATTTCAAGATTTCAAAACTATTGAGAGTGAAATGCACATGGTTTCTTCTCCCTTCAACTGCAGTGTGGACAATGTACCAAGCGATGTTCAGATGGAGCTCATTGACCTGCAGTCTGACCTACTTCTGGCCGAGCACTTCAGGTCAGTTTCATTGCTGGACTTTTACTCCTCCCTCAAAGAGGAGAACTTTCCACACCTGAGGAGGCATGCTCAGATGATTCTGGTCCTCTTTGGATCCACCTACGTATGTGAACAGACATTTTCTGTGATGAAGTTTAACAAATCCAAACACAGATCCTCTATCACTGATGAGCACCTCTCAGCTGTCCTTCGCATAGCCACCTCAGACATTCAGCCAGATTTCAATGCCCTTGTTCAAGCCCAGAACAGACTGGATTATTCGCACTGAAGAGGTAAAATGAGGTGGAAAACATAACAAGTTATTGTTTGTTGTATTGCAGTATTTCTATAAACTTGTTAAGTTATTTGTTGTTTTTCCTTGTTTGTGGAACAAAGTTAAAGTGTGAACAAGTTAAAAATAAATTGCAGTGATTCAATGATTGTTTTTGTTTTCTTATTTCAATTTCACATAGCCTAATATAAATATTTAAGGATTAAGAGTTTAAATAAAACCATCAAAAGCAATCTGCTTTTGTATAAAGTTAAGTTAGGTTAAATGGAATTATATTGCTTATTTTACGGTATATCAAAAATAATATTGAGCAAAATTTAACTGAAATATTGTCGATGTGGCCCTCCAGCAGTGCTCGGGTTGCTCATGCGGCCCCCGGTAAAAATTAATTGCCCACCCCTGACATATACAGTAGTAAGAGTGCATTCAGACGGGTAGTCCAGTACTCTGGTCCATACCAAAAATTCTAAAAATAAATGTCACTTTACTACTTCTTCATTGAGCGTGTCGCTTTAGGGGTCTCCACAACGGATAACATGTTTCCGTCTTGCCCTGTCCTCTGCAACTTCCTCTGTCATTTCCGCCACCTGCATGTCCCCTCTAACCACATCTAGAAACCTCTTTGGTGGTCTTCCCCTTCTTTTCCTCTCTAGCATCCCTGTCTTCAGCATTCTTCTACCAATATAATCACAATCCCTCAGTCTGGCCTATCTGTTGTCTAACTTGGACTGTTCCTCTGATCGGCTCGTTTTAATTCTGTTCATCCTCGTTACTCCCAATGAAAATCTAAGCACCTTCAGCTCTGCCTCCAGAGTGCTCTTTCTGACAACTTTCACAATGTATCTGTGCCTGGGACCAGCACTACAGAGTACAGTAGTGTTTGACTTCTTCGGGGCCGATTTACCGCTTGTCCCTCAAAATGTTGACAAAATAATAGAATGAGAAACGACACAATATGTTACTGAATATGTCAGCAGCCAAATTAGGAGCATTTGTAACCCGTTTGCATACTTACTCCTAAAAGAGAAGTTGTGTAGTTGTGTGTATTTTTCGGAGTATAAGTCACTCCGGAGTATAAGTTGCACCTGCCGAAAATGCATAATGAAGAAGGAAAAAACATATATAAGTCGCACTGGAGTATAAGTCGCATTTTTTCGGGAAATGTATTTGATAAAAGCCAACACCAAGAATAGACATTTGAAAGGCAATTTAAAATAAAGAATAGTGAACAACAGGCTGAATAAGTGTAGGTTATATGAGGCATAAATAACCAACTGAGAAGGTGCCTGGTATGTTAACGTAACATATTATGGTAAGAGTCATTCAAATAACTATAACATATAGAACATGCTATACGTTTACCAAACAATCTGTCACTCCTAATCGCTAAATCCCATGAAATCTTATACGTCTAGTCTCTTACGTGAATGAGCTAAATAATATTATTTGATATTTTACGGTAATGTGTTAATAATTTCACACATAAGTCTCTCCTGAGTATAAGTCGCACCCCCGGCCAAACTATGAAAAAAACTGCAACTTATAGTCCGAAAAATACGGTATGTTCATTGTCATTTAATGACACAATTCTTCTTTGATTGCAATAAGAAACATATGTTTAATGTATCATAAGATTTTATGTTAGAATAAAGTCAAAAGTAAATTTTTGGTAGTCCCATTTATTTTGAAATGTATCTGAAAGTATCAAAGTACATTTTGCTACTGGTATCGGTACCAAAATATTGGTATCTGGACAACTCTAGGTGGTAGTTCTTGTTTAGCACTACTTGCTGGATCTACTTATCACTTAGCTTCTACGAATTGTAGGCTCATCCCCCGTTTTATCCAGGCTCAAAAATATAACGTTTGTCCCAAAGTAGTCGTCGTTGGCGCTCAGATTTGTAGTTGTTGAAGGAAATAGAGACCATTGTGATGTGTCTGTGAAATCGTTTTCTTAAAATGAACAAAATACGTAAATATTACACGTTATGAATGTGTCTGTTACTACATTACATATATACTTAAAGCATGTACAGTACAGACCAAAAGTTTGGACACACTTTCTCCTCATTCAATGCGTTTTCTTTATTTTCATGACTATTTACATTGTAGATTGTCAATGAAGGCATGAAAACTATGAATGAACACATGTGGAGTTATGTACTTAACAAAAAAAGGTGAAATAACTGAAAACAGGTTTTATATTCTAGTTTCTTCAAAATAGCCACCCTTTGCTCTGATGACTGCTTTGCACACTCTTGGCATTCTCTGGATGAGCTTCAAGCACACCTGTGAAGTGAAAACCATTTCAGGTGAATACCTCTTGAAGATCATCGAGAGAATGCCAAGAATGTGCAAAAAAGTAATCAGAGCAAAGGGTGGCTATTTTGAAGAAACTAGAATATAAAACATGCTTTCAGTTATTTCACCTTTTTTTTGTTAAGTACATAACTCCACATGTGTTCATTCATAGTTTTGATGCCTTCAGTGACAATCTACAATGTAAATAGTCATTGAATGAGAAGGTATGTCCAAACTTTTGGCCTGTAATGTATATAAAACACTGTTGGTGGGTTTTTAATATTTTTTTAAAGCGCTTTACAGGCATAACAGAGCCAATCTCCATTGCCTGCATTGTTAACCACCTCTTGCTAGCATCTATTTACACTTTAGAATGCATGAAAAATGTCATGTGTCATCAGGATTGTGAATGATAGGCAAAATTACCCCCAAAAAAGTGCAATCCCCCTTTAACTGCCGCTATTTACCAAAAGAACTGTGGGTCAGGAAAAGTCCTGGTTGATGACGTCACCTAAACATTGCGTTACTGGCGTTAATTGCGAATGGAGAAAGCACATTAGTGAATTTCTAAACAAGGAGTGTTCAATGTCATTGAACTCGCCATGCAAAACCATCAATCCATCCATCAATTTTTTACCGCTTGTTTATTTCTCTCATGGTCGCAGGGGGCTGGAGCCTATCCCAGCTGCACTCGGACAGAAGGCAGGGTACACCCTGGACAAGTCGCCACTATATCATGCGAAACCAATTACAAAACCCAAAACTAGGGATGTCCGATAATGGCTTTTTGCCGATATTCCGATATTGTCCAACTCTTTAATTACCGATACCGATATCAACCGATACCAACCGATATATGCAGTCGTGGAATTAACACATTATTATGCCTAATTTGGACAACCAGGTATGGTGAAGATAAGATACTTTTTTTTTAAATTAGTAAAATAAGATAAATAAATTAAAAACATTTTCTTGAATAAAAAAGAAAGTACAACAATATAAAAACAGTTACATAGAAACTAATAATGAATGAAAATGAGTAAAATTAACTGTTAAAGGTTAGTACTATTAGTGGACCAGCAGCACGCACAATCATGTGTGCTTACGGACTGTATCCCTTGCAGACTGTATTGATATATATTGATATATAATGTAGGAACCAGAATATTAATAACAGAAAGAAACAACCCTTTTGTGTGAATGAGTGTAAATGGGGGGAGGGAGGTTTTTTGGGTTGGTGCACTAATTGTAAGTGTATCTTGTGTTTTTTATGTTGATTTAATTTAAAAAAAAAAAAAACGATACCGATAATAAAAAAAAACGATACCGATAATTTCCGATATTACATTTTAACGGCCGATAATATCAGCAGACATCTCTACCCAGCAGACATCTCTACCCAAAACCAGTGAAGTTGGCACGTTGTGTAAATGGTAAATAAAAACAGAATACAATTTGCAAATCCTTTTCAACTTATATTCAATTGAATAGACTGCAAAGACAAGACATTTAATGTTCGAACTGAGAAACGTAATTTTTTGTTGTTGCAAATAATAATTTACTTAGAATTTAATGGCAGCAACACATTGCAAAAAAGTTGGCACAGTGGCATTTTTACCACTGGGTATACAAAACCATTAATGGAAACTGATAGATCGGAAGTTGATCTAAAGATATTTAAGTGTTGAAAGTACAACAAATATGACTTATTTTTAACACTTTAATGACTGAGACTTCTTTACCATTCACCAAAATTGAGGGGACCCCTAATGGTTTTGAAAATGAAAAATATCAAATGTAATTAGTCAGAGGTAAAAGTTTGGACAGCCCTGGTCTAGAGGCATATACCATCATCCCACATATTGCCAACAAGTCCTGAAAAAGCAAACAATGTATTTTGCAGATGGCTTCTTCTGCTATCTCCATCTTACTTACAAAAGTTGTACTGTACTCCGTGATGGCTGGGCAGTCATGGCCTTTCCTTTTAACAACACTCAGTAAACGTCTGGGAACTGAGGAGACCAATTTTTGAAGCTTTTCAGGTGGAATTATTTCCCATTCTTGCTTGATGTACAGCTTAAGTTGTTCAACAGTCCGGGGTCTCTGTTGTGGTATTTTAGGCTTCATATTGCGCCACACATTTTCAACGGGAGACAGGTCTGGACTACAGGCAGGCCAGTCTAGTACCCGCACTCTTTTACTATGAAGCCACGCTGTTGTAACCGTGCAGAATGTGGCTTGGCATTGTCTTGCTGAAATAAGCAGGGGCGTCCATGGTAACGTTGCTTGGATGGCAACATATGTTGCTCCAAAAACTGTATGTACCTTTCAGCATTAATGGTGCCTTCACAGACGTGTAAGTTACCCACACCTTGGGCACTAATACACCCCCATACCATCACAGATGCTGGCTTTTGAACTTTGCGCCGAGAACAATCCGGATGGTTATTTTCCTCTTTGGTCCGAAGGACACAACTTCCACTGTTTTCAAAAACAATTTGAAATGTGGACTCGTCAGACCACAGAACACTTTTCCACTTTGCATCTTAGATGAGCTCAGGCCCAGCGAAGTCTTTGTAGTCTATTCAAGTGAATATAGGTTGTAAACGATTGGAAAACCATTGTGTTCTGTTTTTATTTACGATTTACACAACGTGCCAACTTCGCTGGTTTTGGGTTTTGTAACAGAAAAACCAGAAAAACGTTTTGCTCAGTCATGTAAATTCTATGGTAAAAAAAAAAGAATTAAACATCTTACCATCTGTCGAACAGGCAAACAGCAATCATAACGTTGAATTAAAAAAAAAAAAAAAATACACATCAAAGCTTTGTAGCAGCACACAAACAACCGGTACTATGTTAGACTAATTAATGATAATATAAAAACAAATGTGTTTAATTTTTTCACTTACAAACCGTTTTTGGCAGGGATTTGCATGTGTAGGGCCAATGGGAAAGAGCTGGTCTCACAAGTGTAACATATTCTAAAGCTCTTCAAGTGTGTATATAGAAGCTGTCCTGATGTTTGCGCCATCTGCCTACTCCGTTTCTAACATTGATGTGTGTGTGTGTGTGTGTGTGTGTGTGTGTGTGTGTGTGTGTGTGTGTGTGTGTGTGTGTGTGTGTGTGTGTGTGTGTGTGTGTCTGTGTCGGGGTGCGTGGGGGCCTGGCACCCATCACACACAGGAAACAGGCCCCTGGCGCTGAACTGCACACTAAACCCACAGGAAGTGAAATACACACAGGAAACTGTGCCTCAAACTCCTTCTGCACATCTTGCTCACTCGTCTGTCCTGCACTCTTCCTCCTCCTCTTCCTCAGGTCCCAGAGGTGGTCTTCATCCATGTCTGGAGTACGGCAAAACTGACAAACTGTTGGATTTTTCTGCAGTGCTTCCGGTTTCCCATCCATACATGCGTGCAGACGCGAGTGCACACACAAACACACACGCAGCATCCCTGGAGCCAATGCTGGTGTTTGGGTCTCTGGGTTCAACTTTGAGGTCAGCACTGAATCATCAACACTTTAAGGGGAACTACACTTGTTTGAATATTTTCCAATTGGTCACGAATATTATGAGGGACAAGAACACACACACGTCCTTTCTTTTCTTTCTTTTTTTTTTATGATTCTAAAAATTATTTTTTTTAAACGCTTGCAAGATGCGGCTAATTGGAGTCACAATTGTAGCCTCCAATATATAATATGTACAATATTTACTGTGTTTTGGTCATTTTAAAGGCCTCCTGAAAGCCACTACTAGCGACCACGCAGTCTGATAGTTTATATATCAATGATGAAATCTTAACATTGCAACACATGCCAATACGGCCGGGTTAACTTATAAAGTGACATTTAAAATTTCCCGGGAAACTTCCGGCTGAAAACGTCTCGGTATGATGACGTTTGCGCGTGACGTCACGGGTTGAAGCAGACATTTTGGAATAGCACGGTGGCCAGCTTAAGTCGTCTGTTTGCACCACATAATTCCACAGTATTCTGGACATCTGTGTTGGTGAATCTTTTGCAATTTGTTCAATTAACAATGGAGACAGCAAAGAAGAAAGCTGTAGGTGGGATCGGTGTATTAGCGGCTGGCTGCAGCAACACAACCAGGAGGACTTTGAGTTGGATAGCAGACGCGCTACCGTGAGTACAGCTTTGGCTTCCAAACATTTGATCGCTTGCCCGTACGTGCGTGTCGCTATGTGCATGTCACGTACGTAACTTTGGGGAAATATATGTTTCTTGCCGACTCTGATGGCGGCCGGGGTGTCGTCGAAAGCTACAACGCCGTCCGCCGCCGCGCCGCTGTCCTCACCTGTCTGGGTTGACTTCCTCCGTCTCCGGGCCGCCGACCGCACCGATCATCGTGGTGAAGTCCTTCGTCGCACCGTCGATCGCTGGAACGCAAGTGAGCACGGGTGTTGATGAGCAGATGAGGGCTGGCGTAGGTGGAGAGCTAATGTTTTTATCATATCTCTGTCGAGCTAAGTTAGCTTCAATGGCGTCGTTAGCAACAGCATTGCTAGGCTTCGCCAGGCGGCACAGCATTAACCGTGTGGTTACAGGTCCAGGGTTTGGTAGTATTGTTGATCTTCTGTCTATCCTTCCAGTCAGGGGCTTATTTCTTCTGTTTCTATATGCAGTTAAGCACGATGCTATCACGTTAGCTCCGTAGCTAAAGTGCTTCGCCGATGTATTGTCGTGGAGATAAAAGTCACTGTGAATGTCCATTTCGCGTTCTTGACTCTCATTTTCAAGAGGATATAGTATCCGAGGTGGTTTAAAATACAAATCCGTGATCCACAATAGAAAAAGGAGAGAGTGTGGAATCCAATGAGCCAGCTTGTACCTAAGTTACGGTCAGAGCGAAAAAAGATACGTCCTGCACTGCACTCTAATCCTTCACTCTCACTTTCCTCATCCACAAATCTTTCATCCTCGCTCAAATTTATGGGGTAATCGTCACTTTCTCAGTCCGAATCGCTCTCGCTGCTGGTGTAAACAATGTGCAAATGTGAGGAGCCCTTCAACCTGTGACGTCACGCTACTTCCGGTACAGGCAAGGCTTTTTTATCAGCGACCAAAAGTTGCGAACTTTATCGTCGATGTTCTCTACTAAATCCTTTCAGCAAAAATATGGCAATATCGCGAAATGATGAAGTATGACACATAGAATGGATCTGCTATCCCCGTTTAAATAAGAACATTTCATTTCAGTAGGCCTTTAAGTACAGATTAGTGTCCTATCGCATTGTGTTGTGCATTACAAACTCAAAAGCCATTCAGCTGCTGACGCAAGACGCTAGCTTATACTGCCGATGATTGGCAACACTAAAATGGCCCTAGTGTGTGAATGTTGTCTGTCTAGCTGTGTTGGCCCTGCAATGAGGTGGCGACTTGTCCAGGGTGTACCCCGCCTTCCGCCCGAATGCAGCTGAGATAGGCTCCAGCACCCCCCGCAACCCCGAAAAAAGGGACAAGCGGTAGAAAATGGATGAATGGTTGCAAAATGGTCGATTTTTCAAAAATCTGTATGCACACAAGACAACCATAAAAATAAAAAAAAATACTAACACATGGAGTAAAATTATGTAAGTTTGTTTTTAATACATATGCCCACACAACAATTAGCAAATCAATACTTGGAGTGAAATTTGGTGACAATTGTTTTAAATCCTTTTAAAAAAAATATTTTAGATAAATTATATTATTACCATAGTTTGCAGTGGTATACAACTCCAATAAACCACAATGACAGTATCTTTTTGGTCCTACAAATATTTGTAACACCCCGTAGTATGAAGCAAATCCCTCAGATTTATGTGCCGTCCAATTAAAGCCACAATTTCCTCAATGGCATGATCAAAGCCAAAGAATTGTGTGTGTGTGTGTGTGTGTATGTGTGATTTCACAGATAAAGCGAGTGTGTCGCAGACTGATAAAAGCGTGATGGATGTGCAAAAGTGAGGGTGAGCGAGTCAGCAGGTCATGTTTGATAGAGACACGGGTCTTCTTTGATTCCTTCATAAGGTAAGAGATGGATGAGGAGTCCCTTGTGAGGAGTGACCAGACAATCGCTCATATATACCGCTGACACTTTGAGCTGTGACTTAATTGAAAACCGACTCTTGGACTTTCAGCTCAGTCTGGCCCCCCTGAGGTGGGGGCCGACCTCTCTGGCCAACCCTTGGTGACCTTGCGTCGGGACCGGCTGGCCTGATTGATACTCACCTGGTTTTCATTACCTGTCAATCAACACGCTCCTCACATTGGCAGTCGTCATGGTAAGGCGAGACTGAAAGGTCTTGACGCTTGCTTCTGCACTGAATGTTTTTTCCCCCTCCTCTATCCTCCTACCTGGCTCAGATACGTGATAGCTCCTTCAAAAGCTCCTCATCTGCTGCTGTATTTTGTTACTCGCCTGCACTGACTTACCTAACATGCATCCAGATGGAGTCATGACATGTATGAATAGGAATGATCATGAGGATCCCCGTGACACACACATATCTGCACCAAGCATCTTAGCTCTGTGGTTAAAAGTCTCCCTCATGCTCATTTTTCCATATGCTGCTGAAATATCACCACTCTCAGCACGTTTTCTGGCAATAACAGTAGTCAAATGTAAATCAGGCCCCATATAAAGACTGATCGAGCGTGTCCACAAGGCAGCTCTCACCTTCCATTGCGTGTACAAGTTATTCCACACAGCACCCCACAGCAGTGAGTGCTCCCTCTTCCATAGTCTGCAGGCCGGGTGATCTCCACGAACCTAATGAGCCAAGGAGGAACACAAGGCCGTTACAAGGAAACAAGAGCCTAAGTGTACACCCTGACAGTATAACATGTCTTAAAAATCAGCCAGCGTAACCTTGATCTCTCAGTTTCAAACAAGTGAAAAAAGGACATTTAACCTTGCAGCGCGGTATATAAACACCTCCGATGGACACGGTGCAGCCCTGAAGCTCTCGTCCTCCGCTGCCACTGGGAAAACAAAGGCAAAAACAATCAGCCTTTTTTGTAACCATGTAGCCAAAATCAACAGTTAGTGCTTATTTTGTTTTAACCTTTTTTTAACAGCTAAACTTCTATTTAAAGACTCCTGTGCTGACTCACTCCTTGTTTTTGCACATTTATGTTTGAGGTATTATGATTGACTATTTTGATTTGTTCATATATTTCTAAAAAAATAAATAAAGATACAATATGCATATTAAATATGTACACATGTGTTTTTGATTGTGTTTTTACTTTCTAAAAAAAACTGCAATGTTACTTAGAGCAGTGGTCCCCAACCACCGGTCCGTGACGCATTTGCTACCGGGTCGCACAGAGACATTAAACAATTTATAAACGACCGCATACTCTCCCACTTAACTTTCGTCAGTCCCACCAGACACATCAATAAGCTTGTTCATAGTAATAATAATAATAATAATGGATTTTATTTGTAAAAAGCACTTTACATTGAGTAAACAACCTCAAAGTGCTACAGTGTATAAAAAAACAATAAAAAATAAAAAATTTAAATTAAAATAAAAAAGATAATAAAAAGATAATTAAAAATTTAAAAAAATTAAAACTAGAACAGCCAAATAGCTAAAACTAGTATGCATATATCTAAAAAAAAAGGCTTTTTTAAAAAAAAGAAGGGTTTTTCAGTCTTTTTTAAAAGCATCAACAGTCTGTGGTGCCCTCAGGTGGTCAGGGAGAGCGTTCCACAGATGTACTATACTGATAGGACTCCTGATAGGAAGTCGCCATTTGCTATATTTGTTAAATATTTCTTACATGGGACAATGCACATTAATAAACATATAAAATGTAAAGCTAGGTTCCATCTGCAGTCCGCAAGATCAGGGTGGATCAGGAACAAAGCGACCATAGTAGTTAAAGATGGAGAAGTGCTAAATTGTTGTATATAATAATTGTGCTGAAGGAAGAATATACACATTTACTTTGGCCTAGTAAGTTAAAGTGCTGGTATTATTGGACATACTCCTATTACACAAGTAGTTAGCAATAACATGTGTATTAACGCATGGAAAATTGGAGCAAAAAAAGCTAAAAGTGTATCTAC
>NC_084756.1:27115228-27167728 GCF_033978785.1 Entelurus aequoreus | reverse complement strand
TGAAATAAAATAGTGAGCATTGTTGGGATTTAAAATTTGTTATTAAAAGTACGATTGATATTTTTAAATCCGATTAATCACAGGTTACTACACATTTGCATAATTGAAATTAACTTTAAAAAAAGACCCCAATGCAATTTGATTGTCAGAATGTCATACAGTAAAGTTAAGTTGAAGTTAAAGTACCAATGATTGTCACACACACACTAGGTGTGGTGAAATTATCCTCTGCATTTGACCCAGCCCCATGTTCTACCCCCTGGGAGGTGAGAGGAGCAGTGAACAGCAGTGGTGGCCTCGCTCAGGAATCATTTTGGTGATTTAACCCCCAATTCCAACTCTTGATGCTGAGTGCCAAGCAGGGAGGTAATGGGTCCCATTTTTATAGTCTTTGGTGTGACTCGGTTTGAACTCACGACCTACCGATCTCAGGACGTACACTCTAACCACAAGGCCACTGAGCATGTTTACCTTGAATTATACCTCGGTTGGTAGAGTGGCCGTGCCAGCAACTTGAGGGTTCCAGGTTCGATCCCCGCTTCGGCCATCTTAGTCACTGCCGTTGTGTCCTTGGGCAAGACACTTTACCCACCTGCTCCCAGTGCCACCCACACTGGTTTAAATGTAACTTGGATATTGGGTTTCACTATGTAAAGCGCTTTGAGTCACTAGAGAAAAAGCGCTATATAAATATAATTCACTTCACTTCAATTATTTGTTCCAAACTTGCTAACAGTTTTATTTAAAGTCTAATCTTGCCAGCCTTACAGGTAACCATCCGCATTTAAGGTAAGGGAGCATGTGCACTGATTAATCTGTATAAGTGATTAATGCAATACTTTTTAGTGATTTATCACATAAGTTAACTCGTTTTTTTAGACAACCCTAGTTTTTAAATAAATAAAACTTAAATGAGTCAGTAAAGCTCCTCTCACACAGGGGCGGATCCCTCTCAAGCCCGCAAATGCATTTGATCAAGACCATCATGCAATTGTAAAAACAAACTATAAAACTCTCAAGACAGCGCAGACCTCTGCCAGGCCTTAACTCCCAACAGTAAAGAATCCTTTTAAACAATCCTGAATCCAGATCGCCCCCAAAATCTAATCACGTATACATCCATACATATACATACCTATATACTGTACATATACCTATATACACACACACACACACACATATATTCATACCAGGGTTGTGCGGTATACATACTAATAAAGTAGCGCGGTACTAGTGAACTAAAAACCATAGTCTGCTGCCTTTGAAAAATACCGGTACTTTTTTTTCAATCACATGCTGCCGTGCAGCGATGACGTACAGGGCCGAGGCGTATGTTGTTGACTGTGTCAAAACACACACACAAAGCGCATACAAGGAGAGGAAAAATGGCAAAAAACGGCAATTCCACTGGTTAATAAAGAGGGCACGTGTAACGTATTATTGAGGTATTTAGGTTTCCTTGAATAATCGTTGAGTGCAATATGGTTAATGTTTCGTAAGATTTTCTGTTAAAATGAAGCCAATAATGACAATTTTGTGGTCCCTTTTAATTTGACAAGTATCTATATACATGACAGAGACATACAGAAATACCGTATTTTTCGGAGAATAAGTCGCACCGGTCGAAAATGCATAATAAAGAAGGAAAAAAACATATATAAGTCGCACTGGAGTACAAGTCGCATTTTTTGGGGAAATGTATTTGACAAAAGCCAACACCAAGAATAGACATTTGAAAGGCAATTAAAAATAAATAAAGAATAGTGAACAACAGGCTGAATAAGTGTACGTTATATGAGGCATAAATAAGCAACTGAGAAGGTGCCTGGTATGTTAACGTAACATATTATGGTAAGAGTCATTCAAATAACTATAACATATAGAACATGCTATACGTTCATGAACTCTTATACGTCTAGTCTCTTACGTGAATGAGCTGAATAATATTATTTGATATTTTACGCTAATGTGTTAATAATTTCACACATAAGTCGCTCCTGAGTATAAGTCGCACCCCCCGGCCAAACTATGAAAAAAACTGCGACTTATAGTCCGAAAAATACGGTACATAACGACCTTAGTTAGATTTGGTACAAATCTGGTAAAAAATAGCAGACAAGGGACTTTACTTTTCACGGAAGCATTACCCCAAAAAGGTAAACAATAGAGCTTTCCTTTACCGTCACATGCCTTATTTTAATCTTTTATTATATGTTAAACCAGGAGTTCACTGGCAGTTGTAGAACATATGTCAATTTCTTTCGTTTCCCCACAATAAGACAACTTTACTGCCTTCTTGTTGTCAGAGCGCATGCTGCTGATTACAGAAAGTGCTGCTAATCCCAATGTGGTCAGACAAACAAAACGCAAATGGTTTGTTAACATTTCCACCTTGGCAGAGGCCCCCGGTGCTCCACTGAGTGCTATTCTAGTTCCATCTGCCGACCATGTTAAAAATAGTAGGTTCAGTTCTGGGGTCTGTGGTTCCACAGAACAGAAGGGACAGAAAAGGAGGTGCAGTAGCTGCACACGCTTGCTTTGAGCGCAGGGGCCGCTTCCTGTGAATGCAGGAAACGCACATATTGGAAACAGATTTCCTCCAACACATGACTTAAGCCAACTTGTGAGAGCAGCCTGTACACACAGAGGAAGGCCTTCAGGGAGATGGTGGCCCTCAAACCCATCCAAATCCTCATCAGAAAATGCTTTTCCGTGCAAAAAGCCTTTCCGTAATTATTTGATCACTTTTACAACCGTGTCTCCCCCCTCCTCACCAAACCGCTGCTTCTCCTCCTCACTCACTCACTCACCCGGGGTTCATGTTTCACTGTTTGGTTTTTCAAAACGTCAACACACAGGAGCCATGCCTGTGTGGAGGGGCTGTACAGTCCCAGTGAGACGGACTATCTGGGGCCCAAACATAAATACAGCATTGCGACACGCTCGCTTTTAAACGCTCAAGAGGGAGGAAGTTATCGTCTGGTTGTCACAGCGCGAGCAGGCGCTCATCTGTTGAGTGTATAAAAGTGTCAGGAGAAAGCCCAGTGACCCTGGACTCAACCCAAACACACGTTATGTCGAATGGAGCATGCAAAGACACACATGCGGGGCATGTGCAGGAATAAGCATGCATTCTTCTCCATCGCCGTGTTTGCATTTCTAACACCCGAGGCCTTCACTTACCACCACATGCCTTCTTAAAGCTCTTCAATGAGGGTACAGTTAAAAAGCTTTCCTGGTCAATGCCTTTTCACTGCATTTTTAATCAGTCTTCCATTAAGAAAAGACAATTACCAACCAGTCTTCTCGCGCATCGGTTATCTGCGACCACCATGCACGGCAGAGCAGCTGTTTGGAAGTGTGCAGGTATCAGCCAGTAGCCTCCATCGTCCCTCACGGGGGCTGTATAACAGGGATTACCATGGAGATAACCCTCAGGTCAAAGGAAGTGTGCCACCGCCGGACCCCCCATGCTGCAAAGCAACGCATGCAAGAGACATGGTAATAAAGCTATCGGCAATATGTCAGAAACTTTGTAGAAATGATATGCATCTTTCTTATTTTTAATCAACAATTCACACCCATAATACTTACAGTATATCTTTTTTTAATGCATTTGTTGTGATGGATCTTAATATGTAATATAGTGGTATACGAGAATAATTGGTGCTGTAATGCAGTTCGTACCTCAAAAAAAAGTCATGCTAAAAACACTTTGAAATTAATTTAATCGATGCTTTGAATTTGTAATAAACCAACGATGTGATAGAACACCAATCTGTACTGACTGAAAAAAATTAACAATCATATTACAGTATATGTAAAGTATTAACCCACATTTCATGGTTTGTTTTTACACAGCTAGCTCGACAGTGTATGTACTGTGGTTGTACGGTGTACGTGTATTTGTATTGAACCGTTTCGGTACGGGGGTTCCGGTTCGGTTCGGAGGTGTACCGAACGAGTTTCCACACGGACATATTAAGAAGCGTAACGCACGTTGTGTTAACAATGCACACCGAGGCACAACACACGGCATGCTAGCAGCTAACGGGCTACGATAGACTGACCATACGTCCTCTTTTCATCGGACATGTCCTCTTTTGCGGAGCTGTCTCTTAAGTGCCTCAAATGTCCGGCATTTTGAGTTAGGGTTGCGTGTATTTTCAATGTACGTTCAGGGTTAAGAAGGGGTTAAAAACAAAACAAATTGTGCGCGCAGCAGCATTCGTTAGGGAGGGGCAAAGACAGAGAGAGCGAGAGAGTTATGATAAACGCGCATGCGTCGCCAGGCTCTGCTTTTTATCCATAGATTTATCAGATTAAATTTTTTATTATCTATAGCAGGGGTGTCAAAAGTGTGCCCCCAGAGGCCATTTGCGGCCCACAGCTAATGTTTTAAAGGCCCACGGCACATTCTAAAAATACTATTAAAATAAACAAAAACATAACAAAAGTGAAATAAAAAAGGTTAAAGGTGAAATGTAATTTAGAAAAAGTTGCAATGTTGACTAATAAAACAAAGCTGTTTTTTTCTCTTTCAAACTGTCATTGCTCAAAACATAATATTGAATCAAAATCAATGTTATGAATTATTGACCTATCCAAGGTTCCCATTACTTCACATCAAATATTACACTAAGAAAAATATTTTTGGTGGAAGAAAAAATGTATATTTTGTTGTTTTCTTTCTGTACCGAAAATGAACCGGACCGTGACCTCTAAACCGAGGTACGTACCGAACTTAAATTTTTGTGTACCGTTACACCCCTAGCTACATGTATTACGAACAATAGTATAGTGACTTACTCGTTGTCTGTTTGGTCAAGCTGGCCGGTGACGTTTCTAGTTGATTTGGGCACTCCATTAATTTGGCAAAGCTTAACTCCAAAGTTCCAGATTTGCAGCGTGACCAAGTCGCACTGTACTCACTCTCAGCTTCCCTCTGCTCCAACGTCTCACCCTCTTTTTCATGCTCGCTTCTATAAGCAGTAGTTCATTCGCCATTCGTATATTCAGCTTCAAAAATATAAAAGTTGTGAATCCTCATTTGTCCAAAAATAGACGTCTTTGTTGTCTTTTACCCAGTCTGCCATGATTAGAAGACACACGCGTTTGTTTCCGGAAGTATGAACACATGTGTTGCCGGAAGTCAGATGTGTGCTGCTATGGAAACGGAAATAAATGCGCCAGGGAAGGAAGTCCTTTGATTAAAATGACCAAAATACAGTAAATATGGTACATATTACATAATGTTAAGAAGGTGTCTGTTACTACATTATATATATATATATATATATATATATATATATATATATATATATATATATATATATATACATACTTGCGTGTATATAAAACGTTGAGGGTTTTGAAGTTGGTTTTAGAGGGCTTTGAAGGCTACAACAGTGACTCCCTTTAGTGGCATCTTGCAAGCGTTTATCATCTTTAAAATATATATATATATTTTTTTAAAGATCTGTGTTCTTGTCTCTTGTGAACAATAACCAAATTAAATAACCAAATATGATATCTTGCCTCAAAATAGTATTAAGACTTTGCATTTCTTGAACCAAAAAGTAAGTTTCCATTGGTTGGAAATGCACTTCCATGATTGAGTATCTCCATCTAATCCTCTTCGGTTCCACCATGGTTCACATCTTTCCTTTTGTCCTCTCCTGTGGTGGTGGTTCAAACCTCATTACCTTGAAAAGGTGGAGCTATGCTGGCAATCTACCATAAGGTGTTTTGTGCAAACAGATGCTATTTGCAGCCCTCATTAGCATGTAAATCAATTTAAAACTCCACATATTCTCTTTTTCCCACCATGCGTGCAATGTTTTAATTAAACACAATCCTGACGATATCCCATGTCGCCACATGTGCTAGAAGCCACCAATGACGGAAGTAAACCACCCGGGGCGGACTAAATGTTCTGAGGCTATGACGATAAGTTCCATTCGTGTGGTTAAGGGGACTCTCACATGGGAATGTTTTGTTTTTCAATGAAAAAGAACAGTTTCAGACTGTGTACTGTGACCCTCTGCAGGGAGAGAATGTGCTCCCTGCATCTCTGGAGCCTCATCAAGTCTATATATGAGCATCACCACCTCCTTGGGGCTTGAGATGCTTGAGTTTGGGAGGTTTGTCTTGGCAGAGGCCCGGTGATTAAAAACTTGGATGGAGACGGGAGAATTGCCAAACTGAGTTATAGCAAACTGCTCAGTTCTCATCCAAAGACAATGTGGTCTAGGGCCATGTCCACACGGACACGGACAGTTTAAAAAACACATATATTCGGGGTTAAAATTTAATTGAAAACTGTCTATGTCTACACACAAACGCATACACCTGCTGTAATGCACTTTTTTGGCCTGGAAAAAGCAGCAATAGCTGACTTGGTGGCATTACACCTCCTATTATGTTTATTTTGATCGACTTTAGATGTACAATGACATGTGCATTATCTTTAAAACCAGCCTGCATGTACACAGAGCCCTGGGAACATTATCAAAGAGCGAATGCACGCCTGTGCTGCTGAAACCCAACACTCATAGAATTATAACATGTTCAGCAACATGGTGATGTATTATTACATGTGCAGGGAAGTGTACATTATTTCTAAAATCAGCACACACTAACAAGCCAAGGAAACCTTTTGCATGTTTAAGTGCCCATATAAAGCACACAGATGTTCGTGTGCCGCTGAAAAACTCTCGAGGAATTATAAAGCATTTAATCATCAATATAGTACATGTCAGAATCAGAATCAGAATCAGAATAGTTTTATTGCCATTGTTTGAGAACGGGTTCACAAACTAGGAATTTTTCTTGGTGCAAACGTGCGACATAAAACACATATAACACATATTTGGTAATAAAAAGAGCTGTAACTGAGCTATCAGATAGACTTAGAAGGAATTCAAGGAATTCAAGGAGCTGCTGTTAGGAGTTATTGTTCATTTGCCTGATGGCCGAGGGGAAAAAACTGTTCAGGTGGCGGGAGGTGTGGGTCTGGATGGAGCGTAGTCTCCTGCCTGAGGGGAGAGGGGAGAATAGTGTGTGTCCAGGGTGAGAAGAGTCAGCTGTGATCCAACCCACACGCCTCCTGGTCCTGGAGGAGAACAAGTCCTGGAGGGATGGGAGCTTGCAGCCAATCACCTTCTCAGCAGCACGTACGATGCGCTGCAGTCTATTCTTATCCTGGACTGTGGCGCCGGGGAACCACACTGTGATGGAGGAGGTCAGGATGGACTCTATGATGGCTGAGTAAAACTGCACCAGCATCTCGGTCGGCACCTTAAGTTTCCTCAGCTGCCGCAGGAAGTACATCCTCTGCTGGGCCTTCTTGATGAGGGAGCTGATGGTCAGCTCCCTGTGCAATGAAGTGTATATTGTCTTTAACGTCAGTACACACTACAAGGAGGACGCTACATCATGGTTTTTTTTCGTTGCTTCTTCGCTTTTTACGTTAAATTGTCGTTAAATAAGAACTAAAAACATAAGATAATGGTGCACCTTTCTTATGACACCTTGCAAAAAAGTCTTGCTTGTCAAAGTTGTCCCATCAGGTGGCGGTTCGACAGCAATCGTATCCAAAACTAGCTGACTGCCATAAGCGCCGGTGGGAGTGTCGCAAAGCCAATTTTGATGTCTTTTTTTTATTAATGTTGAGTGAAAATAGCAGCAAGTTTACTTTCAAACACAGTAATTCCTCTTATAGTGTGTTTAAGGCCAGCAAAGCAGTGTTGTTGAGCTTTGGAAATGACAGGAAATGATGTCATCACAAGTGTCCGTTCGAGCCATGTACACGCATACGCCAAGCGGAGAGTTTTGGAACTCTACATTTGCAAAAGTCTGCGTTTTTAAAAGACAAAAGTATGCGTCTGCATGTGGACAAGACGCAGAGATAAGTATGCGCTTAAGTATCCGTGTTCGTGTGGACATGGCCTCGTAGCCTACCACTGTTTTTACACTTCACTTCCTGTTTTCATTCCTCACCGAGCCATCTTTCTATCATGCAAATCCCCTTCTGTGCCCACCTGCATCTGCTTAATATGATTAAGGGGCTGGTTCTGGTAAAAGAAGCCCTCAATACACAGAAACACGTTTGGCACCTGGATTCCCAGGAGAGGTGAGACTGCTGCACAGTGCATTGTAGCACCTGTAATGAGTTGTTCACCAGCTGCATCTGGATCACGTCTGGAGGTTATATTACAGCCATTGCCTCTGCTGATTTATGTACGTGCATTAAGGGTTGGATTTCTGCCCATGACTAGAAGCTCAGTTAGTAGATTTAATCCATCTTAAATATATGGAAGCAGGGCAAAAGGTGAAACAAACCGTATATCTGGAGAGAGCAGTTTCTTTGCAGTGAAGATCACTGCAAAGAAGAGCAGAGGCCATTTACCCAACATTGATTTTAGCCAATGAAATTATGCATGTTTTTGCAGCAAAGTACATATAAAAATATGGATAAAACTATTGGTGCCATTTTGGGAAAGACAGAATAATCCACTGTGGTCGTTGAAGTAACTTGAAAGACAACAAAAAAACTAAAATACAAAATATGAAACTTGACAAAATGCATAGTTGACTAGCTACAAACTTTCTGGTAGACAAATCTGCAGCTTCTTGGCACGTCTCGTAGGGCTGGACGATTGTGGCAAAACATTTTTTATTTTATTTTTTAAAAACGGGTATAAATTAGTAACAAATAAACAAGTACAATAACAATAGTAACAATACATTAAATTAACAATAGAAATATGAATAAAATATCAAATTCAGTGTTTCCCTTTTAATTTTTTTTAATTCCGTTTTTTACCTTTTACACTTATTTTACCACTATAAAGTGTGTGTTTTTGTGTCATATATAACAATGTAATAAATGCAAAAAACTTAACATTTATTGTTGCAATACATGTGTAAAATTTTGATGAGTATCTTAGGTCAAAGTATAATCATTTGAAGTACAATATGCTTGTGTTAGGTACTTTTTGTGTTAGGTGTTTTGAAATTTGTATTGAATGATGCTAGCGCCTCATGTTTGCTGTCAAATTTTGTTTTACACACATGCTGCTTAGTAGTCAGGCAAGACTTGTCGTAGTTCGGCAGTGCAAACGGAACTTTGGTTTTCACTGAAATCAATATTGAACAATGATTAAAACGAAAATATAAGCTACATGCTTGCTGTCCGTTAATATACAATGTGAACTTTCTCACGCAGTGATTGTCTACATGCTTGTTGGTCAGAAGATACAATGAAATAAACATTATTTAAAATCACTACTTATTTGTACACCAGGAAAACGAGGCAGTTTCTTTCGATGGGTATTTTGTTCGAGGCAAAGATTTGAAATATTTGCGTTTGTGCGCATGCTCTGTAGCAGTGGGTTGCAGACATCGACAGAACACCGGCACTGGGGAGAGATTCTAATTAAAAGTTGCAAAATCAAATACATGTCAGAATGTATGTGATTTAACAGAATCTTGACAAAAATGCATATTTTCAGCAATTATCTTTTCAACACATACTTTTTAAAATAATTATTTCTGTGTGAGGTTTGCATGTTCTCCCCGTGACTGCGTGGGTTCCCTCTGGGTACTCCGGCTTCCTCCCACCTCCAAAGACATGCACCTGAGCATAGGTTGATTGGCAACACTAAATTGGCCCTAGTGTGTGAATGTTGTCTATCTGTGTTGGCCCTGCGATGAGGTGGCGACTTGTCCAGGGTGTACCCCGTCTTCCGCCCAAATGCAGCTGAGATAGGCTCCAGCACCCCCCGCTTCCCCGAAAGGGACAAGCGGTAGAAAATGGATGGATGGAAATGGAATATCAACACAGCATCTTCAGTATAATTTCCAATATTTGCAATGCAAGGATCGAGATTCAACTAAACTTGATGCAAAAACTACACATTTTCTTTGTGTCCAGACTTTAGGGACGTCCTGTATGTTACAAGATTTTGTGTTGAAATGAGTTTGATTCGGATTGCAATGCACAATCTATACTCGACTTACTCGTAACTAGTCCCACTGCTTATTATGTTTGTCGAAATGAATTAGAAGGGTAGTCATTTGTTGTGTTCATGAAGGATATGATGACATTTTGCTGTCCCGGAAGAAACGTTCCCACATTTTAGCTTTCAGGACCTTGTGAGAAATCATCCAGCTTTGGCAAAAGTGTTCCTGTCGAGATGAAAGCTTCAGCCTTGTAATTTGCATTGATTTAGCAAACGCCATCACACTGTCTTGGCCTATCCTGTAATGAACCCGTGTGAGAGGAAGCAGGCTGAGCCCTTCCTCTGCAGCATGCCGTCTGGTGCCAATTATCTAGATTGGACGGGGCCTGCAATGCGAAGGTGATTACCTCCCAGCACCAAAGCCTCACACCATCAGGTGTGAGAACACATGGAAATGATGCAGAAACAGGACACTGCTGGGGAAGAAAAGGTAGGAGTGTGCACAGTGGTGTAGTCCAGCTGGGATTCACTCATAAAATTAGAATTTAGGTTATTTCCCAGCCAGTATAAGTGACATTTGAATCCTGCTGAACGGCTCTGCCCGACTTTAGTTTTGTGCCAAACTGGGTTTAAGACGGAAGCGAGCGGAAAAAACAAATACGCTGACTGTCTTTGTTCCTTGGGAGACTAATCAGTCGAAAGAAAAGCAGCAAGGTAATTTAGTTGAAGCCAGATTGAGTTGAAATCTGAGCAGAGGATGTTTAAGAGTAAGCATTTAGTCCTGCAACTACCGTATTTTTCGGACTATAAGTCGCAGTTTTTTTCATAGTTTGGCCGGGGGTGCAACTTATACTCAGGAGCGACTTATGTGTGAAATTATTAACACATTACCGTAAAATATCAAATAATATGATTTAGCTCATTCACGTAAGAGACTAGACGTATAAGATTTCATGGGATTTAGCGATTAGGAGTGACAGATTGTTTGGTAAATGTATAGCATGTTCTATATGTTTTAGTTATTTGAATGACTCTTACCATAATATGTTACGTTAACATACCAGGCACGTTCTCAGTTGGTTATTTATGAGTCATATAACGTACACTTATTCAGCCTGTTGTTGACTATTCTTTATTTATTTTAAATTTCCTTTCAAATGTCTATTCTTGGTGTTGGCTTTTATCAAATAAATTTCCCCAAAAAATGCGACTTATACTCCAGTACGACTTATATATGTTTTTTTCCTTCTTTATTATGCATTTTCGGCCGGTACGACTTATACTCCGGAGCGACTTATAGTCCGAAAAATGCAGTCGTTTTTCTCATGCACGTTTCAATGTTGCGAATACACTTCAAGTGTCCCCCATCATAAATATCAATATTATCAGCAGCCACAGCTGATAAATTGCTGTGCGCCATATATGGCTCTGCTTCAGAAAGTCAAGCCTTTCCTCGTCTCCCTTGCAGTTGTTTGGACAAGTTCCTGTAAACGTCTGCCCATAGGGAGGACTAGTAGAAATGAAGTGCACTTTTTAAAGTCAGCAGCTTCCATTACTTTCTCCTTATATAGACTCAAATTGTCCGTTTGTTTGGCTGCAGCATCTCACGTCCTGCACGGAGGTGGACACTGAGTGAACCCCCTCAGAGAGGGCGACCTCGCCGGCGGTGCAGGAGGTCAGTGGCTGCAGGCGCCTTTTAGCAGTAATGGAGCCCTTTGTCTTTGTGAGAGGCCCTCTGTTCTTGTACACTCAATATTGTCACACTTCACTGGAATTATTAGCAGCTAAATCCCCTAATGGTCGCATTGTAATGCCCGGTCTGTCACGGATGACCCTTATTGATCTTCTCCATGCTACCGTGACATCTGCTCTGCACTAATTGAGAAGTTTCATGTGTACAGCGGTCAGCTCTTGTTGTAAAACCCATTCTCTGGTTGGTGTTAACAAGGCTGCTTTGTTTACTGGCAGACTTCAGGCAAAGGCGCTGGTTACCATAAACCAGACAGAGGATGAAGGAGTCACTCGCCAGTCACAACATGAAGTACACTGTGACAAATATATGGGAGCTGCAACAGGAGGTTCTAATTCTGAATATTCCCCCTTTTTTTTTTTACTTTTGTTGTTCAGAAAACAGCAAGTGAAACATTGAACAGTTGGACATTTAGAAACCGTAACATTTATTTCACCTGTGAAGGTTAAAGTGCATTTTATGTTCATCCCAAAATTTCGCCGCATGGTCAAATAGGTCAACATTTTCTGAGTGTTGTCACGATACTAATATTTTGATGCTTTTCGATACTTTTCAAAATAAAAGGGATCACAAAAATGTGATTATTGGTTTTATTTTACCAGACAAACCTGTTACACATTAAAAATGTTTCTTGTCAAATTTTGTCATTAAATAATATAGAGAACATACTAAACAACTTCTTTAAGGTAGTAAGTAAGCAAACAGGTTACAAAGGCTCCTAATGTGGCATGCCTACGTATGCCGTAACATAGTGTTATTTGTCATTGAGGGACAAGCAGTAGAAAGTGGATGGTATATTAATCTACTTGTTCATTTACTGTAGTATGGTTATTATCTGTTTTAACATATTCTATCTACACTTTTGTTTAAATAGAATAAGCACTTTTCTTCTGTTGTTTGGATACTTTACATACGTTTTTGGTGATACTATACATTTGGGTATGGATCCAATACCAAATAGTTACAGGGGCATACATTGTTCATACTTAACTTTCTCCTGTGTCCAGGGATAACATTTTCTGAGTTTAAAAGCAATAAAAAATGACAAAATATTTTGTGATAATAGAAATAACTTTCGCTGTAATCATAGTAGCATCGACTATATCTTTTACTTGGTATCGTTAGTCGATATTTGTATAGAACCACCCATTTGTTTACATTAAGGAGCGCTATAGCTTGCTGTTAGCGGTTAGCTATTGTATCCCCTTAGAGTGTGTAGTGAAGCATGTTTAGCTATTACTCATCCTGCAGGGATGATACTTGTAAGAAACATACTTTGTCAATGTTGAGGGAAGGATCAGTGATTTAGAAGTAGTTAAAACACTGTGGAGAGACGTCCAAAATACGCCCTTTTCTCTCTCCACACTGTATCCGCTTGTAAGTGCTCGGTGTGTGTGTTGACTCACATTAGCCTCGGCTCGTATTACTAGCAATGTGACCGCTGCGCACCATCATGTCCATGGAAAAAAAAGTACCTGAACCCTAGTATATACAGTTTAAGATAGTGTAAAGTTATCTGTACTTATGTTTGTAAACGTGAGTCTTGTACTTTTGTGTACTATCATATACCAATACATATAATTTACATGTAATTGCTAGGGATACAGCAGTCAGGGTCTTATACAGCCAATTCCTATACCAACCACATGTATTAACTGTAAAATTACATTTATTTTGGTGAGTCCTATTGACTATAACAATACCAACACAATACTTTGTTATTACCCTTTATTACATACATTTGTTTCAGCAAAACAAAAGTCCTAGGTACACATTAACTAAACAACAAAAACAAAGTCCTAGGTACACATTAACTAAACAAAAGTAAAAACTACAATCTACTTATTTTCACACTCACATTCATACCTATGGACAGTTTAAAGTCTCCAATTAACCTAACAATATTAGGTCACACATGTTGGCAACATGCATATTTTTGGAATGTGGGAGGACGCCGGAGTACCCGCAGAAAACCCCACAGTACATACACACGCTACACACACACACACACACACACACACACACACACATTCTGTGTCGTGTTTGTGTCTCCTCTCAATTGCTCTGTTTATTGCTGTTCTGAGTGTCGCTGGGTCAGGTTTGGTTTTGGAAATGGATTGCATTGTTATGGTATTGCTGTGTATTGTTTTGTTGGATTAATTAATTAAAAAATTTTTTTTAAATACAAATAAAATAGATTTTTGAAAAATGAGAATCGATACTGAATCGTACAACGTGAGTATGGCGATTTGAATTCGACACGTTGGGAAGACTATGTCTCCCGGCTGACCTGGGAACGCCTCGGGATCCCTTGGGAGGAGCTGGACGAAGTGGCTGGGGAGAGGGAAGTCTGGGCTTCTCTGCTTAGGCTGCTGCCCCCGCGACCCGACCTCGAATAAGCGGAAGAAGATGGATGGATTGATGGACAGTTCTCATTTTTGTCAATAAAATCAGTAATGATACACATCACAAGCATGTTCGAAATAAAAGTAGTTTTAACCGAATGTGACCAAACAATATTCAACAAACTAGTTCAGCCTGACAAGCAACAATGCCAAGAATGTTTCACGTGCAAAGGTGACCGATACAGCAATGGACAGCGCTCATACACCTGTTGATAAACCAGACAATACATCCAAAATACTACTAGTGTCTTTATATCATATGCATAATTAATGAAAAATGACAACTATGCATTGGCAATATTGTTTCGGCTCACAACATGACTTAAGAAATGATTAATAAAGAAATGAATATTAGGCCGACAGGCAGTGCAGAGGCATATAAGTCCACTTTTATCTTGTGTTGTTTCAAGCAAATTCCGCTTGACACGTTTAGCCTCGTGTTCCAGTGATTACACTTGCAATAGAGGTTATGATCATTAACTGAGAATGTATGGACAAACAGTTAGCGAGGGGACTAAAAATAAATAGTTTCAGCCTGAGGGGATTGGCTTTTTGATTGGCATTGAAAGGCATTAATTGGTACTTTTGAACGGGAATCGGCTGATACTGATCCATCAGCACATTCCTAGTATATGCATGTACCTATCTATATTGCTGTCGAAAAAAAGGAATATCTGTTAGTTTGTTTAATCTAAAAATAAAAGTCAAAAGAGTGGATATGACTTCAACAATTATAATTACTACTAGAAATACAGGTTATTTATTGAACTACTATTGTTGTATCGCAATGACAGATGTTTAATATTTTGCACCTGTGAGTTTTAACAAGACAATCTAAATTTTAAAAACACTTCTTTGTAGACTGTAAAGGCAGACAGATTTTTTTGACCCAGCATTTGCAGTGAACCTTGCAGTGAACCTTTACTCTGATGGCAATATTAAGGAAGAACATGGTTTTTGAACACTTATTTCATAGGCTACAAAGGCCCTGTTTAAACTGCACACCAATTTAGATTTTTTTGCCCTCAAGTGACAAAGATGAGATTTTTTTTTTTTTGCCAGTGTTAACGCTTCAAATCTGATCTTTTGGCATCAGATTCAGGACACATCTGGAGGTGGTTCTGAATCCAATTGGAATCTGATCTTTTCAAATGTAACTTCAGTCTAAACCCGATGCGATCTGTATGTGATCTGATTTTGTTCATCAGCTTTGGACGAGCTGTGTCACTCGTGTGTGCCGGAAAGACGCAGTCGCCAGCAGAAATGGATAGGTCATCACAACACCTGGTTTTTGGTTTCTATTTAAGACGACCACATTTTTGGTGCATCACTTGTCAATAGTGCACAAATAGCAGGCTATATGTAATATATGAATATATATTTTGGTTTCTAAGAAATAGCGATTGTTGAAAGATCAGAATTGAGGCTGTGGCGCATTTGCTTACATGCGAGTTGAAAATTAAAGCTCCCGTATATCCACGCTGATTAGGATTTAAAAAAGGATTAAAGTACCAATGATTGTCACACACACACTAGATGTGGTGAAATTTGTCCTCTGCATTTGACCCATCCCCTTGGGGAGCAGTGGGCAGCATGACCATGTCTCCTCTACCTAACAGCAATAAAAAGATGACAACCCTCCCAAATATACTGAATTACACTATATACATCCATTTATACATTATATTACTTTCACGTAAAAAAACACATTTTTAAAGGTATTGTGACTTATTTTATTTTGTAGGAGTAGCAACTTACTACCGGTCAACTTCCTTTGTTTTCACTTTATCGAAGTGCGTATGCAAGTGACGTTGAGGCCACATTGGGGCTTGTGCGTGTTTACACTGGAGTCTGATAAAAATCACATTTTACTTGCAGTGTAAACAGTCAGCTAGAAAAAATCAGATGTAAAAAAAATTGGATTTGGGCCACTTTGGCCTGCAGTGTAAACGTAGTCTAAGAAATGCATCCTATAGTCCTATAGCATCCTATGTATGCCAAGGGAGGGAGCAATTACCCTTTCAGAGAGCACAAGACAAACAACCAATTTACTCTTAACATCTCATTATACGGTAATACTTTTAACGTAATATTTGGTTCATACCACTGTATAGTATCTAACCCGAGGTTGCATTAATGAAGCCGGAGCACCATGCATCCGGTTGTCTGTAGAAGGTGGGCGTCAAGAGGGAGATCGGAGCGCAGACATCACTTAAGGGTCCACGGGGTCAAGAGGAGCCACACTTCCTGTCCCCTGGCCGGTGGAAGCCCTGTCGAGTGTTTTACTGGTCCTCTCTTTGTTTTTCAGATTTATCATTCCTGCCACTGATGTGGCCTCTCGCAGAGCCCATTAAAGACCAGAGTGTCACCCTAAACCAGATGTTTCACCTAACAAAGTGCATGACAGACTGATGATCAGGTGAGCTCCAGACAGTCCCCTTGGTCATAAAGCAATAGTACTCTTTTGTTTCTGATCTGACCAGAGTCCATCACCACACAGGATACTGTACATTATGGTGTCAAACTATCTTTGTTCTGCTTTTTTTGCATGATTGAAAACCCTTAAAGGCTTAGCCAGTGACAATAAAACACAGTGGAATCTCTAATGTCCAAAAATGCTCCTCGGCCAAGTCACCCTTCTTCTCTTAAAGTGAGACTTCAGCTCAGCAAGCCGTCCTATGATTATCTGCAAGTATGTGTTCGGCTTTTTGTATTTGACTTATTTTAGATAAGGGATGTAACGATATGAAAATTTCATAACGTGGTTATCGTGACCAAAACTATCATGGTTATTGCACTATTGTTGAATGTGCTCAAAAAGTACTTATTCATACACTGAAAACTTTTGGCCAAGTTATATTTGTTAAAGAACTAAAATATACACACTGTTAGAAAGTCCACTATTATGTGCTTGACCGGTAGTGTTTTAGTCTTAGTATGTTATCTGTTTAAATAGCAAGGCTTTTAAGTGTTTTAAATATTGGTTTGTAACGTAGCACTCGAAGATTTATTTCAATGAAAATATTTTTTTTAAACTGTAAAAACACTTATCTTGTGTTCCTCTGAGTATAGAACGATCACATAGAGAGCACAGCTTATAGACCCAATGGAATGGCGAGGGTGCCTGCTGCGCGCTGGGTAGCAGGTCATTTCCTCGTTCCCGGGGGGGGGGGCTTCGGCTGTTCGTCCTTCGATTTGGCGAGGTGTGCGGCTGTATGAGGCTGTGGCGCTGGGTGTGGTCGGCGGCGCGTTGGTGTGTTTGATTCACCGGGGCGGATGTCCGATGGTTCGATTGGCTGGGCTGTGGTGTTGGGGTCGGTGGCTTGGCAGCCTCGGTGGTAACCGGGTATGTGCGTTGTTGCGATTTGAAGGGTCGATCGCTCTTTTTCTTCGGTTTTGTTTGTAGTGCGGATGGGCCAGTGGTGGTTGCTGTAGTGCTACCAGCGGTCGGCGTTGTTGGATTGGCCTTGTCGGGGTGCCGAGATTGGTGGCCCTGCGCTTAAGGAATTGTGGGGACTAGCTGGCGTTGGCTTACTGGCTGGCTTGGGTGCTGACGTGGGCGGGATGAGTTGGCTTCTTTCCCCGTAGAGAGGCTTCGTTGCCCGGCTGGGACTTGCGTGAACGCATTGCTGTGTGGGTAGCTTGGATGTGGGTCCGCGTTGAGCATGGGGGCTGTGCAGTTTTTTTGCGTGTGGTTGATGGTGTGGAATCCGCTGAGTCGGGTTGGAACGGACAGGCGCTGGCTTTGTTTGGCTGGTAGCGGACTTGGGTGGCGTCGTGTTGGCCTGGTGTGGAGCGCCTGCAGGGTCATGGGATGTGGGTGGGTGGGAGATGTCGGCTGTAATACTACTATTTTAAACTACACAGTAGACACTCTGGAGGCCTTGTACACCCCCACATCACATGCATGGGTGGGTTTGGGTTCGGGGGTGTGCCGCGCCCCTCATTGCCTCCTCGGCCGGCGTAGGCTCCTTGGACTGTGGTCTGGTGGCATGTCATTCTCGTGCAGAGACCTTGTTGAGGGTGTGAGGTTTAAATGTTTACAATATGTTATTTCATTTATTTATTTCCTTATTTTTTTATGGATGTGGATTGGGTGGTCAGTTGTCTTTGCTTCCAGTTTGTGTGGCATCACCTGAGTTTCGCTTCATGTTGGGCGGGGTCCATGCCCGTCTGTTCCGGCCTCGCGATGTGGGGTTTGTGTCTTGTTTGGTGTGGGTGCTGTGTCTCGGTTGTTTCGGCAGTGGTGTGTTCGTCAGGGTTTGGACTGAGGAGTGGAGTTTTTAGTGGGGGTGGAGTTGATGTCCCTTGTTTGGGCTGACTCGCGAGCTGGCCTCCATCCTCCTGTTGGTGTGTTGTTGTTGGTCAGGGTTTTTTAGTCGTATTGATTTAATCGAGTGGTGTTGGTTGTCAGGGGTTTTGCAGCTGTTGTTTCTGCTGCCGTTTGTTTGTGGTGCGGGCACACTTGGCTGCTAGGTCCGGTGCAGGGGGATAGCCGATGTTGCGGTTTGTGGCAGCGCGTGGTGGTTGTCAGGGTTGGCGAACTTGCCGGCTTCATTCTCGCTTGTCGCGTTGGATGGCTTGTAGGTCGTCGGCCTGCCGCGCCGTCCTTACGCCCAGTGTCGTGCCGTCATATGCGAGCGGGCTTGTCGGGAGTTGTCCTTGGGGGTCCGGCTGCGGGGACTCTCTGTGCCCCTTGAGGCGGGGCTTCCCGTCTATCTTCCCACATGGGGTGTGGTCTCTCGCTGGCTTGGGGGCTGGCTGTCCCCTGCTTCTCCCGTGCCTTGTCCCCTGCTGGGCACGTCTGTCTATTCCCTACCGCTGGCCCTAACGGGCGGCACAGGACACCCGGCTCAAGGGGTCCCGTCGCTGGCCGGCCTGACTGGGTGGGGCCGGTGGTTCTTGTTCCCTGGACACCGCACCTGCTGTTTTGGGTTAGGCTCTCTGGGTGGCTAGGGCCGTACTCTGGCTCTCGCACACACTGGGAGACAAATATGTGATACATATAAATACACATACATACTCACAATTATTCATACATATATACCTACGTACATTCATTCAGACATACATACGAGCACACATTGGTACTTACCCACATACATAGGTACATACGCACCGACATACAGTACATACACACTCAAGGTACACACATCCCCTGTCCATTGTTTCTTCATGTGATGAATGTTTTGTTGGGGTTCACCACAGTCACACTGGCTGTCAGTTTTTAGGCCCCACCTTGCCATATTTGTGCCGGTTCAGTGCACACCATTCTCTCCTGTTCAGTGCCGTGCCTGGTGGAAGCTTTTCTTTTGGATCTTGTATTGTGGGCTGAGGGGTTGATTTTGTTTTCCAGGTGTTTTTCCTGTAGGCTTTCAGTGGCTCTACACTGTTAAAAAAACGTTTTCTAGATTTTTGGCGGGTTGGGACTTCAATGTGTTGGTGTAGGGTGTGTCTGGGGTCTGTTGTTTCCTTTTTTCTGCTTTTACTAAAGCCTCCTTGCGTATACATATACACATTTTGTACATATACAAGCACAAATGTATACATACACTCATGCATATAATCACGTTTCATCAAACGTATTTACGTTGTCCCCTTATTGGCTGGACAGGACAAAAAAATTCTAAATAAATAAAAACTTTGCTTCAACACAAACTTTATCGGCCACCTGAAACGGCCGGCATCGCTACGATGGTGTTTTGAAAGTCTATGAAGACACCTTCTGCTAAAGAAGCTGCCACAAAGCCAGTCGCAAAGGAAAGCACAGAGCTTGTTCATCGCTGCAGCGTTTGAAAAGTGAAAAAAAATTGCCAAAGATGACCTGAGGGATAAAGCAATCTGTGATTTCATTATTGAAATGATGGCGTGGGACGACCAGACTTTTACCATCCTTTTGTCAAGACAAATGTAGAAATAGTTTGTCAAATCCACAAATGGAATCTTTATATGGTGTTAATGGTAAAAACGTAAGGCAAAAAATCTATAATTGTTATCTCCTCTTACATTGTTTATCACTTCCTTTTCTGAACTGACCTATTCATTGTAATTAAGTCATACACAAAGTCTGCATGTCCGCCAAAAGTAAGTAAAATAAATACTTTAAAGCCTTAAATAAATCATCTACACACCACTGCCAGGCATTTAAGGACAACAGAGAGCATAAGCATGTATTTTGATACATGTAATTTAGCTGTCAAAGCCCAGAATGCACAGATCATTTGGAGTTATTTTAAGGGCTTGTGAGCTTTTCTTTCAAGCAGTTTTGTGTTTGTTGTGGGTGTGATGGTCCCGAGAGGAAAGGCATGCTGAGTGACCAGACTGAACTGTTGGGATAATTCCTCCAGCAGGATCTGGTTGAAGGTCAGGGATGACCCTTTTAGGAAATATTCTCATAGTGTAAAGCTCTGGTTCCAAATTTAAGCCTATCAACAATACAAGAACAACAACTAGAATCCAACTTCAAATCCTCTAGGTCAAGCATCAAGGGAGGAAAGTTTGATAGGAATAATTACGTCAGTATTTCACAGCTCTACTGGGAAACTCCTTAGAATGTCCAAGATATGAACACTGAGGATGAATGTTTCTGTATTCACGGAGAATGCTCGGAAATGGTAACTTCTACCACTAAAAATATTTAGCCTTTTATGAATATCATTGTAACTGCGTGGCATAGCTATGCCAGATTAGAAATACAGTGGAACCACTAAAATCAAACATACCGGAAGCCCTATTATTAGAACATATTTTTCAGGAAAAACACTCCCCTGTAGTTGCATGAAGTTTTGGAATAATGCAAGACGTCAGCCTATTGCATAAGTTTTTACTGAAAAAGGCAATGCCATTCCAAATAAACATTCCAAAAGGAACAAACTCAACATGGGGTGGGAAAATAAGAAGATAAGAGGTTAGAATCTATTGGAGCATATAAAAAATAGAAAAAACGTATTGGACCCGACTAGAAAGATCTCAGCATGCTGTTTGACTCAGATTTAAAATACTTTATATAGCATTTACCAAATTACGAGAGCCTCTTTCCACTGTGGTAGCACTTATCCACTTGCTTCTTTGTTTATCTATTTCATGACATTAAAGGTCGACAGGGGTAAAAAACAATAGTAAGAAGCTAAAAGAGAACATAGCTACTGTAGTAGAGGTAGACATACGAATAGGATAAAATATGATTGTCCAGTTTAGTGTGTTATAATTATACTGTGTGATAAACAGTGCCCCACTACTGTATAGCTTCACAAGTGTCATTATGGTTTGCTTGGAATATCCAGTTATCCTCTCAAGCTTTTCAAAAGAACCACAGAGACGAGGCCTCTGTCAGACCACATTAGCTAAAATTGAGCTTCCGAACCGTTCCCACCAGCAGCGCTATATCCCTTCTATATACAGACTCATGAAAGAGTAAACGGCAAGTTTCACACAATAGTGAGTGATGCTACCATTGCGAGCACTAACCATTTTGCTCCGAAGGCTATTTGCTTGTTAAAATAAAACATGTTTGATTTATATGTGTAAGAGGCTCATTATTTGCCTTTGCAGTACTACTACTATAGCTAAAAAATACCCAAGAGCATCATATGAGTTCACATTTTGTAAACGATTGACCGCACCTGTCGCTGTCTTCGAGGCCGGTCCTGGCACACCCCGTTCCGCGGCAGGCCCGCAGGCCACGCCTCCCTCCACAGATTTATATTCCGCAGATTCAAGTATATCAATCTGTGCTCTACTAGTTGGCTTTCCAGAAGATATATTGATCTGACATTTTAAAAAAGGTAATGAATCAATTTTATCAATACTAAAAAAAAACATTAGCTTTAGAAAGAGCAGACTTTATATAAGAAGTTGTTTTTAGGGCTTTTAAATAAATAGCCGTTAAACGTTATGTGAGTCCGCCGCCCATCTAACAAAAACACTTTGGCGGATACGGGAAGAAAAACACTCAAACGAGAAATGAAAAAGCCACCATTGCGATCCAGTGTGCGGAAACACTTAGGCCTTTTCAAAACAGAGATGTTCTTAGTAAGCCGCTCACTGTTTGTAGGATATGTAAAATACAATGGCAACAGGACAAATCTTTCGAACCACCTATGACGCCATGGTGGGATTTGACACAGGCCCAGGCAAAGCAGCGTACATAGAGCTGCAGCACAAAGAAGAGTTGGTTACACTTGCTCTTTCGATAAATATCACTACACTGATGTTTATTAAATATGAGTGGTGCAACAGTTTGAATGATTTGTTGACTAGTCATGTCTGTGTTGGCGCAACGATGACATCATAGGGGGTCGAATGTGATGTGAGTGGATGGTGACAAACAAAACACAGAAAACAAAAAGATGTTGAAAAACAGCAACCGGTAAAATCTATTGCTAATTCAATTTCAAGAGATGTTTGTTGCACTTTATTTTTGATATTAATACTGTAATATTCCTATGTTAAAAAACAAAGGCAAAAGTAGCAGGTACATTTACTATTGAAATATTGTTTACTGTACTTTAATTGAAAATGTCTTGAATGTTGAGAACGAGAGTAGAAAAGGATTCCTCTTGGTAATTCAACCCAAAGTGTTAGTTGCATTTTATTTAAATAAGATGCGACCCACCACTGCAAACTACAACATAAACACTTTAGTATATTTTCAGTTTCTATCATCTCATTATTTTTATGTAGTTTAAAGTGATGTATGTCATTCATCTGCTGTTACACATTGTCTATTCTTGTATTTAATTTGAAAACCATAATATTTAAACTCAGAAAGTTAAGAAAATATTAGTAATTGCTGAGACATGCAAAACTGGAGATGATCAAAGAAGCTCTGCTTCTTCCATTCCTTTTCCGACATAAATACTTGTGCAAATGAAAACATGTGATGTTACTTGATGGAACTTGTTATGTTGGAAACAAATAAAACCATTACCAATTCCATTAGACTGTGCAGGTGTGTGTGTAATTGTCTCCATAAATTGAGTCACTGAGCTTACAAGGGGTCTTCTGTGCATTTTAGTATTATCACCCATGTTAGGACTCTGGCATGGTGTGTTTGGGAAGGGTCTGGTGGCTGCTGGAAGTCACAAGAGGCCATAGAGTGGACGGGTTCATTAACAGTCAGCAGCATTGTCAGCTTCTGATGTCACATATAAAGGTTGAGGTCATGATTCGGCTACAGAGATGCCGAGTAATACGGTTCACTACTGCAACCACAAGCCCACGATTTGCATTCATGTTACATAATTCTAACTTTGTTATAACACATAAGCTTGCTTGTTGAGTTCATCATCAAACTATAACAAACTATTTGCATTCATGTAACATAATTTTAATTTTGTCTTAACGCAAGGGCTTGCTTCTTGATTTAATTATCAAGTAACAGGAGGCAGGCAGTCCAAAAGCCAAATATATTTTAGTCAATGCAAATATTGGAATGTATAAAAGTAGCCATTCACTGTTTCATTAAATCGCCACCGCTGTAAGGGATATCCTTTTTAATCCTATTGTAAATCAGTCCTCCAGCTAAAGTCCGTTTACTGTGTTTAGAAATGATACATTTAAAGGTTCAATAGCATATTGTTTTTAGAGAACTTTAAATAAGTTTCAGAAGTAGGGCTGCAACTAATGACTTTTGATCTCGACTAGTCGTCGACTATATTAACGATTAGTCGGATAATATTTATTTATACTGTAACTGTGCTGCTCATTCAAAATTAAAATGAATAATACAATGTTCATTGAAAAGAAAGGAAAGGTAAAGTGAAAAAAAATCAATTAACCTTGTTAATGTATGAAAGAAGCAGTTAAAATAGGAGCAGTAAAATCAAACCAAACCTAACTTCCTAAAAAAAAAAAAAAAACATTTTGTGAAAAGGTTGAGCACTGGTATATTAACCATTGATTAACTTCTGGCAGTTTCAGCACTCTAATAGACTCAATGTATAGAATTGTACCATTAAAAAATTCTTAACATGATAGCTATTTAATATACTGTAAGTTTAATCTTATGATTCCTACGCATTGGTGCCTGATGTCTGTTTTTTTCCCATTGTATTGCAAATTGATGCTGCTTTTAAAAGTACTTGAGTTTAGCTGGTTGACTTTGGCTAAAATGAAAGTTAGTTATTTTTCACACAACTTTGTCTCACACTTGTTAGCTCGCTAGCAAGACACAAGCTAACACATACGGAGGCAGAGACCGCATCGCCCCTTCAGATGTCCGACATCATGCCTCCGCTTTAAACCTCTATTCAGAAGTTCTGAAAAATGTATCTTTAACATAATCCCCTTTTTACATGTAGGCTGTAACGCTGCACTTGTCCAACAAACTAAACGCCATACATCACATTACAATAACAGAACATTAAGGAGCAGGACGAAGTACAAAAACATCAGCAAAATTAGCATAGCTATGAATGCTACAGTGCTAAAATTACACTCACATTTAACAGCGGCAATTTGTTAGGTTAGCATATTCGTTGTTGAAAAATTCATCTTCAGTAGCTAGGACTGATTCTGTGGTGGTATCATATCTATGACGAAGGTTTTTCCTTCAAAAACCTTCCAAACTTGCCTTTCAGAACCTGAGAATGGAGCTAACAAGAGACAAATAACACATATTACTGTTAAAACATAATTAAAAAGTACATTTTATCTTGAAATGTGACTGTTTTAGTGCCAACAATGTGTGTTTGTTTTGCTCCTAAACTGTAAAGGTCTGTTGTCAAGGGTACTAAAACATTACCTTTCACTATACAATCCCAGTGTAAAGGCATTATACCCCTGTAACCATATAATAAATAGACATACAAAATTGAGTGTATGGTATGATTGGCCTTTTTGCTTTCTGTTGTATGATCATATGACAAGTTCAGTCATGTCAAGCAGGGTTTACGCTTCAAATTAGGAAATAAGCCTTTGGCGCTTATCAAATCTGTTAGTCAGATGAGACGGATCAACATACAAAAGTTGCTTTATGCGTCTTTGTCCTCACGTCTGGCCTGTTGGCCGAGCATGTGACGCATAAAAGAGTGACCCATGTCTGCATCAGACTGTGTATGTGTGTCAGTTTAAGGTGGGGTTTTTCACGTTTAATATTTGACCAAATCAGCGGCGGTCACTTGGCCATGCACACAGCATTTAGCACTGACAGCTTTGTTTAAAATCAACTGTAGTCCAGGTGCTGCAGACCTGACCATCTGGTGCCTGCCAGTCCACCTCCACTGGCAATGTTGACACAGGGGCCATGAGTAGGACACACATCCCTACCATCCAGCTAAGATGTGCTGCAGTGGGAGATTGAGTTGCTTGCTTTTAGTGTAAAATCTGACAGTGTTCATAAAAATGTAGCAATATTTTTGGCAGAATTTTTGAGTCATGCTCCGTAAACCAGGAAGTAACCTCATAACATACGGACAAAACAGCCTAAATAATACTTTGAAGTTGATTTGAACCACCACTGGTGCATCATTGGCTGCAGTGCAGTGACGGGACAAAACCTTCTGCCAGGAGTGGACTGCTAGGATCTTTACTGCAGACTGAAAGACTATTACACACTGCCAGGGAATCCTCAACTCCAAAGTGAAATCCTCAAACACCAATTGTAGGCTCAAATACATTTGAGCTATTTCTTGGCTGAATGTATTAGCTAACGACTATCTGGGGCAGTGCACAGAACAGTAAACGGTCGAAGTCACTATCATGGAGGAAAATGGCGGTGGATCAGCACACTAAAGGAATCGGAGTCAAACACCATGCGAAAGGTCCTAGAGTGGAACCCAAAATACAATATCCTTCAGATATTTGTGTGACCTCGAGAGCTGTAACTTTAACATGTGATCTATACTAGGGGTTCTTAACCTTTTTGACCTCGGGGCCTAACTCTTTCACTACAGAGGGGTTCGTGGCCCAATCAAATAACACTGAATTAGTAATCTTACACCTCATTTTAATCATATTCAATAATTACATCTAACCTATTTACAGTTTAACAGGATAAAACCTTGTCAAATGGAATTAAAGCAAGCGTTAATCACAAAGAGTATTATCAAGGCTTAGGTCAAGCTAATTAAAAAGTGAATAATAATCAAATACACTGCAAAAGAAGGGACTCCACACAATGGTGGAATCATTTTAGAAGAACCTTTATCACCATCTCATGAACATCTGTTTTTAATATCTGGACTGAGGCTACACAAACAGCTCTAAAACTGCTTTAAATGGGGTTAATAGTTAGGTTAATGTATAACAATCACAATACACATTCTATTCCCCTGTCTTTTTTGAGTGGGCATAATAGATGTACAAAAAATGTGTGGGGCATCATGAGGATTTGCATATGTCACTTTTTGTATTTACATTGAGCCGTCTCTGGCGTACATCAAGACAAGAACAGGCTAACAAATGGTCCTTGGACAGACCCAGCGTGAGAACAAAGCATAAAGCAGCTTGTGGCCTGCCAAAACCAGTAGCATGCTCTTCTTTGCTGACAAATATGTGTAGGGGTTGGCATTCCCAACAGTTAAGATGCAAATGGTTTATCATTAATAGAGAGGAGGCAGGAAGTTGGACTGGGAAGAAGGAGGGAGGAAGCAGGAGACTGAGACATCTTTGAGAGCACACAAAGTCTGTATCCTCTGTGCATCTTCCAGGAGGAGAAGGACTCTATTGTACTGAGGGTCTTGTGTATGGCGAGGCAAGGGGGGGACATCATGCTGAGAATCTCCACAGGAAGTGGGTTTATCAAGGTCGCCTCTCTGACCTCAGCTTCCTGCCTGACAGAATGAGAGACTGTGCGAGCTCATGGGCTTTTGCTCTCTTACTGTTTACTTTCTACCAAGTCGCTCTCATGTCCCCAAATGTCTGCTTTGTCGCTCACATGTGCATCACACAAACCCTCCTCTCTTCTGTTGCATCATCTCATCCACACCAGATGTTTTGTTTCCCCTCCTACTCACGTTGCAAGATTTAATCAAGTCTCCAGCTATCCACCACCATCGCAGAAACTACACAACTGTATTTCAATGCCACATTTCAGCATCCCCCATTGTCCCAGAATGCAGAACAGTAAGAGTCTCATTGGCTGAATCTTACGTCATTCTCCAAGAACCAGATAGCAGCCTGTTAAAACAGGCTTCTTTCAAGACAAACTACCCTTTAAAGATGTCATATTATGAGTTTTCTTGTGGTCTACATTAACAAGTAATTGTGGTTCTTTTGGTCAAAATCTTGCATAGATTATGTTTTACAGACCATTTTAAAGATGTTTTCTGGCCTTCTGTTCAGGATGCCCCGTTTTGTGGACAGTCTTATTTACATGCCTCCACTTTGACTGCGTCTTCTCCTTGTCAGTTGTTTTTAGCACCAATCTACTGACAGATGTAAGTTTGGACTATACGCTACTTTGTATTAGAAACGGCAACAGCGGACGGAGGATGCATGTGCATGCACGAGCCAGTCTGCCCCACAACAACAGGACAAAAGAAAAAGAAAGCCTATTGACTATAACATTGGACTACAATGGCACACTCACGCAAATCTGTTGGGGTAAATCTCTACCATACATGTATAATCCGCTGACAACAAACTTGTGAAAAACATCACAAATTGGGCCAACTCCAAACAGCTCGTTTGGAGAAAGTATAAAGAATGAAATATCTTCATGGTTTGGTTTTACATTTTTAGGACTTTTTGCAGATCCCATATACACAAAAACAGACAATAGGAAAGAAAAGTTGGTTTTGAATAATAGGTCTCCTTTAAGTCACACTGGCAGTTCGCCCCCCAACTTAAATGTTACTCCCTCCGAGGTCTTAATCAACGCTCAAGTTGTTCGTTTTTCTCACGCAGACATTTATTTCAGCCACGCCTTCTTCTCGTTAACAACGATGCCAAAACGATGGCAAAATAATGCCGTCAGAACTAATGAATAAGAAAAACAGAACTTACAATTAGTCTGACATCAAATAAAATAAAACACATTGATTTCACATACATTATCAGAAAGAATCATACCTCATTGGCCTCACAAACTCCGGGGGAATAAAGTTTATTTGGAAGCCGAGACTCTATTAACCTCTTCCATCAAATGCTTGCTGTCTCATGCTGCTTCCCTTATTCCGTCACATATTAATTGTCCCCCCAAAAATGTGACCAAACCGGAACAAAAAATATGTTCCTCTCCAATTTACTTGAGTTTTTTAACAAAAATAAAGTTAACATATACTTGCATGAAATTACCAAAGAAAATACATTTTTAATCACATTATATGTAAATATGAACTTATATTTATACATTGTATTTATTTATTCTAACCAACTATGAAATTATATAACATATATACAATGTGCTTCTGTCAGCAGCTACATTAAATGACAAGGATATTTATGTGCGAGTTTGTGCATAGTTGACAACATTACGATTTGATGCAGATTCTGATAGTATGACAATATAGAGACAGGATACAATGATTAGACAGAGTCTGTCTGTTCTACAATGTTGGGGAACTGTACCAGACAACTACACAAGCTCAGAGTCAAATTAGCATACAGCAAGAAGTGACATTTGTATTTATATTGATTTACAGCGCACAACTTGTATGCGAGGAAAAGAGAAGGTGGCTGACTTATGACTAACTAGTAATGTAACTGGAGATCTCGATACAATTCCCTGGAAACAAAGTTGAGAATCCTCAACTCCAAAGTGAAATCCTCAAACACCAATTGGAGGCTCAAATACATTTGAGCTATTTCTTGGCTGAATGTATTAGCTAACGACTATCTGGGGCAGTGCACAGAACAGTAAACGGTCGAAGTCACTATCATGGAGGAAAATGGTGGTGGATCAGCACACTAAAGGAATCGGAGTCAAACACCATGCGAAAGGTCCTAGAGTGGAACCCAAAATACAATATCCTTCAGATATTTGTGTGACCTCGAGAGCTGTAACTTTAACATGTGATCTATACTAGGGGTTCTTAACCTTTTTGACCTCGGGGCCTAACTCTTTCACTACAGAGGGGTTCGTGGCCCAATCAAATAACACTGAATTAGTAATCTTACACCTCATTTTAATCATATTCAATAATTACATCTAACCTATTTACAGTTTAACAGGATAAAACCTTGTCAAATGGAATTAAAGCAAGCGTTAATCACAAAGAGTATTATCAAGCCTTAGGTCAAGCTAATTAAAAAGTGAATAATAATCAAATACACTGCAAAAGAAGGGACTCTGATGAATCTGAAAATGATGAAAAATAAATGTACATACAATTACGCAGTGCCAAAACAAATTCTAACAAAAAGATTAGTAAAAATTTGTAATGTGTTTAACTGTCAATAAAAGATACTACAGCTTCCCCACTTAAGTCTTATATTTTGCGCTTAAGAACCTTCTCTGACTTTAAATCCAGACTTCTGTTTGAGAATGTCATTACTGCCACAAGTGGTGGAAAAGTGTATTACAACTGAGCACCGCTGCAGCCCATATGCACCATAGTTGAGAAACTAGGGGGCGCTCGCTGCCCAACAATGGCCTGGCCCTATAATTAGGAAACACTAACCTATGCTATATAAAGTTGCATATAGATTCATGCTAACGGTTGTATCTCTTCCTGAGCATGATATTATGCTTTCATCATTATCAGAGTCGTTTGTGAGAAGGGTAACGCAAACATCCATCCATCCATCCATCCATTTTCTACCGCTTGTATTTCCACAAAAATCAGAACCCATTACATTTTGGTGCAGATCATAAAGAGGCAGATTAAGGACTGTATTTGGCCTGTTTAGGTCACTGCTGTGAATCCTTGTTTTCCCCTAAAACAAAATGGCATATTCTGTTCATTTGTGACATCGTGTCCGTCATCACTGTTTAAACTCTTGCCATATCTCAGTTCAGGAGCTCTACCTACTTGGAGGATGCAGCCTATGTGGTCTCAGACTATCGTACATAAATTATGTAAATGTAATAAATGGGATGGTCTAGCACCTACTTTCTGGCTGGGTCCGTTACATGATGATTAAGCTACGTGGGTACACACATTGCTTTTACTGTATGTACCTGCAAAGTCAGTAAATAAATAAGAAAACTGCTTTAGAAGACGCCTTGTTGTGCATCGTTATGACATTATTGGCATTCAAATGCAACATCCCAAGGATGCAGCCTCAGAAGTGGGGCATCATTTCTGTTAAGCTTCTATGAAGTTGGGACATATTTGAAGTGCATCCAAAAGTACTTGCAGCGCTTTTTCCAAATTATTTCATGTTACAGCCTTATTCCGAAATCAAATTGATTTCTTTTTTTTTCCAAAATTTGACATTATCTGGTCTGATAAGGCAAAGATTGAAGTAGTTGCTGTGAATAACAGGCAATGTGTTTTGAGGACACCAGGCAGTATTCATCACCAGGCTGATTTTTTTTTTATTTAAAAAGGTCATTAGTAACAATTGATTTATTCCATTTTGGACAAGCAGTAAGAAAATGGATAGATGGATGGATGGATGGATGGAATAAGGCTATGGAAAAAGTGAAGCGTTGTGAATACATTCCACTTATTTTCTGTTAGCGTATGAACACAAGCCCCTAAGCTAGAAAGGATGAATATACCACAATCTGCCATTACTGTTTGGCCTTGGTGAAGGTCTGCTCTGGTTTATGTCTTGCACAAGGGCCAGGCAAGCTCTCGCTCCCACACCGCCGTAGTCTATGATGCGTCCTGTGTGTGCAGTATTTTCACTAGAAAGATGTTACACGGCCCTGCAGCGCAACGAAGGTCAGCGTCATGAGAGGCTGCTGGCCAAGAGTGATGGAGCGGACAGACGAGCAACGTTTTTTATGAGGACACTGGTGATGGGTGTAAAGAGGTGTAGCTTTATTGATGTGTTGATTGGAGTAAAAGTAAACTACGTGACAATGTTTATGTGCATGAGACGGTGAATATTTGTATTTGTTCAAGAGAGTGTGTGTTTGACTTAGCCTGGCTGCTAGAGTGTGTGTGTGTGCGACTGTAAACACACGCACAGGGCCATGTGGTCGTAGATGGACGCAAAACCAAAGAGGCTTGCATCCTCCTACAGCAAAGGCATGAAGGAATGTACTTTGTCTCCACATGTGGCTTTGGCGCCCTAAAGGGGAACTTAACTTTTTTATTTTGCCTATTGTTCACAATCATTATGAAAGACAATAAAACAGATGTATTTTTATGCATTCTATTTAGTAAATAAACGTAAATAAAAGTAAATAAAAGTCTGCTCACAATTGAGCCAATTGAGCCTCTATTCCACCCATTAAACCCAACAAAAAAACTTTCAAAAAGCGCCAACAATACTCCATTTACATTTTTCAACTTGAATAATAAGTATTAGTGATATTGGTATTATAAGTGCAAATGCAGACAAACTATTTATAGTGACGTTGTGATCACTAGCTTATGCTGCTATGTTGACATCATTGAGTGGTGAGCTGCTTTCTTGCGGCGAAGCTCGTGGAAGTTTATTCCAGATAATAAAAAATATCTCTCACCTTGATGGTAGAAGGATGAGGACGTTTTCTGACAAGTTGGTAAACTTTGAGAGCCAATTTAGACCAGGAAATGGCGAGAAAGACACACAAAGACGCTTGGCTGTACCCCACTTTTCTTCACGAGGATTATGAGTCATTCTTCATCTAAATAGGACTATAACAATATTCTATCAGTGGGTATCCTAGTGACAGTAGACAATGTACAGTAAGTGATCTTTTATTATGTTTGCTGGCTCTCACAAAGTCTGCAGTGAGTAATAATCAGTGATGTTATTGCAGAAAAAAAAGCGTCTTCATCCGTTTTTAAATCAATGCGCCGCATATGCTTAAAGTGAGCAAAATATGTAAATATTAAATGTTATTATAAATGTGCCTGTGACCACATTACATATATACTCACAGCGTGAATATAAAACCTTAATGGAGGTATTTGGATGTTTTAAGGGCTTATAGGCAGAATAGAGCGACTCCAAAATGCTTCATTGTAAACTGACTTTTGATCGCATTTATTTACTAGTTAGAATGCATAAAACAAAGAAAAACATTGCGTACTTGTCTTACATAAGGATTGTGAATGATAGGCAAAATTCCCCAAAAAGTGCAGTTCCCCTTTAAGTTCTCTTTCTGGTATTTGTTGCAAACGTTGGGATGTTCTGCAATTATTTTCTTTTTTGTTTAACTGCAACAAAGACGGAGCCTTATAATGATAAAGCATGCAGCCTGAAAATCATATATATGCAAAGACGCACACATATTATGAGTTTTATTGGCTCCAAAATTTGCAGAGTCTCAAAGCTTTCCTTTGTTAGCCAACACGTGGATGTAGGGCTGGGCGATATGGCCTTTTATTAATATCTCTATATTTTTAGGCCATTTCATGATACACGATATATATCTCAATATTTTGCCTTAGCCTTGAATTAACACTTTATTAGGGCTGCAACAACTAATCGATTAAATCGATTAAAATCGATTATAAAAATAGTTGGCGATTAATTTAGTCATCGATTTGTTGGATCTATGCTATGCGCATGGGCAATTTAAAAAAAAAAATACATAATTATTTTTTATAAACCTTTATTTATAAACTGCAACATGTACAAACAGCTGAGAAACAATAATCAAAATAAGTATGGTACCAGTATGCTGGTTTTTTTCAATAAAATACTGGAAAGGATAGAAATGTAGTTTGTCTCTTTTATCCGATTATTAATCGATTAATCTAAGTAATAATTGACAGATTAATCAATTATCAAATTAATCGTTAGTTGCAGCCCTACACTTGATGCATATAATCACACCAGTATGATGATTCTATGTGTCCACATTAAAACATTCCTGTTCATACTGCATTAATATATGCTAATTTTTAACTTTCATGCAGAGAGGGAAATCACAACTAAGTCAATTTACCAAAACTGTATTTATTAATCAGTTATTAAGCAGTGGCTCATGTCATTTCAAAACAGAAAGGGCAAGATTGTCAGAGACATTTTAAAACCAGCTATGAGTGCACTTTTGTGTATGATGTCACTAAGATGACATATCAAAACAACACTAAATTAAAGTGCACTTTTTGTACAGAACGCCACTACAATAGTTTAAAACAAATAAAGTGCACTTTTGTGCATGATGTCACACAAGATATTTAAACAACTGTAAAATAAAAATTAGCTGCATAATAGGAAATCAAATAGTGTATGTCCTTCGCTATGTGGTAGGTTACTGCGACCGTTATCTCCTTCTGTTATTGACTATTTTTTGTTGATGTGGAAATGGAAGACGTCAGGCTTAGTTGGGTCAGTGCGGGTTGCTTCGGCATTTTGTTGGTGTGGCACCGGCCGAGATGATGACATGCCAAGTTTCAAGCACTCTTCACTCTGTAGCGGGTGACTTTTCAAATGATGCTATAAATTAGCAGTAATGCTACTTCTTGTAGCAACGCTTTTGCTGCATACTTTACATATTACGCTTGAAGCCAAACCACCGCCGGACGATGGACTCTGTGCTGTTTTTCTTGGGAATTAATTCTTCCTCCGTTTGTTACCAGATTTGCATCTTTCTCTCTCGTATTACCACTCGCACGGCTCCGCTTGTACCACCTTCTACAGCTAACTTTACCATGCTCGGTCAGGGCCTAAGACGTTGCACGTGCGACAGTATGAGACGTATGTAAGAAGTTGCGCTCATTTTATGTCTCTGTGAGGAGGAGAGACAAGAAAGAGTGAGAAACGCCTGTAGTGTAATGCCCGCAGCTAAAAGCAACTGCGTGAGGACGTATACTCGAATATCACGATATAGTCACTTTCTATATCCCGCGATATATCGAGTATATTCGATATATCGCCCAGCCCTACGTGGATGCATTATGCGGACAGAATAAACAGCCGACACATTCCACAGTTAAGATCTGCAAATATCGGATCTTGGTCAAATGAATCAAAACCTAGTTTTATATTGGATGGATGTAGCTAATATAATGTAACGTAGCAGTGTGCGCACATACTACAAACATACTGTACACATACTGTATCTTGCATCCAATTAGATTCTAATGCTTACACTACAGGACCGAGGGGTTTGTTTGTAAAGCTACATGTAGTAAATAGAGGAAGTGTGTTCTGACCTGTGAGGCCCTGTTTGGCCATGAGAACTACAGCAAAAAAAAGTCCTGGGAAGTTTCTAGTGGGTCATCTCATCTCTACTTCCCTTCCCATGACACCAGGGCCGCCGCTGGTTAAATTGGGGCCCTAAGCAGAATCTTATTTGTAGACACATTACCGCCCCCCTGGTTACAAAAATATTTCCACACGTTTTTTATTTTAGTTGAAACACTTGTTATACATTTGCAATCAATCTTGGAATTCAATTGGATGCATGATTGTAATAACATAAATGAATGGGAAAGAAATTATTATAAATAATAATGATAAATGGGTTATACTTGTATAGCGCTTTTCTACCTTCAAGGTACTCAAAGCGCTTTGACAGTATTTCCACATTCACCCATTCACACACACATTCACACACTGATGGCGGGAGCTGCCATGCAAGGCGCTAACCAGCAGCCATCAGGGGCAAGGGTGAAGTGTCTTGCCCAAGGACACAACGGACGTGACTAGGATGGTAGAAGGTGGGGATTGAACCCCAGTAACCAGCAACCCTCCGATTGCTGGCATGGCCACTCTACCAACTTCGCCACGCCGAATAATTATTAATATTCAAGAATTATTTTTTTCAGTACAAAATAAGGACGGGCGTTATGGCCTAATATGTATACCGCGATGCATATTGCAGCCTCCTGCAAAAATAATATATATCGCCATATATTATTTGCTATTGATAAATGATAATAGAACCATTTCAAAATGGGTTACAAAGGCTCCTAATTCAGCTGCTGACAGATGCTGTAACATATCCTATCAATTGCAGTATTTTATCAAAACTCTTATTAATTGACTTGCTAATTTACTGATACTGTTAATATCTGGTTACTTTCTGTTGTAACATGTTTCTATCCACACTTCAGTTAGAATGTAATAAACTGTTGTTTGGATACTTTACATTAGTTTTGGGCAAAACTACACATTTGGATTGTCCATCTATTACCAAGTAGTTATAGGGGCAGATTTGGTCATGTCAATGCTGATACTTCAAAATTTCCAGATTATTGAATGATTCAACATTTAATCATAATTATAGTCAGACAAACCACAGAATGACACTGTGACAATATTAAATATTTAAATCATTACCTACTGCTAGCTCTGATGTTATTAATCCTCAAAGATTTCCCGTGTCCAGGGACATAGTTCCTGAGTTTGTAAGCTATAACAAAACACACAAAATATTTTTTTAATAAAAAAATATCAAACTAATCACTGTAGTATCAACCAAATAATATTATACATGGCATCATTACTGTTGATATTTGTATCAATCCATTCACTTATGTTGACATTCAAGAGCTCTAGCTTTGCGGTTAGAAAAACTTCCTACGGTGTGTAGTGTAGCATGTTTAGCTATCCCTCGTCCTACAGTGATAATAATACTTGTAAGAAACTAAAATTAATTGCCGCCATTTTAAAGCCCCATTTTAGCATCTTTGGTGATATTTGTTAGCATTAACAACATCAACAACATATATTTGTAAACCTTCTTGACACAATCAGGTATTAAAACCCTGTACAAGACCACTGCTAATGTCCAGAGAAATTTACCATTATATTCTTATCAGTTACAGAGCAGGAAGGGGCTAGGAATATGTTTCTGATCAAATTTCATATGAAGCGCCCTGTCGTTCATGAATTGACATTTTACATGCACTTATTGGCACAAATCGCAGGGCCGTACGAATAGCGCGTGATCTGCGTATAGGAAGGGGTGACCCTGCATGACACTACTAGTGGGAAGCTGCTTTAAAGTTTGTTTGGACCTTATCGGCTCATGATAATACTAACGGTACACATTTAAGATGAAAGATTAGGATAGGATGTATTGGAAGTGTGTTGTCCACAATCTAGCCTTGATGCTGGAAACGAGACAAGTGCTTTTAGTAAGCCCTACTGGAACATGTCGTTTAGTGTCTGTATCTTTAATGCAAATGAGTTGCGTTTGTTTGTTTCTCCGACACAAGGTGCGTCCCCAAGAAGTACTACGGTGTTCTTAATCCACTTTAAACAAACAGTAACACTGCATAGGTGCCATATATCACAACAATGTAACATTGAGAAGTGAGACAAGAAGACACAAATGGTAGCAACACTAGCATAGCTATGTGAGCTAATTAGGACAGGGCGATAAAAAAATATCAATATATATCGCAAAAGCACGGAATCAATATCAATAAAAAATGCGTTCAATAAAACGTTGTATTATTTTTTTCCGGATATGTCAGAAGAAAGCGGAAGTTACACAACAAGGTAGGTTGCATGAACAAAGGCACTTGCTCTCTGGTAACCGATCACTGATTACTGGGAGTGTCTGTCTATCTGTGTTGGCCCTGCGATGAGGTGGCGACTTGTCCAGGGTGTACCCCGCCTTCCGCCTGAGTGCAGCTGGGATAGGCTCCAGCACCCCCGCGACCCAGAGAGGGAGAAGCAGTAGAAGATGGATGGGATGGATGGACACGCTAACAGTCAATGAGGTAACAGTATCAACTATTTGAAGTTTGGTTGCACTATCTTGTTGTCTCACGGTTGATTATTTACATGGAGTGAGAAGAGAAAAAGAATTCTGGATAAAACAGAAAAAGTCACCTCGACAGTATGGCTGTTTTTTTTTGTTGATGTTTTGTTTTTTAAACAGATCATAGTCAGACCAATCTGGTCTGTAAATTATGCAGGTCGCTCGTCCCCACCAAGACTGGTAATACCACACAACACCTGAGCCTGCGCTCACCTTTAGAGCACTAAACATGCAGATATAAAAGTTCTCAGGTTTCTCCATGTTTACATTTTGCAGTATTTTGTTCCACTTAATTAAGAATATTTTACATATTCTATATTTTTCACCTTCATTTGAAGAGGTTATTGTCAAGTGTTCTTGATTTTAGAATTTTGTTTACATTGAGTGTTTTCCATGCTTGTGTTGACATTACATTTCCTTTCTGTCTTTATGGTTGAGGGGATTATAATTAGAGGAAAGTTAAATTAAAAATACAATTGTTTAAATGTATTACCGGTATATTTTCTCCTGGTCATTTTTTCCCCATAGGTCATAGAAAATATTAATAATTATCAATATAAAACACTTATTTCGTGATACAGTTGACAGCCATTTTGCCCAGCTCTAGCTAACATTACATTCACATTGTAACAATATCATCATACTAGGTTAGAATTTACACTGACAAAAATGATCAAACTTACAGCTCCCATGTTTGTAGCGGACAGTTGGCAGAGCTCCAGGCAGCATTTTAAGATGTGTAGAGAAGCTTGCTTTTTCACAAGGTTGTCCTCAGGCAGGCTCATATAGCTTTCTGAAGACCAGGGGCGGTCAAGTCCATGAGGAAAACCCTATGGACACATGTTAACATGAAAAGTCTTTTTTGGAGGGACCTTTTAATAGCTATCCAAATTGTTATGTCTATTGACTGTACTGGACATTAGCAGACAATGTTGCTAATAATGATGTGCTTAAGTTAAAAATTAAATGAAACAAACATTCATCTTCAGTTCACTTACGGTCTCAACTTCTACTAGTTTCTAGGCTAAGAGGTAGTCAAACATTAACCCATCAATTATAAGTTGACACAAATGACAGTTAAAGATGTATGGAGGTTAATTTTGGTTTTTTATTATGAAAGCTTTTTTTGATCACTGAATTTTATAAACAATTTTTTTCAAATTATGCTGACTATATATTTACACCTCATTGGCTGGTTCTGAGACAGGGTGGATTTATCAAAAGTGGGTCTTGAGTTTTAAAGCAAGGAATATTTCTGCACAGAATTTTTTTACACAAAATTTCAACAAACTTAATTTCTCAACACATACATTTTTATTAAATAAAATTGTCAGACTAATTTGTGGTAAAACAAAGAAAAAAATCATTTTGCACAATTCAAACGCAAAATATTCAGTAACATACATTTTTTTATTTCATATCAATCCTCAAATCAAAATACCAATAATTTTGATACTTTAGTTCGGGGGTGTCCAAACTTTTTCCACCAAGGGCTGCATACTGAAAAGTCAAAGTATTGATATGTTTTTATTTTAAAAAATGCTAAAAACTGATATTGTGTCATCTATGTATTATACGTGACTAAGTTATTTTTAGATTTTTCTCATTAAATACCTCTTTTTTTGCTCTTTTTCTTACATTTTTACTATGGTTTTTTTCCTCATGTAAGAATAGAATTTAAAAAATAATACGATTGTTAAAATGCATAACTTGGTGTGTCAAAAATTCTGCCTTTACGAAAATAATGTTTAGTTACACATCTAACAGTGTATTATGGTTGTTGTATTTTTTCAAATCAATTCATGAGTTAGTATCGTTAAACTTTTTTTATTAACTCACTAAACTTTGTTTATTTCAAGTATATTTTATTTTCATTGTATGATATGAAGGGGCCATTTTAATATACAGTATATGGCCCCATATATCTTTTTAAATGCTAAAAACAAAACTTTGTGTTATAGGTGACTATGTTATTATTAGTTTTTTTTTAATTCAGCTTTTTCTCATTACATTTCTATCATTTTGCTCTTTTTTTCTTACTGTTGTTTATTAGATTGATATGTTATTTGAATATACACAGCTTTTAAAATTTCTCAAACACCTGCGACGAGGTGGCGACTTCGCCCGAGTGCAGCTGAGATAGGCTCCAGCACGCCCCGTGACCCCGAGTGGGACAAGTGGTAGGAAATGGATGGACGTTCGGTATATTTGCACAAAGTATCGGTATCGCCGATACCAGCCTGAATTTTACTTGGTATCAGATCGGAAAGAAAATCTGTGGTATCGCACATCATTAAAAGACACAAATTAACCTCCAAAAGGATGCCAAACAACTTTAGTCTTTCGAATCTGACTAAGCTCTGAATCCCTCTAGCACATCGAAAAGAGCCTTAAGCTGCTTGTGAGATAACAAGTCTCATGATTCTACTGCAGCATGACGTCGAAACTCTGTGGTCAATTCTAGCCTCCAGCTGTATTAGAAAGTTGGCCACATGACTTTGTCTTACGCCACATTCTCATAGATGTTCTCGTGTATCGTGCAGGGTCAACCTCACAGCCTCTTTTCAACTGCGATGCTTAGTAGTTAATGACATTTGCCATGTTGCTTGTGTTTACAGGGGGGAAAAGTCAGTGACATAATCCTCAGAATGACTTTTTTCTGTTGCAGTCAGGGTGCAGCAGTTCTAATGAGTTAGCAGAAAAACAGATGAAAGGGTTTTCCAAACATCCCAAATGCTCAAAGGCACGATTAGAAGCAGCAAGTAAAATCCCTGATGAACAAATACCCTCCAATCCTTTTAATTTACAAGAGATTTGTTGTGTGCTGCATTTGAAAGACTATAAACCCTACACTGTGTGTATACGCTCTTACACTGTGCAGCCACAACATTAGGTACACCTACATTGATTGATTGATTGAGACTTTTATTAGTAGGTTGCACAGTGAAGTACATATTCCGTACAATTGACCACTAAATGGTAACACCCGAATAAGTTTTTCAACTTGTTTAAGTCGGGGTCCACTTAAATTGATTCATGATACAGATATATACTATCATATATACTATCATCATAATACAGTCATCACACAAGATAATCACATTGAATTATTTACATTATTTACAATCAGGGGTGTGGAGGGGGGGGGGGATATGGACATCAAGTAGTGAACAGAGAGAGAGAGAGAGAGAGAGAGAGAGAGAGAGAGAGAGAGAGAGAGAGAGAGAGAGAGAGAGAGAGAGAGAGAGAGAGAGAGATCAGAAGGCATAAGAAAAAGAAAAAGTATCTGCATTTGATTGTTTACATTTGATTATTAGCAATCCGGGGAGGGTGTTAGTTTAGGGCTGTAGCTGCCTGGAGGTGAACTTTTATTGCGGTTTTGAAGGAGGATAGAGATGCCCTTTCTTTTATACCTGTTGGGAGCGCATTCCACATTGATGTGGCATAGAAAGAGAATGAGTTAAGACCTTTGTTAGTTCGGAATCTGGGTTTAACGTGGTTAGTGGAGCACCCCCTGGTGTTGTGGTTATGGCGGTCATTTACAGCCGAAAGAATAAGCAATATGCCACAATAAAATACCACCATACTTTTTGTCGGATCTTTTTTGTAGTTTTATTCCTTTTTTATTAGTGTGAATGCTCCACAGCATTCACACATATGGTTTTCTACACCAAAATTCATCTATTTATTATTAAACTTCTTCTTCTTCTCCAGATTTTGGCGCGCTCTACCTTCCACATTTTTCCTCCGATTCAACCCGTTCAAACTTCAAACTGTTCAGCCTATTCAGGAATCTCTGGCTTTCCCTTGACAAATTCCAAAAATTCCCAGATTTCCCAAAATTCCAGGTTTTCCGGGACATTTTTCCCATTCAAAATTAATTGGCCATTTTTCAAACTTCCACCATTTCCACATTTTTCAACCTATTCCAAGCATTCCACCTTCAACACATTCCACCATTCTGGAAATTCAAATATAACGGCTTTTTTCCCATTTTCCAAGTTCCAAAAAATTCCAGCATTTTCCAGAATTCCTGGTTTTCTAAAGCCCTATTTCCACCATTTTTTTCTGACGACTACTCCTCCCTCATTTTTCAACGCATTTCAACTGTTCCACTATCAACAATTCCTCTTAATTAGGACAAAAAACTAAATTCCCGGTTTTCCCGAAATTCCAGGAATTCCGTAATACAATTTCTCAATTCAACCTGTTACTACTTCAACATTTATTGACCGATTTAAACAATACCAACACCAACCAATTTACTTCATTCAGGGCATTCATCCTCCCAACATATTTTTTTCAAATCCTGCTTTTACAAAAATTCTCAAATTTCCAGGAAGTTCCTATTGAAATGAATGGGACATTTTTCCAGGTTGCACAATTCCCACATTTTTCAACCTATTCAAACCCTTCCAACATCAACACATTCCACTCATCCTGGACATTCAAACTAACACTTTCCCAAGTTCCAAACCAAATTCCGATTTTCCTGGAAATTCAAACCATTCCAACATTCAAACTATTCTTACATTTATACTACATTCTGTCAGCATTTCAGTTCAACTTCAGCATTGGAGCCATCACACGCAATTCCTTCAGGAATTGCTTCATCTAGTTCAATGTTGTGTGACTATCAGAAACTAATTAAGTTAAAGTTAAAGTTAAAGTACCAATGATTGTCACACACACACTAGGTGTGGTGAAATGTGTCCTCTGCATTTGACCCATCCCCTTAATCACCCCCTGGGAGGTGAGGGGAGCAGTGGGCAGCAGCGGTGGCCACGCCCGGGAATCATTTTTGGTGATTTAACCCCCAATTCCAACCCTTGATGTTTAGTCATTGAGAGTGGAAAGCAGGGCTCTGTCTGACACGCTGGGTCCAAGGATGCAACATGAAGTCATTACTGCTGTTTTGAGGGTGATTTATTTTCCCTTTGAGTAAAAATACGATACATTACATGCAGATGGTTTGTGGTCCCTCTGTATTTTATTTTTGCACCTGATCAAGCCACGAAAATGTGACTTTCTTCTTCTTCTTTTTTAAGTGTGAACGGTGGAGAGGTCCCCGGGAGGCGATCTAGTGATCACTTCCTGAAGATCCTTGATGCCGAGGAATATTCATCCATCTTGCTGTGGTCTGGACCGTCTGCTGATCCTGAGCCAGTGCAGGATGGATGGATATACACAATATCTGAGTACTTTTTCTAATAATGTCTATACTGTAACCCTTGAGTTGTTAAAGCCCAGCACCTCTCTCCTCAAGCCTGCACGTGAGTGTGGTTGAGTGGTTGTGTGCATGTATGAAGAGTCTTAGTGAGCAAAGTATGATTGTCAAATATGATTTTAACTGTAAAATTCAATCAAATATATTTGCAAAATATATATATATATATATATATATATATATATATATATATATATATATATATATATATATATATATATATATATATATTAGGGCTGCGAATCTTTGGGTGTCCGACGATTCGATTCTATATCGATTCTTGGGGTCACGATTCGATTACAAATCGATTTTTTTCGATTCAACGCGATTCCCGATTTAAAAACGATATTTTTCCAATTCAAAACGATTCTCTATTCATTCAATACATAGATTTCAGCAGGATCTACCCCAGTCTGCTGACATGCAAGCAGAGTAGAAGATTTTTGTAAAAAGCTTTTATAATTGTAAAGGACAATGTTTTATCAACTGATTGCAATAATGTAAATTCGTTAGTTTTAACTATTAAATGAAGCAAAAATATGACTTATTTTATCTTTGTGAAAATATTGGACACAGTGTGTTGTCAAGCTTATGAGATGCGATGCAAGTGTAAGCCACTGTGACACTATTGTTCTTTTTTTTTATTTTTATAAATGTGTAATGATAATGTCAATGAGGGATTTTTAATCACTGCTATGTTGAAATTGTTACTAATATTGATACTGTTGTTGATAATATTTAAATTTTTGTTTCACTACTTTTGGATTGTTGTGTCTCCTCTCAATTGCTCTGTTTATTGCTGTTCTGAGTGTTGCTGGGTGGGTTTTGGTTTTGGAATTGGATTGCATTGTTATGGTATTGCTTTGTATTATTTTGTTGAATTGATTAATTTAAAAAAAAAAATGAAAATAATACTAATAATAAATTAAAAATAAAATAAAAATTTATTTTTGAAAAATTAGAATCGATACTGAATCGTACAACGTGATAATCGCGATTTGAATTCGAATCGATTTTTTCCCACACTATATATATATATATATATATATATATATATATATATATATATATATATATATATATATATATCACCATACTTGCATTACTTAAGGAAATACCATGTGTAAATGTAATGGTCTGATATAAGGCAAAACAGTACTTGTATATACATAATATTCAATGCTTCTTGAGAAAACAACATATCTTAACAAAAGTGTAGCAGTAAACAATTAAGTATACACTAAAAGCCACCAGTAGCATAGCATAGCCTAGCCTAGCCTAGCCTAGCCTAGCTCGATGGATAGATAACTGCAGAAAAAGTGCACTCTTTGCTAGGCTAATGCTAATGCTAGCGACAAAAACACATAGGCGAACATGTAAATTAAATCTATTTCCATTCAAATATGCCATTAAACCTGTACCAGCAACCTAACCAGGATACAAACATTTAACATCTTTACTTACTTATGCCACCGAATCACAATGTCAAAGAGAAACACGGCTTCAACAGGTTAGCCGTGACCGAGCAGTTTCTGTAATTAGCACCGGGCGGACTGACTGATACACATATCGATACAAAGGGAAATATCACAATCTCATCGACACCAGGGTGATGGGATTTATATGTTTTTAGGTTTCCTGTTTGTGTGTTTTCACAAATATATATGCGACTGTTTTGTTTTCCCTCAAATTTTTATCTCGTTTTTTTTTCATTCCGTTTTTTTTTAACCTTTTTAAAAAAAGCTAAATTCTTTCAGGAGCTTGACAAATTTCTACTGAAAACTCTTGTTTTCGACACCACAGCAAAACGAAGCGAGCACATTAAAATACAGAAGAAAAAATAAAATAGTAAAATAAAAATGTATAACTAGGTAAACACATTTTATACTAAAAAGTGCAGCGTCACTCACCTTTAATCATAACACCTGCCAGAAAATGAAACATTTGTCGCAGCTGATGACGTCATCACGTCACGTCAATGTTTTGACAGGGACGCAACACTTCCTAGATAGATGGATAGATGGATAGATGGATAGATAGATAGATAGATAGATAGATGGATGGATGGATGGATGGATGGATGGATGGATGGATGGATGGATGGATGGATGGATGGATGGATGGATGGATGGATGGATGGATGGATGGATGGATGGATGGATGGATGGATGGATAGATAGATAGATAGATAGATAGATAGATAGATAGATAGATAGATAGATAGATAGATAGATAGATAGATAGATAGATAGATAGATAGTACTTTATTGTAGGAGGGTTCCCTCAGGGAAATTAAAAATTCCAGCAGCAGTGTACAGAATTGAGATATAATTTAAAAAAGTAAATAACAGAGGTATAAATGGAAATAAAATAGAAAATATAACAATAGGAATAAAAGTAAAAAGTAACAATAAGAATAAAAATATAACAGTAAAAATAAGAATATAACAAGAGAAACTAGGTAGTAGTGACCATGTTATGAAAATAAAAAAATTTAAAACATTTTTTTTTAAAACGGTAATACTGTCGATTATGGAATAGAATGGACTTTATTGTCATTATATTTGCATATAACGAGATTAAGGACTCCAACTTAAGGTGCGGTAGTGGGAACAAATATGGGGTAAAAATAAATAAATAATAAAATTAAAATAAATTACACAACAGGCAATAAAGAAAAAAACTAACAATTGAAATAAACAGACTACTATCCAACAAGAATAATAAGCAATCCTGTACAATACACAAAACACTATAGAAATACAAAATACTGTACAATATACAGAACAAGACAAGAGTACCGGAGTAATAAATAACAATCAGTGTCGGACGTATTGCACTCGAAGGGTAATATTGCACAGTAGGGTATTAGGGTAGGATATTGTATAGGGGTGAATTATTATTATAAGTTAGAGTTCAAGATGGTGACAGCTCTGGGAAAGAAGTTGTCTCTGTGATTATATGAAAGATGTGATGTGGTATATTGCACCTTTAAAATGTATTGCACTGTTATTGCTGTTTATTCATCCTAGTACACCCCCCCCCCCTTAACATCTTCAGTTTTGAAGCAACAAATATTTCCGCATTTAATTTTTTTTTTACACTAAATTTTTACTCACTGAAATCCAAAAAACATTGCATTTTCACAAACTGAATTTTTAGACACACAAATTGTGCTCAGAATTTTTCATTCAATTAAATTGTAAGCATCATTTGAAAAAAATCGTTTATAAAACTCAGTGATCAAAAAAAGATTTCGTAATAAAAATTTTTTCCGAAAAACAGTAATAATGTCGATTATATGAAATATGTGATGTGTATATTGCACCTTTAAAATGTATTGCACTCTTATTGCTGTTTATTGCACTGTTTGTTTTTTTTGCAGTTTATTTTAGTACTGTCATCCTAGTACCCCCCCTAACGTCTTCAGTTTTAAAGCAACAAATATTTCCGCATTTAATTTTTTTTTTCACTAAATTTTTACTCACTGAATTCTAAAAAAACATTGTATTTTCACAAACTGAATTTTTAGACACACAAATTGTACTCAGAATTTGTCGTTCAATTAAATTGTAAGCATCATTTGAAAAAAAAAAGTTCATAAAATTCAGTGATCAAAAAAAGATGTCATAATAAAAAATTTTAAAATGTCGAAAAACAGTAATACTGTCGATTATATGAAAGATGTGATGTGTATATTGCACCTTTAAAATGTATTGCACTCTTATTGCTGTTTATTGCACTGTTGTTGTTTTTTTGCAGTTTATTTTAGTACTGTCACCCTAGTACCCCCCCTTTACATATTCAGTTTTAAAGCAACAAATATTTCCGCATTTAATTTTTTTTTACACTAAATTTTTACTCACTGAATTGTAAAAAACATTGTATTTTCACAAACTGAATTTTTAGACACACAAATTGTGCTCAGAATTTGTCGTTCAATTAAATTGTAAGCATCATTTGAAAAAAAAAGTTCATAAAATTCAGTGATCAAAAAAAGATGTCATAATAAAAAATTAAAAAATGTCGAAAAACAGTAATAATGTCGATTATATGAAAGATGTGATGTGTATATTGCACCTTTAAAATGTATTGCACTCTTATTGCTGTTTATTGCACTGTTGTTTTTTTGCAGTTTATTTTAGTACTGTCATCCTAGTACCCCCCCTAACGTCTTCAGTTTTAAAGCAACAAATATTTCCGCATTTAATTTTTTTTTACACTAAATTTTTACTCACTGAATTCTAAAAAACATTGTATTTTCACAAACTGAATTTTTAGACACACAAATTGTGCTCAGAATTTGTCGTTCAATTAAATTGTAAGCATCATTTGAAAAAAAAAAGTTCATAAAATTCAGTGATCAAAAAAAGATGTCATAATAAAAAATTAAAAAATGTCGAAAAACAGTAATAATGTCGATTATATGAAAGATGTGATGTGTATATTGCACCTTTAAAATCTATTGCACTGTTATTGCTGTTTATACACAATGCAGAGGGTGACTGGCATCATCCACGATCCTGTTGTTATTCTTACTTTTTTCAAATGTTTACAGTCTATCTCGTCAATGAAAAACAAGAACTATATTATACTCATTCATGCTTCTAAGCAGCATCACCAAACACACTTTCACCCCACAGCTGTGTCCTGATAAGAGCTTGTAGTCCTCACTATGACTGAGTGAAGTGCAGGCAAGGAGCATGAGAATGATCTCTTATCTCCGTCATGTCTGCAGCTATTTCTCCTCTGGATTCATGAGAACTGGCAAAGGTGAAGAAGCGATCATTAGCTTATCTCTGTGCGTATGTCACTCCCTTGTATCTATTTTCTATTTTCTAAGGGCTCTTCTTTTCTCCAATTACACACGCATTCCCTCCATTGGGCCGTGTGTGTGTGTGTGTGTGTGTGTGTGCGTGTGTCTGTGTAGCCACCATGTGAAACAACAATTGTGTTAAATGAGGCAGAGCGACATGTTATGCTCCATAAAGTCAGTTTGACGCATGCCTCTCCTCTCCTTTCACCCCCCTGCGCTGACACGAGGGAGATGACCTCAGCAAGCATCTCTCTGGATAAAGTCTCACTAAACTACTTTGTTGAGTAAGAACAGAAAAACTGCAATGGATCCAACTTTTGGGAAACACCAGGTTTTCCAGTATAGTGTTGGAATGAAACCATGTAGTGTTGATAGAAAAGCAGATAATTTTGCTTAGTTCAAATAAAATACCGCTAATTTTTTGTCCTTGTTTTCGAACACTGACTTTTTGCAGTGTAGTAGTGATTGATTGATTGAGACTTTTATTAGTAGGTTGCACAGTGAAGTACATATTCCGTACAATTGACCACTAAATGGTAACACCCCAATAAGTTTTTCAACTTGTTTAAGTCGGGGTCCACTTAAATTGATTCATGATACAGATATATACTATCATATATACTATCATCATAATACAGTCATCACACAAGATAGAATTATTTACATTATTTACAATCAGGGGTGTGGAGGGAGTGGGGGGGGGGGGGGGGGGGTAGGATATGGACATCAAGTAGTGGACATAGAGAGAGAGAGAGAGAGAGAGAGAGAGAGAGAGAGAGAGAGAGAGAGAGAGAGAGAGAGAGAGAGAGAGAGAGAGATCAGAAGGCATAAGAAAAAGAATCTGCATTTGATTGTTTACATTTGAATATTAGCAATCCGGGGAGGGTGTTAGTTTAGGGTTGTAGCTGCCTGGAGGTGAACTTTTATTGCGGTTTTGAAGGAGGATAGAGATGCCCTTTCTTTTATACCTGTTGGGAGCGCGACCTTTATTAGTTCGGAATCTGGGTTTAACGTGGTTAGTGGAGCTCCCCCTGGTGTTGTGGTTATGGCGGTCATTTACGTTAAGGAAGTAGTTTGACATGTACTTCAGTATCAGGGAGGTGTAGCGGATTTTATAGACTAGGCTCAGTGCAAGTTGTTGTTGTTGAAGGAAATAGCGGACGTTGTGATGCGTCTGTGAAATAATGCCTAAAATGAGCAAAATACCCAAGTTTTGAACTGAACTCAAGGCCCGCTATGGTGTGTCCCCAGTTGATTAAACCCGTGCTATGAAGTCTTGGTTTTATGAGCAAACATTACGCAATAAAAGCACAAACACTATCATTTATTCGCAATATTGCATTTATTGAGTTTGTGACCGGGAGGACTTCATTGTTTGATGTCAAGTATAGAAAAGTGAGAAACGTAATCGATGGCTGGACCATTCGCCTCTCGTCCAATCAGGCTTTACCGCACTGCAGCTGTCCTAGGTAGTCTTTGAACATGACTTAACGAGTCCTGCTTGGATACGAGATTCATCTTCTTCTGAGAGTCCAAAAAATGTCAGACGTAGCCAATAATGTCCTTGCATATGATTGGCTGCCTGCTGCCCGTCTTCATGTGGGCAGCAAATTGGAAAAAGTCTGTGTCCAGTTCGTGAATGGCAGAGTGGGACTGGTGGAAAAAGGGCGCTTTTGTTTCCGCCGCGACAACGGGGCACGAAAGACGTTTGGACGTGTCTCTGCTAACGCGGGAGTCCGTGGTCCTCATCCTCACTCTCTCCTCCACGCTCCTCGACAATCCGGCCAGTTTCCTCCTCACGCTGACCAGGAGGCTCCTTCCCAGTCTCCGTCTCGGCTTCGCTGTCGGCTCGGGCGCCTCGGGACATTCCGGGAGGTCCATCCAGTTCTGGACCAGGTCGGCGAAGCTGTTGTCGCCCAGGACCAGAGGTTGGCGGTTGCGTCCTCTGGTCAACAGCGAGTTGGCCCAGCCCTCTGGATCGTCAAAGGGCGTCCATCGCTCCAGGCAGACGTCCGAGGTGGATTTAGGACGGATGCGTCCGCTCGGCGCTCTGTTGGTGCGGAGACACGCTGAGGACGACACTCGCACGTTCCTCGTCCTCCTCAGCACCACCCCCTCGTCTCGCCACGAGGCCTCGGAGTAGCCGGAATCACAGTCCAAACTCTTGTGGCTGCTGGGCGAGTTCAAGCCGAGACGACTGCTGGCCGCGTCGTCCTCGTCCTCCTCCTCCTCCTCCTCCAGGGGGCTGGCGAGGCAGCAGGCCGAGTCGTAGGTGCTGGCCGTGCTGGCCGTGCTGGCGCTGGACATGCGGAGGCGGGAGCGCAGCTCTCTGGGCCGACACACGGCGTGAGGAGCTGCAGACAGGACGGTCACAGGGGGGACAGGAGGACACGGCGGTCTGCAGGCTGCAGGACACGTCCTCCTCAGCTTGTTCAGGTCTTGGAGGGACCTCATCATGTAGTGCATGTTCTCCCGCAAACAGTCGCCTGAGTCGCGCAGGCAAGGCTGAGGACAGAAGGAAGAACAGTTCAAATTTACCGTAAATTCCGGACTGTAAGCCGCTACTTTTTTCCTACGCTGTGAACCCTGCTACTTATGAGACGTTGTGGCTACGTTGACAACCATCATAAAAAAAATGTTTTTAAATACAAGCAAATACACTGAGAAGGTGTTTTATTGTTTGTGCTATGGCACCATCTTTTGGACACAGGTGCTGCAGTGTCCTTCCATTTAGTCCAGTGGTTCTTAACCTGGGTTCGATGGAACCCTAGGGGTTCGGTGAGTCGGGCTCAGGGGTTCGGCGGAGGTCAAGACACACCCAACTCATCGTGTAAATAAAAACTTCTCCCTATCGGCGTATTACGGATACGGCAACAGCAGAAGTCAGACTGATTTGCAGGTGTGTCATTTGTTGTGAGTTTATGCACTGTGTTGGTTTTGTTGTTTGAACAAGGTGATGTTCATGCACGCTTCATTTTGTGCACCAGTAAATAAAACATGGTAACACTTTAGTATGGGGAACATATTCACCATTAATTAGTTGCTTATTAACATGCAAATTAGTAACATATTGGCTCTTAACTAGTCATTATTAAGTACTTATTAATGCCTTATTCGGCATGGCCTTATTATAACCCTAACCCTCTAACGCGGGCCCTAACCCTAACCCAGTGGTTCTTAACCTTGTTGGAGGTACCGAACCCCACCAGTTTCATACGCGCATTCACAGAACCCTTCTTTAGTGAAAAATAAAATGTAGGTTTTTTTTCAAATTCAAGACAAAGTTTTATGTTTTTGTAACACTTTAGTATGGGGAACATATTCTAAGTAACAAAGACTTAATTTAGAGTTATTTGGTTAGGGTTAGGGTAAGGATTATAATAAGGCCATGCCGAATAAGGCATTAATAAGTACTTAATAATGACTAGTTAAGAGCCAATATGTTACTAATTTGCATGTTAATAAGCAACTAATTAATGGTGAATATGTTCCCCATACTAAAGTGTTACCATGTTTTTTTACTGGTGCACAAAATGAACTGTGCATGAACATCACCTTGTTCAAAGAACAAAACCAACACAGTGCATAAACTCACAACAAATTACACACCTGCAAATCAGTGTGACTTCTGCTGTTGCCGTATCCGTAATACGCCGATAGGGTGAAGTTTTTATTCACACGATGAGTCGGGTGTGTTTTGACCTCCGCCGAACCCCTAGGGTTCGATCGAACCCAGGTTAAGAACCACTGCCCTAACCCTAACCAAATAACTCTAAATTAAGTCTTTGTTACTTAGAATATGTTCCCCATACTAAAGTGTTACTAAAAACATATAACTTTGTCTTGAATTTGAAAATTTTTATTTTTTTATTTTTCACTAAAGAAGGGTTCGGTGAATGCGCATATGAAACTGCTGGGGTTCGGTACCTCCAACAAGGTTAAGAACCACTGATTTAGTCCTATCAACCGGAAGTACAAGTGCCATTCCGTCTTCTAGCCATCCATAGCGTTTTTACTCGTAATGGATTCTTCATTCATCACGTTTGTAAGTTTTACAACATAAGTGAAACAGTTTATACTTACTAAACCGCCCCATGTGTGATGTCTGTAGGAGTGTTTTCATGCATATTTGTATGTGCTATCGCAATGTAATGACGCTAATGTTGTTAGCATTAGCTAATATGAAAACATGTTTACGAGTGCCTGCGTTAGTATTATTAACTTACAATGGAATATTTTTGTATCGTTTCAGTTTCACAAATTTCTCAGTAAATTCACCAAAACGTCAACGTGGAGTTATTGAGTCTGTTTAGCTACTTTTGACTTCTGTTTTGTTTGATCATCCGTTTTACTGCCGTGTGACAGGCACTGTTTGGAAACAATTAAGGTATGTAAATAAACATCTTTCTGTGTAAATAACTAATTTCACAACATATTTGTCTGCGGCTTATAGTCCGATGCAGCTAATAAATGAAATAATATTTTTCCCCTTAAAATTTTGTGGGTGTGGCTTGTATACCGGTGCGCTCTATAATTCGGAAAAATCAGTATATATATAACACAGAGCAGTGGAAATGTACGCAAATAATAACAGATCATTTTTAAAATGGTATTCTTTTAATGTATTTATGTATATTTTTTGTCAGGGTTTGTTTGGAGTGCTGAGTCTAATAGTGGGCGTGGCCATCTTGGGACTATTTTTTCATTGGCCAGGGGGGCAGTAATAAATGCGCCCCATAAACTCTGCCTAGCAACAAGTGCAGCAGCAAACTTAAAAAATCAGTTGCACTTTGAAAGTCCGACACACATGAAGGACGAATGTGCTTTTGTCATTCATAAGGAGTGAAATGCACAATAAATAACTTTTGTTTATTTACAATAAAACTTAAAAAACTTAAAAATTAACTGTGTGCATTTTCTTCAGCTTTTTTAGGCCTTCCTAAGGCCAGCCTCAAAAAGAAATGACAATTAAAATGGAAGAAAAATTATATTTTCACAATGTGAATTATTTTGTTGATTTTATATTTTAGTGATAACTTATTTTTACAATTAAATGACGATTAAAAATGTAAGAAAAATGATACCTCCACATTACAAATGATTTTGTTTTAGTAATAACTTATTTTTACACTTAAAAGCCAGTTAAAAATGTAAGAAAAATGATACATCGACATTATAAATTATTTTATACATTTTATGTTTATTAATTACTTTTTTTTTTACATTTAACAGCCAATTAAAAATGTTAGACAAATCCTACCTTCACATTATAAATTATTTCATTAATTTTATGTTTAGTGACAACTGATTTTTACACTTAAATGACAATTAAAATATAAGAAAAATGATACCTTAACATTATAAATTATTTTAGTAATAACTTATTTTTTACACTTAAATGACAATTAAAAATTTAAGAAAAATGATACCTCCACATTACAAATGATTTTATTAATTTTATGTTTTAGTAATAACTTGTTTTTACACTTAAATAACAAGTAAAAATGTAAGAAAAATGATACCTACACATTATAAATTATTTTATGTTTAGTGATAACTTATTTCTACACTTAAATGAAAATTAAAAGTGTAAGAAAAATGATGCCTCCACATTATAAATCATTTT
>NC_084756.1:27020228-27107728 GCF_033978785.1 Entelurus aequoreus | reverse complement strand
AATGGCGTGAAGAAAATTACCATAATAAAATACCAGAAATAAAAGAATGCTGAATTTTAATTTGTACAATTTAAAAATATTTCGGTAAAATATTTAAAATAAATAAACTTTAGTTAATTGGTCACCGGATTTAAAAATATTTGTTTTAGCAGATTGCAAAATATACTTAAATTTTTGTATTTATTGTTACATATTGATGTGTGGCATATTTAACTCAAAATAATTATTTACAGTATGTCAAATATTTTTAAATGTTGCTGTGCTCAATAAAACAGTAAAAAGAAGATATTTATCAGTATTTGTAAGGATTGTTCAACAGTGGAGACTAATGTATTTGACTGTAACCAAAAAGCAGCACTTAAAACGTCCAGCAGATGGCGCCTTGAGCTAGCGTTTGTATTGTCAACTTTATTAAAAAACATTTTTTTATGAAGTGATGCTTGGAAGACAAAGTGAGGAGGAGGAGGGGAGAAAAAACCAGGCTTGACTCAAGTGAAGTGATGGCTACTTTTATTTAAATTAAAAACATATGACTTTGAAGCACTTTTAATATTTACCCAAAAAAAAAAAAAAGAAGAAAAAAAAACTAACATTTTGGGGGAATTAGATTTTTTTTAATAATCACTAAATATACTCATAGATGCAAGGCAGAAAATGGGAGAAAAAAAGTTGTAAACAGAAGTCAAGGCAAGTGCACTCACACATTCAGACACACACACACACACACACACACACACACACACACACACACACACACACACACACACACACACACACACACACACACACACGCACACACACACACACACACACACACACACACACACACACACACACACACACACACACACACACACACACACACACACACACACACACACACACACACACACACTGAAACAGGGTATAAAACTTGATAGAAGGTTAGCTACACAACTTGAAACATCAGTAAGAAGCTGGCCGAGGGTTTTTTTTTTGGCTGCGTGTGAAGCCTTTTTTTTGTCTTGAATAGGAAAGTTAGCAGATCGGTGCAGATTAGTGACGAGCGTTAACGGGGGAAGTCATGCGACAATGCAACATCTGGCTATGGACGAGCGTCCCGCGTAAACATTGTGATGACCGACATGAACAATAAAAGCACTTTTTTTTCTTTCTTTTTTCCCCCAACATGAATCATATCTTTAAAAAAATAAGCTCCACGTGATTAAAAGTGGAAAGAAAGCGTGGTGGTCTCCTCTATATGTTTGGAAAGCAAACAGAAGTCAAGGACAATAATGAGAAATGTGGTGAAAGAGTTACGAGTGAGGACGTCGTCTGCAGCCTCTTTTTCTTGTTTGGAGAGAAAGAAAGACGACGGCCGGTCCCAATGTGGTCCACAGCTGCCTGGGAACACACCACAAGTCCTCCATTACTTCTTCTTCTGCGGCTTTTTTTGACGTGCGACACTCACCTGCCTAGAAGAGGCCGCAGTCCTTCAGGTTGTTCTTGATGATGACGTCGGTGACGGCGTCGAACACAAACTGCACGTTCTTGGTGTCGGTGGCGCACGTGAAGTGGGTGTAGATCTCCTTGGTGTCCTTCTTCTTGTTCAGGTCCTCGAACTTGGTCTGGATGTACGCCTGCGCCTCCTCGTACTTGTCAGGGCCTGGAGGGGCGAGAACGGCACGGACTCAAGGCGCTGAACCTGGGCCCGATACAAGGCTACGGTGTATTAAAAAAAATACAAATAAAAAGATAATAAAAAATGAATAAAAATAAAAACTAGAACAGCCAAATAGATAAAACTAGTATGCATAGATCTAAAAAAAAGCCTTTTTAAAAAAAAGGAAAAAAAGAAGGGTTTTTAAGCCTTTTTTTAAAAGCATCCACAGTCTGTGGTGCCCTCAGGTGGTCAGGGAGAGCGTTCCACAGACTGGGAGCGGCGGAGCTTTGTCCTCGGAGGTTGGAGGAGGTTAGCCTGTCCGGAGCGGAAGTGTCGTGTGGAGGATTTGGGGGTGAGTAGTTCTTTGAGGTAGAGGGGTTGCATCTACATTCGCCCTCAAACATGCTAAGTCAGCAATTAGCGCCATACTGACGAATATAAGACGACGCCTCTTTTTCGGCACCCGTTTTTGAACAAATGCAACAAAAAAACCCCTCCTAGTTTAAAATCATGTTGTCAATTACAGTAAATATATATATTTCCCCGTATTTTCCGCACTATAAGGCGCACCGGATTATAAGGCGCACCTCCAATGAACGGCCTATTTTAAAACTTTCTTCATATATAAGGCGCACCCACGGCATTATAAGGCGCATAGAATAGAGGCTACAGTAGAGGCTGGGGTTACGTTATGCATCCCGTAGTTGCGAGACCCGTTGTGGCTCAATATTGGTCCATATATAAGGCGCACCGGATTATAAGGCGCACTGTCAGCTTTTGAGAAAATTTTAGGTGCGCCTTATAGTGCGGAAAATACGGTATATATATATATATATATATATATGTATATATATATGTTCATATATATTTTTCCTACACTTTGAACCCTGCGGCTTGTAAAGCGGCGAGGCTAATTGATGGAATTTTCTTTGCTAACAGCCATAATATAAAAAGTAAAAAAAAAACAAGCAAATACGCTGAAAAGGTGTGTTATTGTTTGTGCTACGGCACCATCTTTTGGACGAATTCGGTCACTGCAGGTGCGACAGTGTTCTTCCATTTACTGATTTCAACCGTTAAGTAGAAATGTCAGTTAGTCTTCGAGCCGTCCATAACGTTTCTACTCATATGGATTCTTCATTCATCACTCCAAACAACGTTTGTAAGTTTTACAATATAACTACACAAATTCATACTTACTAAATCGTCTCATGTGTGATGTCTGTAAAAAGTGCTTTCAGGAATATTTGTACATGCTTTCGTAATGTAATGAACTAATACACTAACACGATTACGAGTGTCTGTGTGAGTATCATTAACTTACAATGGCATTCTTTTTGTATTGTTTCACTTTCACAAATTCCTCAATAAACTTACCTAAACGTCACCGTTCAGCTGATTGGAGAGCTAGCTTCCGCAGCTAGTGGGTCCATGACGATGACTTCTGTTTTGTTTGATCAGCCGTTTTACTGCCGTGTTACAGACACCGTTTGGAAACCACTAAGGTATGTGAATAAACATTTATAAAATATTTCTGTGTATATAACTCATTTCGCAACGTATATAGCTGCGGCTTATAGTCAGGTGCGACTAATATATGAAAAAAATATTTATTTTACTTAAAATTTAGTGGGTGTGGCTTACATATTGGTGCGCTCTATAGCCCGGAAAACATGGTACACATGTTTCAACATCACATGTGGATTTCAGGAAGAAGAAAAAAGATCGTATTTCCTAGCTGCTGGAGAGTTCGTAAAAATACTGTCTTATATTGGGATCAATGTGTATTTGTCGTCGTGCGGGGAAGGATCGCTTCTAGTCTGCCTTTGAAATTCTTGATCTTTTAACGTATTATTCAAATTTTTCACAACCCTTTTTTTTGAAGGAAAAAAGTAGGATCAACATCTGTGGCCAGGTCACTAGTGTGAGTGACAGGAAGAAAAACTATTACTCGCTTGGGTAGAATAACGTAGGGCTTCTTGGTCATGCATGTAAATGTTCAGACCACGAATATAAGACGAGCTGACCTTTTTACATCTTTTTTTTTATCATCAAGTAGAGAAACACATCGTCATGTGTTATTTGTCTGTGTGGGGAAAGATTGCTGCATGTGTACCTTTAATATTGTTCATGTATTCATCCAAATATAGGACTACCACTAAAATAAGGCAACCCCTTTTTCAAGACCCATTTTCGGAAGAAGATCAAGATCTGTCGCCAGCTTACTTGTGACAGGAAGAAAAGCTCTGTAATGTTGGGTCATTTGTTGTTCTTTACACCACGGATATAAGACGGTTTGGATTTTTCACCTATTTTTTCATTTTGGTGAAGAGAAAAAAAATAGTCGATACTATTTGTGTTTGTGCAAGGAATCACCACACGGATCGCTCTACTGTCATGGCAGTTTATGAATGTGCATCAATTTGAATGTAAGACACTCCTTTTCAGTACAAAAAAAAAAGAAATAAATACAATGTAATGTTTTCAAAGTGGTCGATTACCAACAATTACAAAATGATTGAATAATTGATAACATTTTCCAGCAGTGTGACAGTTTGATGACTCGACATCATCATTTTTACTTTATTTTTTAAACAGTGTCTATTGCCATGTCACAAGTGTGTGAGTGACAGGAAGAAAAGCTTGGTTTCGCTTCAAAAGTGGTCGATTACTAACAATTACAAAATGATTGAATAATTGAAAAAAAAATTCAGCAGCGTGACAGTTTGATGACTCGACATCATAATTTTTTTAATTATTTTTTAAACTGTCTTTTACCATGTCAAGTGTGTGAGTGACCGGAAGAAAAGCTTGGATTCGCTTCAAAAGTGGCCGATTACTAACAATTACAAAATGATTGAATAATTGATAAAAAATTTCAGCAGCGTGACAGTTTGATGACTCGACGTCATAATTATTTTTTTATTTTTTCAAACAGTGTCTGTTGCCATGTCACCAGTGTGTGAGTGACAGAAAGAAAGGCTTGGATTTGCTTCAAAAGTGGTCGATTTTACCAACAATTACAAAATTATTGAATAATTAATACAATTTTCCAGCAGTGTGACAGTTTGATGACTCGACATCATCATTTTTTATTTAATTTTTTTAAAAAGTGTCTGTTGCCATGTCACGAGTATGTGAGTGACAGGAAGAAAAGCTTGGATTCGCTTCGGGAGACAAAGTTGTTTGGCTGTTGGTTTACATGATCAAAGCAAATCTTTCAACTCCGAATATAAGACGACATGTCTTCCCAGGGAATAAAGAGCGTTTAATTTGGGGTCAGTATGTAGCTGTATCTCCAGGTCATTCGTGTGAGTGACGGGAAGAAAAGCTCTAACTGGCTTGGGTAAAATAAGGCCTTTGGTTGGTGTTGATACATTTGTCGTGTATAAGAGTGTCAACACGATAACGGGCCACAATAAACAGAAGGTATGAAGAAGAAGAAGGACAGTACCGGTGTACTCGGGGAAGCAGATGGTGAGCCGACTGTGGGTGATCTTCTCCTGGAAAAGGTCCTTCTTGTTGAGGAACAAGATGATGGACGTCTCAGTGAACCACTTGTTGTTGCAGATGGAGTCAAACAGCTTCATGCTCTCGTGCATCCGGTTCTGTGTGGGTCAGGTTGGCACCAAGAGCAATTATTGGATGACAGCCAAACGGACTTTGCTGTTTTATTTCCAATGAAACAATAGAAAATACATACTCGTATAGTAGTTCAGTTGTTATTAGTGACAATATACTCATTTCAAGGTCTTTTTGGCTTCATTGAGGTTAGCTCATTTGACTTGTTTTGGAAAGTCTTGACAAGCCACATTTTCTTGTTCTATTGGCAGATCATTTTGCTTAGTTCAAATAAAATACCCCTAATTATTGTATTTTTTTTCTCTTGTTTTTAAACACTGACTTTTTGCAGTGCATCCTCTTTGTGTTTGGTCTCAAAAATATAAAGTCCTGGATAAAATGTAATATCGGAAATTATCGGTATCGTTTTTTTTTTTATTATCAGTATCGTTTTTAAAAAAAAATTAAATCCACATAAAAAACACAATATACACTTACAATTAGTGCACCAACCCAAAAAACCTCCCTCCCCCATTTACACTCATTCACACAAAAGGGTTGTTTCTTTCTGTTATTAATATTCTGCTTCCTACATTATATATCAATATATATCAATACAGTCTGCAAGGGATACAGTCCGTAAGCACACATGATTGTGCGTGCTGCTGCTCCACTAATAATACTAACCTTTAACACTTCATTTTACTCATTTTCATTAATTACTAATTTCTATGTAACTGTTTATATTGTTTTACTTTCTTTTTTATTCAAGAAAATGTTTTTAATTTATTTATCTTATTTTATACATTTTTAAAAAAGTACCTTATCTTCACCATACCTGGTTGTCCAAATTAGGCATAATAATGTGTTAATTCCACAACTGTATATATCGGTTGATATCGGTATCGGTAATTAAAGAGTTGTACAATATCGGAATATCGGCAAAAAGCCATTATCGGACATCCCTAGTCCTGGATCATAATTTTTCCCAACGTAATAGTTGTTGGCTCTCATAAAGTCTGAATGATTAGCATTGTTGTTGAAGGGGAAGGGATCTGTGGTTCCTAGTGTGACATCATTATCTTTCCAATTGGTTCAGGAATCTCTGAGAGATTGATACTATTTTGATCATCTCTATTTACTCGCAAACTTTGTAAATCTTTTGGTGTCATAAATCAGATATATAAACAGTATTTTTCGGACTATAAGTCGCAGTTTTTTTTTTACAGTCAGGAGCGACTTATGTGTGAAATTATTAACACATTAGCGTAAAATATCAAATAATATTATTTAGCTCATTCACGTAAGAGACTAGACGTATAAGATTTTATGGGATTTAGCGATTAGAAGTGACAGATTGTTTGGTAAACGTATAGCATGTTCTATATGTCAGTGGTTTTCAACCACTGCGCCGCGGCACACTAGTGTGCCGTGAAATATTGCCTGGTGTGCCGTGGGAAATTATGCAACTTCACCTAATTGGTCCAAAAAATATTTTTTGCAAATCAATAATCATTAAAGCTGCAAGCAGCATTGGTCGGGTCCGCCTTCTGGCAGGTGCTAGTCCTAGGTGTCCAATACTTTTGTCCAGTGGTAGTCCTGAGTGAGACCTACATAGAGGTTTTTGTTTCGTGTCTCTACGATATTGGTACTGGGAGTTAGAGGAAGTTGTGTCTGAGTTCACATTGTCATTATAGGCTATTGTGTGTATTGAGGCCAAAGAAGGTCTAATCGCAGTTTCGTTGTCATTTTTGGCACCGTAGCAGCATCAGTGCTGCGGGTCTTTGAAGGCTCGTAAAATCAAAACGGTAGCACTTAATCATTATCCGTCGTCAACTTTTAATCAGAAGGGTTCAATCTCTCTCCTGTAGCAGTTTGAAGCCGAAACGACAAACGCGCTCAGAGGAGATAATGTTTGATGTTTGGTGACCGTTTGGTACAAAAATGTTGTTTTGAAATGGAGATAACAAACTTCCTGTTGATTTTTGCTGAAGGGTGTCAATGTATGAAATGTAGGTCTAAATGAGACCTACGTAGAGGTATTTGTTTCATGTCTCTACGACGTTCATACCGGAAGTTATAAGCAGTTTTGTCTGAGTTTTCCTCTAAAAAGCATTTTTTTCTCTGTTTTATTAAAAAATTGCTCTAGAGCACAATTTTGAGTTTCGGGGTTCGGTTTTTTTTTGAGATCGCAATTTCTACCAGTCCCAATGTGTGTGCGAAGTTTGGTGAGTTTTGAAGTATTTTAAGGGGGTCAAATTAGAGGTCAAAGATGTAAAAAACAGTGTTTTTAGTACATTTTTGTCAAAAAAGGTAAATTGCCAATTTCCTGTTGATTTTCGCCCGAGAATGTGTCATTATGAGTTGTAGGTCTAGAGCAGACCTACATACAGGTTTTTGTTTCATGTCTCTACGACCTTCCTAGTGGGAGTTAGAGGCAGTCTGTTATTTTTTTTTCCTAGGGGGCGCTAGAGCTCAATTTTGTGTTTTGGGGTTAGGTTTTTATATTAAAGTCTGCTGGCACACTTTTTGGATGTGTGTAAAAAATTTGGTGAGTTTTGAAGTATGTTAAGGGGGTCTAAGTAGTGCGCAAAGCTGCGGAATAATAATAATTAAAGCTGCAAGCAGCATTGGTCGGGTCCGCCTTCTGGCAGGTGCTAGTCCTAGGTGTCCAATACTTTAGTCCAGTGGTAGTCCTGAGTGAGACCTACATAGAGGTTTTTGTTTCGTGTCTCTACGATATTGGTACTGGGAGTTAGAGGAAGTTGTGTCTGAGTTCACATTGTCATTATAGGCTATTGTGTGTATTGAGGCCAAAGAAGGTCTAATCGCAGTTTCGTTGTCATTTTTGGCACCGTAGCAGCATCAGTGCTGCGGGTCTTTGAAGGCTCGTAAAATCAAAACGGTAGCACTTAATCATTATCCGTCGTCAACTTTTAATCAGAAGGGTTCAATCTCTCTCCTGTAGCAGTTTGAAGCCGAAACGACAAACGCGCTCAGAGGAGATAATGTTTGATGTTTGGTGACCGTTTGGTACAAAAATGTTGTTTTGAAATGGAGATAACAAACTTCCTGTTGATTTTTGCTGAAGGGTGTCAATGTATGAAATGTAGGTCTAAATGAGACCTACGTAGAGGTATTTTTTTCATGTCTCTACGACGTTCCTACCGGAAGTTACAAGCAGTTTTGTCAGAGTTTTCCTCTGAGGAGCAGTTTTTTCTCTTTTTTTTTCAAAAATTATGTAGAGCACAATTTTGAGTTTTGGGATTCGGTTTTTTTTTTAGATCACAGTTTCCACCAGTCCCAATGTGTGTGAGAAGTTTGGTGAGTTTTGAAGTATTTTAAGGGGGTCAAATTAGAGGTCAAAAATCAAAAATGAGTGTTTTTAGTCATTTTTTGTCTTGAAGGGGAAATTGCCAACTTCCTGTTGGTTTTCGCCCGAAGAAGTGAAATTATGAATTGTAGGTCTAACTGAGACCTACATACAGGTTTTGGTTTCATGTCTCTACGACCTTCCTAGTGGGAGTTATAGGCAGTTTTCTACCTAGGGGGCGCTAGAGAGCAAGTGTATTTTTTTGGGTTTGGTTTTTTGACTAAAGTCTGCTGGCACACTTTTTGGATGTGTGTAAAAAATTTGGTGAGTTTTGAAGCATGTTAAGGGGGGCGTAGTAGTGCGCAAAGCTGCGGAAGAAAAAAGAATAATAATAATAATTAAAGCTGCAAGCAGCATTGGTCGGGTCCGCCTTCTGGCAGGTGCTAGTCCTAGGTGTCCAATACTTTAGTCCAGTGGTAGTCCTGAGTGAGACCTACATAGAGGTTTTTGTTTCGTGTCTCTACGATATTGGTACTGGGAGTTAGAGGAAGTTGTGTCTGAGTTCACATTGTCATTATAGGCTATTGTGTGTATTGAGGCCAAAGAAGGTCTAATCGCAGTTTCGTTGTCATTTTTGGCACCGTAGCAGCATCAGTGCTGCGGGTCTTTGAAGGCTCGTAAAATCAAAACGGTAGCACTTAATCATTATCCGTCGTCAACTTTTAATCAGAAGGGTTCAATCTCTCTCCTGTAGCAGTTTGAAGCGGAAACGACAAACGCGCTCAGAGGAGATAACGTTTGATGTTTGGTGACCGTTTGGTACAAAAATGTTGTTTTGAAATGGAGATAACAAACTTCCTGTTGATTTTTGCTGAAGGGTGTCAATGTATGAAATGTAGGTCTAAATGAGACCTACGTAGAAGTATTTGTTTCATGTCTCTAAGACGTTCCTACCGGAAGTTACAAGCAGTTTTGTCAGAGTTTTCCTCTGAGGAGCAGTTTTTTGTCTGTTTTTTCCAAAAATTATGTAGAGCACAATTTTGAGTTTTGGGGTTCGGTTTTTTTTTAGATCGCAGTTTCCACCAGTCCCAATGTGTGTGAGAAGTTTGGTGAGTTTTGAAGTATTTTAAGGGGGTCAAATTACAGCTCAAAAATCAAAAATGAGTGTTTTTAGTCATTTTTTGTCTTGAAGGGGAAATTGCCAACTTCCAGTTGGTTTTCGCCCGAAGAAGTGAAATTATGAATTGTAGGTCTAACTGAGACCTAAATACAGGTTTTTGTTTCATGTCTCTACGACCTTCCTAGTGGGAGTTAGAGGCAGTTTTCTTCCTAGGGGGCGCTAGAGAGCAGTGTTGATTTTTGGGTTTTTTTTTTAACCCTAAAGTGTGCTGTACCCGGGGTTTAATGTGTGTGTCAAATTTGGTGAGTTTTGAAGCATGTTAAGGGGGGCTAAGCAGCGCGCGACGGTGCGGAAGAATAATAAAGAATTAAAGCTGCAAGCAGCATTGGTCGGGTCCGCCTTCTGGCAGGTGCTAGTCCTAGGTGTCCAATACTTTAGTCCAGTGGTAGTCCTGAGTGAGACCTACATAGAGGTTTTTGTTTCGTGTCTCTACGATATTGGTACTGGGAGTTAGAGGAAGTTGTGTCTGAGTTCACATTGTCATTATAGGCTATTGTGTGTATTGAGGCCAAAGAAGGTCTAATCGCAGTTTCGTTGTCATTTTTGGCACCGTAGCAACTTTAGTGCTGCGGGTCTTTGAAGGCGCGTAAAATCAAAACGGTAGCACTAATCACCACTCTTTCGTCAACTTTTAATTAGAAGGGTTCAATCTCTCTCCTGTAGCAGTTTGAAGCCGAAACGACAAACGCACTCAGAGGAGATAATGTTTGATGTTTGGTGACCGGTTGTAACAAAAATGATGGTTTGAAGGAGAAATAGCAAACTTCCTGTTGATTTTTGCTGAAGGATGTCAATCTATGAAATGTAGGTCCAGGCAAGACCTACATAGAGGTATTTTTTTCATGTCTCTACGACGTTCCTACCGGAAGTTACAAGCAGTTTTGTCAGATTTTTCCTCTGAGGAGCAGTTTTTTGTCAGTTTTTTTCAAAAATTATGTAGAGCACAATTTTGAGTTTTGGGGTTTGGTTTTTTTTTTAGATCGCAGTTTCCACCAGTCCCGATGTGTGTGAGAAAATTGGTGAGTTTTGAAGTATTTTAAGGGGGTCAAATTAGAGGTCAAAGACGTAAAAAGGAGTGTTTTTAGTAAATTTTGGTCTAAAATGGGAAATTGCCAATTTCCTGTTGGTTTTTGCCCGATGATGTGAAATTATGAATTGTAGGTCTAAGTGAGACCTACATACTGGTTTTTGTTTCATGTCTCTACGACCTTCCTAGTGGGAGTTATCGTAGGTTGTCTTCCTAGGGGGCGCTAGAGCGCAATTGTGATTTTTTGGGTTAGGTTTTTTGATTATGTGGTCTGGACTCTTTTTCCAATGTGTGGAAAAAATTTGGTGAGTTTTGAAGCATGTTAAGGGGGGCGTAGTAGTGCGCAAAGCTGCGGAATAATAATAATAATTAAAGCTGCAAGCAGCATTGGTCGGGTCCGCCTTCTGGCAGGTGCTAGTCCTAGGTGTCCAATACTTTTGTCCAGTGGTAGTCCTGAGTGAGACCTACATAGAGGTTTTTGTTTCGTGTCTCTACGATATTGGTACTGGGAGTTAGAGGAAGTTGTGTCTGAGTTCACATTGTCATTATAGGCTATTGTGTGTATTGAGGCCAAAGAAGGTCTAATCGCAGTTTCGTTGTCATTTTTGGCACCGTAGCAGCATCAGTGCTGCGGGTCTTTGAAGGCTTGTAAAATCAAAACGGTAGCACTAATCACTACTCTTTCGTCAACTTTTAATCAGAAGGGTTCAATCTCTCTCCTGTAGCAGTTTGAAGCCGAAACGACAAACGCGCTCAGAGGAGATAATGTTTGATGTTTGGTGACCGTTTGGTACAAAAATGTTGTTTTGAAATGGAGATTACAAACTTCCTGTTGATTTTCGCTGAAGGATGTCAATCTATGAAATGTAGGTCTAGACAAGACCTACATAGAGGTATTTGTTTCATGTCCCTACGACGTTCCTACCGGAAGTTATAAGCAGTTTTGTCTGAGTTTTCCTCTAAAAAGCAGTTTTTTCTCAGTTTTATGTAAAAATTGCTCAAGGGCACAATTTTGATTTTCGGGGTTCGGTTATTTTTTGAGATCGCAATTTCTACCAGTCCCGATGTGTGTGAGAAGTTTGGTGAGTTTTGAAGTATTTTAAGGGGGTCAAATTAGAGGTCAAAGACGTAAAAAACAGTGTTTTTAGTACATTTTTGTCTTGAAGGGGAAATTGCCAACTTCCTGTTGGTTTTCGCCCGACGATGTAAAATTATGAGTTGTAGGTCTTTAGCAGACCTACATACAGGTTTTTGTTTCATGTCTCTACGACCTTCCTAGTGGGAGTTACAGGCAGTTTGTTTTTTTTTTTTCCTAGGGGGCGCTAGAGCGCAATTTTTATTTTTGGGGTTTGGTTTTGTTATTAACAAGCAATTTTCGCAGGTTCTGACTTGTGTGTCAAATTTGGTGAGTTTTGGAGCATGTTAAGTGGGTCAAATTGCTGTTCGAAGAGGCGGCCGGTATAATAATAATAATAATAATAATAAACATTACAATTTCAATAGGGTCCTTTCGTCCCATTGCAAAAGGACTCCCTTTGGGATTCCTTTTGAAAAGGTCCTGTGCGGACCCTAATTAAAGCTGCAAGCAGCATTGGTCGGGTCCGCCTTCTGGCAGGTGCTAGTCCTAGGTGTCCAATACTTTAGTCCAGTGGTAGTCCTGAGTGAGACCTACATAGAGGTTTTTGTTTCGTGTCTCTACGATATTGGTACTGGGAGTTAGAGGAAGTTGTGTCTGAGTTCACATTGTCATTATAGGCTATTGTGTGTATTGAGGCCAAAGAAGGTCTAATCGCAGTTTCGTTGTCATTTTTGGCACCGTAGCAGCATCTGTGCTGCGGGTCTTTGAAGGCGCGTAAAATCAAAACGGTAGCACTAATCACAACGCCGTCGTCAACTTTTAATCAGAAGGGTTCAATCTCTCTCCTGTAGCAGTTTGAAGCCGAAACGACAAACGGGCTCAGAGGAGATAATGTTTGATGTTTGGTGACCGTTTGGTACAAAAATGTTGTTTTGAAATGGAGATAACAAACTTCCTGTTGATTTTTGCTGAAGGGTGTCAATGTATGAAATGTAGGTCTAAATGAGACCTACGTAGAGGTATTTTTTTCATGTCTCTACGACGTTCCTACCGGAAGTTACAAGCAGTTTTGTCCGATTTTTCCTCTGAGGAGCAGTTTTTTCTCATTTTTTTCCAAAAATTATGTAGAGCACAATTTTGAGTTTTGGGATTCGGTTTTTTTTTTAGATCACAGTTTCCACCAGTCCCAATGTGTGTGAGAAGTTTGGTGAGTTTTGAAGTATTTTAAGGGGGTCAAATTAGAGGTCAAAAATCAAAAAAGAGTGTTTTTAGTCATTTTTTGTCTTGAAGGGGAAATTGCCAACTTCCTGTTGGTTTTCGCCCGAAGAAGTGAAATTATGAATTGTAGGTCTAACTGAGACCTACATACAGGTTTTTGTTTCATGTCTCTACGACCTTCCTAGTGGGAGTTAGAGGCATTTTTCTTCCTAGGGGGCGCTAGAGAGCAATGTTGATTTTTGGTATTTTTTTTTACCACTAAAGTGTGCTGTACCCGGGGTTTAATGTGTATGTCAAATTTGGTGAGTTTTGAAGCATGTTAAGGGGGGCGTAGTAGTGCGCGACCGTGCGGAAGAAAAATAAAGAATAATAATAATAAACATTACAATTTCAATAGGTTCCTTTGTAACCAGTACAAAGGACTCCCTGGGGGAGTCCTTTTTACAGGGTACATGCGGACCCTAATTAAAGCTGCAAGCAGCATTGGTCGGGTCCGCCTTCTGGCAGGTGCTAGTCCTAGGTGTCCAATACTTTAGTCCAGTGGTAGTCCTGAGTGAGACCTACATAGAGGTTTTGGTTTCGTGTCTCTACGATATTGGTACTGGGAGTTAGAGGAAGTTGTGTCTGAGTTCACATTGTCATTATAGGCTATTGTGTGTATTGAGGCCAAAGAAGGTCTAATCGCAGTTTCGTTGTCATTTTTGGCACCGTAGCAGCATCAGTGCTGCGGGTCTTTGAAGGCTCGTAAAATCAAAACGGTAGCACGTATTAAAACGCCGTCGTGAACTTTTAATCAGAAGGGTTCAATCTCTCTCCTGTAGCAGTTTGAAGCCGAAACGACAAACGCGCTCAGAGGAGATAATGTTTGATGTTTGGTGAGCGTTTGGTACAAAAATGTTGTTTTGAAATGGAGATAACAAACTTCCTGTTGATTTTTGCTGAAGGGTGTCAATGTATGAAATGTAGGTCTAAATGAGACCTACGTAGAGGTATTTGTTTCATGTCTCTACGACGTTCCTACCGGAAGTAATAAGCAGTTTTGTCTGAGTTTTCCTCTAAAAAGCATTTTTTTCTCTGTTTTATTAAAAAATTGCTCTAGAGCACAATTTTGAGTTTCGGGGTTCGGTTTTTTTTTTAGATCGCAATTTCTACCAGTCCCAATGTGTGTGCGAAGTTTGGTGAGTTTTGAAGTATTTTAAGGGGGTCAAATTAGAGGTCAAAGACGTAAAAAGCAGTGTTTTTAGTACATTTTTGTCTTGAAGGGGAAATTGCCAACTTCCTGTAGGTTTTCGCCCGAGGATGTAAAATTATGAAATGTAGGTCTAAGTCTGACCTACATACAGGTTTTTGTTTCATGTCTCTACGACCTTCCTAGTGGGAGTTACAGGCAGTTTGTTTTTTTTTTTTCCTAGGGGGCGCTAGAGAGCAATGTTGATTTTTGGGGTTTGTTATTTGAATAACTTCATCTGGCACACTTTTTGGATGTGTGCAAAAAATTTGGTGAGTTTTGAAGTATGTTAAGGGGGGCAAAGTAGTGCGCAACGGAGCGGAAGAAAGAATAATAATAATTAAAGCTGCAAGCAGCATTGGTCGGGTCCGCCTTCTGGCAGGTGCTAGTCCTAGGTGTCCAATACTTTTGTCCAGTGGTAGTCCTGAGTGAGACCTACATAGAGGTTTTTGTTTCGTGTCTCTACGATATTGGTACTGGGAGTTAGAGGAAGTTGTGTCTGAGTTCACATTGTCATTATAGGGTATTGTGTGTATTGAGGCCAAAGAAGGTCTAATTGCAGTTTCGTTGTCATTTTTGGCACCGTAGCAGCATCAGTGCTGCGGGTCTTTGAAGGCTCGTAAAATCAAAACGGTAGCACTAATCACCAGTCGTTCGTCAACTTTTAATCAGAAGGGTTCAATGTCTCTCCTGTAGCAGTTTGAAGCCGAAACGACAAACGCGCTCAGAGGAGATAATGTTTGATGTTTGGTGACCGTTTTGTACAAAAATGTTGTTTTGAAGGAGGAATAGCAAACTTCCTGTTGATTTTTGCTGAAGGATGTCAATCTATGAAATGTAGGTCTAGGCAACACCTACATAGAGGTATTTTTTTCATGTCTCTACGACGTTCCTACCGGAAGTTACAAGCAGTTTTGTCAGATTTTTCCTCTGAGGAGCAGTTTTATCTCTTTTTTTTCCAAAAATTATGTAGAGCACAATTTAGAGTTTTGGGATTCGGTTTTTTTTTTAAATCACAGTTTCCACCAGTCCCAATGTGTGTGAGAAGTTTGGTGAGTTTTGAAGTATTTTAAGGGGGTCAAATTAGAGGTCAAAAATCAAAAATGAGTGTTTTTAGTCATTTTTTGTCTTGAAGGGGAAATTGCCAACTTCCTGTTGGTTTTCGCCCGAAGAAGTGAAATTATTAATTGTAGGTCTAACTGAGACCTACATACAGGTTTTTGTTTCATGTCTCTACGACCTTCCTAGTGGGAGTTAGAGGCATTTTTCTTCCTAGGGGGCGCTAGAGAGCAATGTTGATTTTTGGTATTTTTTTTTACCACTAAAGTGTGCTGTACCCGGGGTTTAATGTGTATGTCAAATTTGGTGAGTTTTGAAGCATGTTAAGGGGGGCGTAGTAGTGCGCAAAGCTGCGGAATAATAATAAAGAATAATAATAATAATAATAATAAAACCTTACAATTTCAATAGGGTCCTTTCGTCCCATTGCAAAAGGACTCCCTTTGGGATTCCTTTTGAAAAGGTCCTGTGCGGACCCTAATTAAAGCTGCAAGCAGCATTGGTCGGGTCCGCCTTCTGGCAGGTGCTAGTCCTAGGTGTCCAATACTTTTGTCCAGTGGTAGTCCTGAGTGAGACCTACATAGAGGTTTTTGTTTCGTGTCTCTACGATATTCGTACTGGGAGTTAGAGGAAGTTGTGTCTGAGTTCACATTGTCAGTATAGGCTATTGTGTGTATTGAGGCCAAAGAAGGTCTAATTGCAGTTTCGTTGTCATTTTTGGCACCGTAACAGCATCAGTGCTGCGGGTCTTTGAAGGCTCGTAAAATCAAAACGGTAGCACTAAATAAAACGCCGTCGTCAACTTTTAATCAGAAGGGTTCAATCTCTCTCCTGTAGCAGTTTGAAGCCGAAACGACAAACGCGCTCAGAGGAGATAATGTTTGATGTTTGGTGACCGTTTGGTACAAAAATGTTGTTTTGAAATGGAGATAACAAACTTCCTGTTGATTTGCTGAAGGGTGTCAATGTATGAAATGTAGGTCTAAATGAGACCTACGTAGAGGTATTTTTTTCATGTCTCTACGACGTTCTTACCGGAAGTTACAAGCAGTTTTGTCAGAGTTTTCCTCTGAGGAGCAGTTTTTTCTCTTTTTTTTCCAAAAATTATGTAGAGCACAATTTTGAGTTTTGGGGTTCGGTTTTTTTTTTAGATCGCAGTTTCCACCAGTCCCGATGTGTGTGAGAAGTTTGGTGAGTTTTGAAGTATTTTAAGGGGGTCAAATTAGAGGTCAAAGAGGCAAAAACGTGTTTTTTTAGTACAAATTTGTCTTGAAGGGGAAATTGCCAACTTCCTGTTGGTTTTTGCCCGAGGATGTAAAATTATGAAATGTAGGTCTAAGTATGACCTACATACAGGTTTTTGTTTCATGTCTCTACGACCTTCCTAGTGGGAGTTACAGGCAGTTTGTTATTTTTTTTTCCTAGGGGGCGCTAGAGCTCAATTTTTATGTTTGGGGTTTGGTTTTGTTATTTTGTTGAAATTTTCGCAGGTTCTGACTTGTGTGTCAAATTTGGTGAGTTTTGGAGCATGTTAAGTGGGTCAAATTAGCGTTCTTTGTGGGGTCGGTAAAATAATAATAATAATAATAATAATAATAATAATAATAAAACCTTACAATTTCAATAGGGTCCTTTCGTCCCATTGCAAAAGGACTCCCTTTGGGATTCCTTTTGAAAAGGTCCTGTGCGGACCCTAATTAAAGCTGCAAGCAGCATTGGTCGGGTCCGCCTTCTGGCAGGTGCTAGTCCTAGGTGTCCAATACTTTTGTCCAGTGGTAGTCCTGAGTGAGACCTACATAGAGGTTTTTGTTTCGTGTCTCTACGATATTGGTACTGGGAGTTAGAGGAAGTTGTGTCTGAGTTCACATTGTCATTATAGGCTATTGTGTGTATTGAGGCCAAAGAAGGTCTAATCGCAGTTTCGTTGTCATTTTTGGCACCGTAGCAACTTTAGTGCTGCGGGTCTTTGAAGGCGCGTAAAATCAAAACGGTAGCACTAATCACCACTCTTTCGTGAACTTTTAATCAGAAGGGTTCAATCTCTCTCCTGTAGCAGTTTGAAGCCGAAACGACAAACGCACTCAGAGGAGATAATGTTTGATGTTTGGTGACCGGTTGTAACAAAAATGATGGTTTGAAGGAGAAATAGCAAACTTCCTGTTGATTTTTGCTGAAGGATGTCAATCTATGAAATGTAGGTCCAGGCAAGACCTACATAGAGGTATTTTTTTCATGTCTCTACGACGTTCCTACCGGAAGTTACAAGCAGTTTTGTCAGATTTTTCCTCTGAGGAGCAGTTTTTTCTCTTTTTTTCCCAAAAATTATGTAGAGCACAATTTTGAGTTTTGGGATTCGGTTTTTTTTTTAGATCGCAGTTTCCCGCAGTCCCGATGTGTGTGCGAATTTTGGTGAGTTTTGAAGTATTTTAAGGGGGTCAAATTACAGCTCAAAAATCAAAAATGAGTGTTTTTAGTCATTTTTTGTCTTGAAGGGGAAATTGCCAACTTCCTGTTGGTTTTCGCCCGAAGAAGTGAAATTATGAATTGTAGGTCTAACTGAGACCTACATACAGGTTTTGGTTTCATGTCTCTACGACCTTCCTAGTGGGAGTTATAGGCAGTTTTCTACCTAGGGGGCGCTAGAGAGCAAGTGTATTTTTTTGGGTTTGGTTTTTTGACTAAAGTCTGCTGGCACACTTTTTGGATGTGTGTAAAAAATTTGGTGAGTTTTGAAGCATGTTAAGGGGGGCGTAGTAGTGCGCAAAGCTGCGGAAGAAAAAAGAATAATAATAAAACCTTACAATTTCAATAGGGTCCTTTCGTCCCATTGCAAAAGGACTCCCTTTGGGATTCCTTTTGAAAAGGTCCTGTGCGGACCCTAATAATAATAATAAACATTACAAATTCAATAGGTTCCTTTGTAACCAGTACAAAGGACTCCCTGGGGGAGTCCTTTTTACAGGGTACATGCGGACCCTAATAATAATTAAAGCTGCAAGCAGCATTGGTCGGGTCCGCCTTCTGGCAGGTGCTAGTCCTAGGTGTCCAATACTTTTGTCCAGTGGTAGTCCTGAGTGAGACCTACATAGAGGTTTTTGTTTCGTGTCTCTACGATATTGGTACTGGGAGTTAGAGGAAGTTGTGTCTGAGTTCACATTGTCATTATAGGCTATTGTGTGTATTGAGGCCAAAGAAGGTCTAATCGCAGTTTCGTTGTCATTTTTGGCACCGTAGCAACTTTAGTGCTGCGGGTCTTTGAAGGCTCGTAAAATCAAAACGGTAGCACTAATCTCAACGCCGTCGTGAACTTTTAATCAGAAGGGTTCAATCTCTCTCCTGTAGCAGTTTGAAGCCAAAACGACAAACGCGCTCAGAGGAGATAATGTTTGATGTTTGGTGACCGTTTGGTACAAAAATGTTGTTTTGAAATGGAGATAACAAACTTCCTGTTGATTTTTGCTGAAGGGTGTCAATGTATGAAATGTAGGTCTAAATGAGACCTACGTAGAGGTATTTTTTTCATGTCTCTACGACGTTCCTACCGGAAGTTACAAGCAGTTTTGTCAGATTTTTCCTCTGAGGAGCTGTTTTTTCTCTTTTTTTCCCAAAAATTATGTAGAGCACAATTTTGAGTTTTGGGATTCGGTTTTTTTTTTAGATCACAGTTTCCACCAGTCCCAATGTGTGTGAGAAGTTTGGTGAGTTTTGAAGTATTTTAAGGGGGTCAAATTAGAGGTCAAAAATCAAAAATGAGTGTTTTTAGTCATTTTTTGTCTTGAAGGGGAAATTGCCAACTTCCTGTTGGTTTTCGCCCGAAGAAGTGAAATTATGAATTGTAGGTCTAACTGAGACCTACATACAGGTTTTTGTTTCATGTCTCTACGACCTTCCTAGTGGGAGTTATAGGCAGTTTTCTACCTAGGGGGCGCTAGAGAGCAAGTGTATTTTTTTGGGTTTGGTTTTTTGACTAAAGTCTGCTGGCACACTTTTTGGATGTGTGTAAAAAATTTGGTGAGTTTTGAAGCATGTTAAGGGGGGCGTAGTAGTGCGCAAAGCTGCGGAAGAAGAAACAAAGAATAATAATAATAAAACCTTACAATTTCAATAGGGTCCTTTCGTCCCATTGCAAAAGGACTCCCTTTGGGATTCCTTTTGAAAAGGTCCTGTGCGGACCCTAATTAAAGCTGCAAGCAGCATTGGTCGGGTCCGCCTTCTGGCAGGTGCTAGTCCTAGGTGTCCAATACTTTTGTCCAGTGGTAGTCCTGAGTGAGACCTACATAGAGGTTTTTGTTTCGTGTCTCTACGATATTGGTACTGGGAGTTAGAGGAAGTTGTGTCTGAGTTCACATTGTCATTATAGGCTATTGTGTGTATTGAGGCCAAAGAAGGTCTAATCGCAGTTTCGTTGTCATTTTTGGCACCGTAGCAACTTTAGTGCTGCGGGTCTTTGAAGGCTCGTAAAATCAAAACGGTAGCACTAATCTCAACGCCGTCGTCAACTTTTAATCAGAAGGGTTCAATCTCTCTCCTGTAGCAGTTTGAAGCCGAAACGACAAACGCGCTCAGAGGAGATAATGTTTGATGTTTGGTGACCGTTTGGTACAAAAATGTTGTTTTGAAATGGAGATTACCAACTTCCTGTTGATTTTCGCTGAAGGATGTCAATCTATGAAATGTAGGTCTAGACAAGACCTACATAGAGGTATTTGTTTCATGTCTCTACGACGTTCCTACCGGAAGTTACAAGCAGTTTTGTCAGAGTTTTCCTCTGAGGAGCAGTTTTTTCTCTTTTTTTTTCAAAAATTATGTAGAGCACAATTTTGAGTTTTGGGATTCGGTTTTTTTTTTAGATCGCAGTTTCCACCAGTCCCAATGTGTGTGAGAAGTTTGGTGAGTTTTGAAGTATTTTAAGGGGGTCAAATTAGAGGTCAAAAATCAAAAATGAGTGTTTTTAGTCATTTTTTGTCTTGAAGGGGAAATTGCCAACTTCCTGTTGGTTTTCGCCCGAAGAAGTGAAATTATGAATTGTAGGTCTAACTGAGACCTACATACAGGTTTTTGTTTCATGTCTCTACGACCTTCCTAGTGGGAGTTAGAGGCAGTTTTCTTCCTAGGGGGCGCTAGAGAGCAGTGTTGATTTTTGGGTTTTTTTTTTAACCCTAAAGTGTGCTGTACCCGGGGTTTAATGTGTGTGTCAAATTTGGTGAGTTTTGAAGCATGTTAAGGGGGGCAAAGCAGCGCGCGACGGTGCGGAAGAATAATAAAGAACTAGTCCTAGGTGTCCAATACTTTTGTCCAGTGGTAGTCCTGAGTGAGACTTACATAGAGGTTTTTGTTTCGTGTCTCTACGATATTGGTACTGGGAGTTAGAGGAAGTTGTGTCTGAGTTCACATTGTCATTATAGGTGTTGTGTGTATTGAGGCCAAAGAAGGTCTAATCGCAGTTTCGTTGTCATTTTTGGCACCGTAGCAGCATCAGTGCTGCGGGTCTTTGAAGGCTCGTAAAATCAAAACGGTAGCACTAATCACAACGCCGTCGTCAACTTTTAATCAGAAGGGTTCAATCTCTCTCCTGTAGCAGTTTGAAGCCGAAACGACAAACGCGCTCAGAGGAGATAATGTTTGATGTTTGGTGACCGTTTGGTACAAAAATGTTGTTTTGAAATGGAGATAACAAACTTCCTGTTGATTTTTGCTGAAGGGTGTCAATGTATGAAATGTAGGTCTAAATGAGACCTACGTAGAGGTATTTTTTTCATGTCTCTACGACGTTCCTACCGGAAGTTACAAGCAGTTTTGTCCGATTTTTCCTCTGAGGAGCAGTTTTTTCTCTTTTTTTTCCAAAAATTATGTAGAGCACAAGTTTGAGTTTTGGGATTTGGTTTTTTTTTTAGATCACAGTTTCCACCAGTCCCGATGTGTGTGCGAATTTTGGTGAGTTTTGAAGTATTTTAAGGGGGTCAAATTAGAGGTCAAAAATCAAAAATGAGTGTTTTTAGTCATTTTTTGTCTTGAAGGGGAAATTGCCAACTTCCTGTTGGTTTTCGCCCGAAGAAGTGAAATTATGAATTGTAGGTCTAACTGAGACCTACATACAGGTTTTTGTTTCATGTCTCTACGACCTTCCTAGTGGGAGTTAGAGGCATTTTTCTTCCTAGGGGGCGCTAGAGAGCAATGTTGATTTTTGGTATTTTTTTTTACCACTAAAGTGTGCTGTACCCGGGGTTTAATGTGTATGTCAAATTTGGTGAGTTTTGAAGCATGTTAAAGGGGGCTAAGCAGCGCGCGACGGTGCGGAAGAAAGAAAAATAATAATAATTAAAGCTGCAAGCAGCATTGGTCGGGTCCGCCTTCTGGCAGGTGCTAGTCCTAGGTGTCCAATACTTTTGTCCAGTGGTAGTCCTGAGTGAGACCTACATAGAGGTTTTTGTTTCGTGTCTCTACGATATTGGTACTGTGAGTTAGAGGAAGTTGTGTCTGAGTTCACATTGTCATTATAAGCTATTGTGTGTATTGAGGCCAAAGAAGGTCTAATCGCATTTTCGTTGTCATTTTTGGCACCGTAGCAACTTTAGTGCTGCGGGTCTTTGAAGGCTCGTAAAATCAAAACGGTAGCACTAATCACCACTCGTTCGTCAACTTTTAATCAGAAGGGTTCAATGTCTCTCCTGTAGCAGTTTGAAGCCGAAACGACAAACGCGCTCAGAGGAGATAATGTTTGATGTTTGGTGACCGTTTTGTACAAAAATGTTGTTTTGAAGGAGGAATAGCAAACTTCCTGTTGATTTTTGCTGAAGGATGTCAATCTATGAAATGTAGGTCTAGGCAACACCTACATAGAGGTATTTTTTTCATGTCTCTACGACGTTCCTACCGGAAGTTACAAGCAGTTTTGTCAGATTTTTCCTCTGAGGAGCAGTTTTATCTCTTTTTTTTCCAAAAATTATGTAGAGCACAATTTAGAGTTTTGGGATTCGGTTTTTTTTTTAAATCACAGTTTCCACCAGTCCCAATGTGTGTGAGAAGTTTGGTGAGTTTTGAAGTATTTTAAGGGGGTCAAATTAGAGGTCAAAAATCAAAAATGAGTGTTTTTAGTCATTTTTTGTCTTGAAGGGGAAATTGCCAACTTCCTGTTGGTTTTCGCCCGAAGAAGTGAAATTATGAATTGTAGGTCTAACTGAGACCTACATACAAGTTTTTGTTTCATGTCTCTACGACCTTCCTAGTGGGAGTTAGAGGCATTTTTCTTCCTAGGGGGCGCTAGAGAGCAATGTTGATTTTTGGTATTTTTTTTTACCACTAAAGTGTGCTGTACCCGGGGTTTAATGTGTATGTCAAATTTGGTGAGTTTTGAAGCATGTTAAGGGGGGCGTAGTAGTGCGCAAAGCTGCGGAATAATAATAAAGAATAATAATAATAATAATAAAACCTTACAATTTCAATAGGGTCCTTTCGTCCCATTGCAAAAGGACTCCCTTTGGGATTCCTTTTGAAAAGGTCCTGTGCGGACCCTAATAATAAAACCTTACAATTTCAATAGGGTCCTTTCGTCCCATTGCAAAAGGACTCCCTTTGGGATTCCTTTTGAAAAGGTCCTGTGCGGACCCTAATTAAAGCTGCAAGCAGCATTGGTCGGGTCCGCCTTCTGGCAGGTGCTAGTCCTAGGTGTCCAATACTTTAGTCCAGTGGTAGTCCTGAGTGAGACCTACATAGAGGTTTTTGTTTCGTGTCTCTACGATATTGGTACTGGGAGTTAGAGGAAGTTGTGTCTGAGTTCACATTGTCATTATAGGGTATTGTGTGTATTGAGGCCAAAGAAGGTCTAATTGCATTTTCGTTGTCATTTTTGGCACCGTAGCAACTTTAGTGCTGCGGGTCTTTGAAGGCTCGTAAAATCAAAACGGTAGCACTAATCACCACTCGTTCGTCAACTTTTAATCAGAAGGGTTCAATCTCTCTCCTGTAGCAGTTTGAAGCCGAAACGACAAACGCGCTCAGAGGAGATAATGTTTGATGTTTGGTGACCGTTTTGTACAAAAATGTTGTTTTGAAGGAGGAATAGCAAACTTCCTGTTGATTTTTGCTGAAGGATGTCAATCTATGAAATGTAGGTCTAGGCAACACCTACATAGAGGTATTTTTTTCATGTCTCTACGACGTTCCTACCGGAAGTTACAAGCAGTTTTGTCAGATTTTTCCTCTGAGGAGCAGTTTTATCTCTTTTTTTTCCAAAAATTATATAGAGCACAATTTAGAGTTTTGGGATTCGGTTTTTTTTTTAAATCACACTTTCCACCAGTCCCAATGTGTGTGAGAAGTTTGGTGAGTTTTGAAGTATTTTAAGGGGGTCAAATTAGAGGTCAAAAATCAAAAATGAGTGTTTTTAGTCATTTTTTGTCTTGAAGGGGAAATTGCCAACTTCCTGTTGGTTTTCGCCCGAAGAAGTGAAATTATGAATTGTAGGTCTAACTGAGACCTACATACAGGTTTTTGTTTCATGTCTCTACGACCTTCCTAGTGGGAGTTAGAGGCATTTTTCTTCCTAGGGGGCGCTAGAGAGCAATGTTGATTTTTGGTATTTTTTTTTACCACTAAAGTGTGCTGTACCCGGGGTTTAATGTGTATGTCAAATTTGGTGAGTTTTGAAGCATGTTAAGGGGGGCGTAGTAGTGCGCAAAGCTGCGGAATAATAATAAAGAATAATAATAATAATAAAACCTTACAATTTCAATAGGGTCCTTTCGTCCCATTGCAAAAGGACTCCCTTTGGGATTCCTTTTGAAAAGGTCCTGTGCGGACCCTAATAATAAACGTTACAATAACAATAGGTTCCTTTGTAACCAGTACAAAGGACTCCCTGGGGGAGTCCTTTGTACAGGGTACAGGGCGGACCCTAATAATAATAATAAACATTACAATTTCAATAGGGTCCTTTCGTCCCATTGCAAAAGGACTCCCTTTGGGATTCCTTTTGAAAAGGTCCTGTGCGGACCCTAATAATAAAACCTTACAATTTCAATAGGGTCCTTTCGTCCCATTGCAAAAGGACTCCCTTTGGGATTCCTTTTGAAAAGGTCCTGTGCGGACCCTAATAATAAAACCTTACAATAACAATAGGTTCCTTTGTAACCAGTACAAAGGACTCCCTGAGGGAGTCCTTTGTACAGGGTACAGGGCGGACCCTAATAATAATAATAAAGAATAATAATAATAAAACATTACAATTTCAATAGGGTCCTTTCGTCCCATTGCAAAAGGACTCCCTTTGGGATTCCTTTTGAAAAGGTCCTGTGCGGACCCTAATTAAAGCTGCAAGCAGCATTGGTCGGGTCCGCTTTTTGGCAGGTGCTAGTCCTAGGTGTCCAATACTTTTGTCCAGTGGTAGTCCTGAGTGAGACCTACATAGAGGTTTTTGTTTCGTGTCTCTACGATATTGGTACTGGGAGTTAGAGGAAGTTGTGTCTGAGTTCACATTGTCATTATAGGCTATTGTGTGTATTGAGGCCAAAGAAGGTCTAATTGCAGTTTCGTTGTCATTTTTGGCACCGTAGCAGCATCAGTGCTGCGGGTCTTTGAAGGCGCGTAAAATCAAAACGGTAGCACTAATCACCACTCTTACGTCAACTTTTAATCAGAAGGGTTCAATCTCTCTCCTGTAGCAGTTTGAAGCCGAAACGACAAACGCGCTCAGAGGAGATAATGTTTGATGTTTGGTGACCGTTTGGTACAAAAATGTTGTTTTGAAATGGAGATTACAAACTTCCTGTTGATTTTCGCTGAAGGATGTCAATCTATGAAATGTAGGTCTAGACAAGACCTACATAGAGGTATTTGTTTCATGTCTCTACGACGTTCCTACCGGAAGTTATAAGCAGTTTTGTCTGAGTTTTCCTCTACAAAGCAGTTTTTTCTCAGTTTTATGTAAAAATTGCTCAAGGGCACAATTTTTATTTTCGGGGTTCGGTTATTTTTTGAGATCGCAATTTCTACCAGTCCCGATGTGTGTGCGAAGTTTGGTGAGTTTTGAAGTATTTTAAGGGGGTCAAATTAGAGGTCAAAGACGTAAAAAACTGTGTTTTTAGTACATTTTTGTCTTGAAGGGGAAATTGCCAACTTCCTGTTGGTTTTCGCCCGACGATGTAAAATTATGAGTTGTAGGTCTTTAGCAGACCTACATACAGGTTTTTGTTTCATGTCTCTACGACCTTCCTAGTGGGAGTTACAGGCAGTTTGTTATTTTTTTTTCCTAGGGGGCGCTAGAGCTCAATTTTATTTTTTGGGGTTAGGTTTTTATATTAAAGTCTGCTGGCACACTTTTTGGATGTGTGTAAAAAATTTGGTGAGTTTTGAAGCATGTTAAGGGGGGCGAAGTAGTGCGCAAAGCTGCGGAAGAAGAAAGAAAGAAAGAAAGAAAGAATAATAATAAAACCTTACAATTTCAATAGGGTCCTTTCGTCCCATTGCAAAAGGACTCCCTTTGGGATTCCTTTTGAAAAGGTCCTGTGCGGACCCTAATAATAATGTGCCGTTGTCTAGTGCCTGTGCTGTGTAGAGCTTGGCAGGGTAGCCATGTAATACTCCATACCAGTAGGTGGCAGCAGGTAGTTCATAGCTTTGTAGAAGTCGGAATGTGTCGAGGATGGTTTGTCGTGATCCCAATATGCAGAGCACAGGGGGAGACAGCGTGCAGGTAAAAAGGTATGTAACGCTTAAACCAAAAATCAACAGAAGGCGAGTCCCGCTAGGAAAAAGGCACTGAAGCATAGGGATGGCTATGTAAAACAAAAGTAAAACTGAACTGGCTACAAAGTCAACAAAAACAGAATGCTGGACGACAGCAAAAACTTACAGCGTGTGGAGCAAAGACGGCGTCCACAAAGCACATCCCCGTACATGAGATGACAATCAACAATGTCCCCACAAAGAAGGATGGCGTACGCACAACTTCAATAGTCTTGATTGCGAAAATAACAAAGCAGGTGCGGGCAATAGCGCTCAAAGGAAGGCATGGAGCTGCTACAGGAGAACACCAACAAAACAGGAAGGTTCACTAAAATAACAGCGCAAGACCGAAACTAAAGCACTACACACAGGAAACAACAACAAACTCAAGATAAGGCACGACAACCTGGTGGAGTTTCATCTTTTTAACCTTTTCTGCTGGTGGTGTGCCTCTATATTTTTTAAAAGAAAAAAATGTGCCTTGGCTCAAAAAAGGTTGAAAAACACTTGCTATATGTTAATAGTTATTTGAATGACTCTTACCATAATATGTTACGTTAACATACCAGTTGCTTATTTATGCCTCATATAACGTACACTTATTCAGCCTGTTGTTCACTATTCTTTAGACATTTTAAATTGCCTTTCAAATGTCTATTATTGGTGTTGGCTTTTATCAAATACATTTCCCCCCAAAAATGCGACTTATACTCCAGTGCGACTTATATATGTTTTTTTCCTTCTTTATTATGCATTTTCGGCCGGTGCGACTTATACTCCAAAAAATACGGTAATAATAGCTTCAATATAGAGGCAACTTGTGTTTCCACTCTACTGAAATGAATTTTTTTTATTTAAACGGGAATAGCAGATCCATTCTATGTGTCATACTTGATCATTTCGCGATATTGCCATATTTTTGCTGAAAGGATTTAGTAGAGAAAGTTCGCAACTTTTGCTCGCTGATAAAAAAAATCCTTGCCTGTAGCGGAAGTAGCGTGACGTCACAGGAGCTAGTATTCCTCACAATTCCCCGTTGTTTACAATGGAGCGAGAGAGATTCGGACCGAGAAAGTGACGATTACCCCATTAATTTGAGCGAGGATGAAAGATTCGTAGATGAGGAACGTTACAGTGAAGGACTAGAGAGGCAGTGATGGACGTATCTTTTTTCGCTCTGACCGTAACTTAGGTACAAGCTGGCTCATTGGATTCCACACTCTCTCCTTTTTCTATTGTGGATCACAGATTTGTATTTTAAACCACCTCGGATACTATATCCTCTTGAAAATGAGAGTCGAGCACGCGAAATGGACATTTAAAGTGACCTCTATCTCCACGACAATATATCGGTGACACAGTTAGCTACTGAGCTAACGTGATAGCATCGTTCTCAAATAAATATAGAAACAAAAGAAATAAACCCCTGACTGGAAGGATAGACAGAAGATCAACAATACTATTAAACCATGGACATGTAACTACACGGTTAAAAATTCTCAGCCTGGTAAGGCTTAACAATGCTGTTGCTAACGACGCTAAGGCTAATTTAGCAACTTAGCAACCGGACCTCACAGAACTATGATAAAAACATTAGCGCTCCACCTACGCCAGCCAGCCCTCATCTTCCCATCAACAGCCGTGCTCACCTGCGTTCCAGCGATCAACGGCGCGACGAAGGACTTCATCCGTGGGTTTGGCGGCAAACATCGGCTAGGCGTCTGCTAAGTAAGTAGTCCTTGTTGTGTTGCTGTAAGTATTGTACTTAGCCGCTAATACACCGATCGATCCCACCTACAACGTTCTTCTTTGCAGCCTCCATTGTTCATTAAACAAATTGCAAAAGATTCACCAACACAGATGTCCAGAATACTGTGGAATTTTGTCGAAGAAAACAAGAGGTTTTTGTATCGGGTCCGATGGGGTACAACCACTTCCGTGGATTTCGTGACGTCACGCGCATAAATCATATCCAAAGGAGTTTTTCAACCGGAAGTGTGGCGGGAATTTTAAAATGTCACTTTATAAGTTAACCCGGCCGTATTGGCATGTGTTGCAATGTTAAGATTTCATCATTGATATATAAACTATCAGACTGCGTGGTCGCTAGTAGTGGCTTTCAGTAGGCCTTTAAGGAACTCACCATCTCCTCATCTTCAGCCAGGACCAAGTCGTACGCACTCATGGCCACACAGAAGATGATGGCTGTGACGCCCTCAAAACAGTGGATCCACTTCTTCCTCTCGGAGCGCTGGCCTCCCACGTCAAACATCCTGCAAGAACACGCACACACAAACAACATTAACGTGTGTTTGGGCAGAGAAGAGGTCAAAAGAAAGAAAAAAAAGAGTGTCCAGGTTGCCCTCCCGGGACTCCTCCTTTGTCAACACATCCTGAGCAGCTGCTGTGGGAGCACACATCACCCTAAAACGGTATGATCGGCCTTTTACTGTACATTCTGCAAGGTCAGCACTTTTCACAGGCAGAATCTGTTCCACTAAGCGAGCGGCTTGGGGCTGAGTAAGCAAGAGATCGTTATAACACTGACACACTTTCATGGGCTTTATAGTGTCTGCTCTTCTGCTCAGCTGTGTGTGTTTGTGTGTGTGTGTGTGTGTGTGTGTGTGTGTGTGTGTGTGTGTCTCCTCACTGGACCTCAGCCAACACAAACACAAGTAAGGGAATCTGCTTTACGTCCTCACTCAGATAAAAAATCCACCCAGACAGGTATATGAGACATAATTATTACGTTACATTACACACACACCAAACGCAAAGTATTACTTGGCGTTGCAGTGCACATATTCCTCATGTATAGTTTAAATAACATTTAAAAACAAACATGCAAAGCCTCAACATTTGGTACTCCTGCACAATCCCATGACGTCTCCTGTATTTACGGTTTGGCCCCGTCAGACATAATGCAGAGTAATGATTAATAGAGAGTCGTATTATTGATTTAACAAAACGTTTGATACTGTAGTTCGCATCATACGCTGTTCCCTAAACATTGGCTAGCATCAATAAAAGCAGTTAAATAGCAGTAAAAAATAAAGAGCATTCTTGTCTTTGTAAACGGTATTTTTTATCTTTTGTCTGAATATATTGTGCAGGTGTACCTAATGTTGTAGCCAATGTGGTACAGCAGGGGTCACCAACGCGGTGCCCGCGGCCACCAGGTAGCCCGTAAGGACCAGGGGCCGTACTTATCAAGCTTCTTAGAATTACTCCTAAGAAGTCTGCTAAGAGTTGACTTAAGAGTAAATAAATTCTTGGCTGAAAGCTGCACTTAAAAGTTAGTTATCAAGCGTCTTACTCACACTTTCAGCGAAGTGTAGGACTGAATCTTAAGAGTCACACTCAGAGCTGAATTACGACATTACTATGTGCCGTAAACGCAATTTTAGGTGACGTCATTTCTGTGTCCATAGAAATGACCAATCACGGAAGGGAATCCGATGTCTAAGAATAAAGAAATATCTTGGAAATATTTAAGTGGACAATGGGAGTGTATATTTTGACAATAAACTACAAAATAATACAAAACAAACTAGTCCCCGCCGGCACTCACGCTACCGCTCCCTCTCTTCTCTTCTCTCGCCCACACACTCACTGACGTCACTCACCTCACGGCCACACACATACGCTACTGTCATAACATTTTCTTTCCAATTCATTAATTAGGCAACTAATTTGAAACTGGTGTGGGTGGCTCTATATATACTAGCCCACTGCAGACACATGCAGAAATCAACAAGGAATCGAAAAGTATTAAATCTGTGACAAAAATAATATCCGCTCTGTCTAAATGATACCGTTTGATCAGCTGCTCGTCATAAAAAAAACAAAAACATTGTTCCGTTCCCTGAACGTTCGCGCACGTCTCTCTCGCCTCAGTGCCATCCCCTGCTGGCAACTCCTAACCACTTAAGACACCTCTGAAGGTCTCTTAAATATCGTGGAGAGTAGGAGTGATTCTTAGACTTAAGAACGCTGATAAAAAGCTTTTATTCTTAAGTTTGAGAGTAGAACTAAATTTCGCAAATTCTCAGGACTTAAGTGTAAAATGGCACTCTAAGAAGCTTGATAAGTACGGCCCCAGATGAGTAGCCCGCTGGCCTGTTCTAAAAATAGCTCAAATAGCAGCACTTACCAGTGAGCTGCCTCAATTTTTAAAATTTTATTTATTTACTAGCAAGCTGGTCTCGCTTCGCCCGACATTTTTAATTCTAAGAGAGACAAAACTCAAATAGAATTTGAAAATCCAAGAAAATATTTTAAAGACGTGGTCTTCACTTGTTTAAATAAATTCATTTATTTTTTTACTTTGCTTCTTATAACTTTCAGAAAAACAATTTTAGAGAAAAAATACAACCTTAAAAATGATTTTAGGATTTTTAAACACATATACCTTTTTACCTTTTAAATTCCTTCCTCTTCTTTACTGACAATTTAAATCAATGTTCAAGTAAATTTATTTTTTTTATTGTAAAGAATAATAAATACATTTTAATTTAATTCTTCATTTTAGCTTCTGTTTTTTCGACGAAGAATATTTGTGAAATATTTCTTCAAACTTATTATGATTAAAATTCAAAAAAATTATTCTGGAAAATCTAGAAAATCTGTAGAATCAAATTTAAATCTTATTTCAAAGTCTTTTGAATTTCTTTTAAAATTTTTGTTCTGGAAAATCTAGAAGAAATAATGATTTGTCTTTGTTAGAAATATAGCTTGGTCCAATTTGTTATATATTCTAACAAAGTGCAGATTGGATTTTAACCTATTTAAAACATGTCATCAAAATTCTAAAATTAATCTTAATCAGGAAAAATTACTAATGATGTTCTATAAATTATTTTTTAAATTTTTTCAAAAAGATTCGAATTTGCTAGTTTTTCTCTTCTTTTTTTCGGTTGAATTTTGAATTGTAAAGAGTCGAAATTGAAGATAAACTATGTTTCAAAATTCAATTGTCATTTTTTTCGTGTTTTCTCCTCTTTTAAACCGTTCAATTAAGTGTAAATATCATTAATTATTAATAATAACAGAGTTAAAGGTAAATTGAGCAAATTGGCTACTTCTGGCAATTTATTTAAGTGTGTATCAAACTGGTAGCCCTTCGCATTAATCACTACCCAAGAAGTAGCTCTTGCTTTCAAAAAGGTTGGTGACCCCTGTGGTACAGGGTTTACATGTGTGTTTTTACATTTTATTTTGAAAAAATGTAACTATACAGGAGGAATTAAAGTGTCTGCTAGTGCACTGGTTCTCAAATGGGGCTGCTTAAGATTTGAAAAAATAAAATAAAACAGACAGAATAAATATCAATTCAATTAATGTGTAATTGCATTTCAAAACACATTGTATTATAATCACAAAATTGATGAATATTTAATATGCAGATAGCTTTATTTGCAATACATTTTTTTGTTGATAATTGACGTTCTTCATTGCATATTTTTAGAAAAGACTTGATCAAGTGGAATTAATCAAACAGAGAACAATTGTAGGTATGAAAAATATTCACCTATTTATTATTGAATGGACTTATGGTTATAGTTTAAGTTTATTCCAAACGTGTACAGATACAATATATATACACTACCGTTCAAAAGTTTGGGGTCACACCAAACATTTTTGTGGAATAGCCTTCATTTCTAAGAACAAGAATAGACTGTCGAGTTTCAGATGAAAGTTCTCTTTTTCTGGCCATTTTGAGCGTTTAATTGACCCCACAAATGTGATGCTCCAGAAACTCAATCTGCTCAAAGGAAGGTCAGTTTTGTAGCTTCCGTAACGAGCTAAACTGTTTTCAGATGTGTGAACATGATTGCACAAGGGTTTTCTAATCATCAATTAGCCTTCTGAGCCAATGAGCAAACACATTGTACCATTAGAACACTGGAGTGATAGTTGCTGGAAATGGGCCTCTATACACCTATGTAGATATTGCACCAAAAAGCAGACATTTGCAGCTAGAATAGTCATTTACCACATTAGCAATGTATAGAGTGTATTTCTTTCAAGTTAAGACTAGTTTAAAGTTATCTTCATTGAAAAGTACAGTGCTTTTCCTTCAAAAATAAGGACATTTACATGTGACCCCAAAATTTTGAACGGTAGTGTACATAACACAAACAAAGCTTATTTAATCCTACCCCTTTTCCAAACCATAGCAATTACTAACAGATATGCCCACTTCCTGTTCTCGTCTTGGAACACAATTTACATCAATGAAATACTACAGTTCTCTTCATAGATAAGCTAGTCGTGATTGACATCATGAGATGAATAATATCATTTTCAACAAAGTTCAAGATTTTTATCTTGATTCTTCTTTCTTGTAAACACTTTTAGTTTGTACATCCTCTTAAATGTGTTTATATTACTACATTGTGTGACTTCTTTGCTTGACCCATTTTATAACTTAATTCCACATATTGATTGAAGTCTTGCAAATGTTTTAAATTAGATTTTTCTCCAAGGTTATATTCCTCTTCCTTTGTTAAGAACAATTGTTGTACATTCTCGGGTAGCTGGTTAAAGATTGTTTTGTGCATAATTTTAACCTAATCATTGAATTTCTGTATTTTTGATTCAATAAATAAAGTGTTTGTGTGACCTCCATAACCTTATGTATTATTGTTACTGATCTTTTTTGTAACAGTTAGTGAATGAAGTGTATTTGTTGTAGTTTTTCCACATATTTCTGCACAGTAACTCAGATATGGTAACACAAAGAATATGAAGTGAATTGTGGTCCAGGACATGTTTTGCTTTGTTCACTATATGAATATTTCATGCCACCTTATGTTGTATATTTTTGTACATGAGATTCCCAGATCATTTTCTCATCTTTTATTACATCCCAAAACTAGATTTTTTTTCACCTTTTCAATGTCTACTCCGTCTATTTGTATTTGTGCTTCTCTTCTACAGTTACCAAATAGCATTATTTTAATTTTACTTAGATTCAAAGATAGTCTGTTTTTGTCAAACTATCTTTTTTAATTTGTTCATTTCTTCTGTTATTTGTACTTGCTTCTGTGTGTTCTCTCCCGAACAAAACGCAGTCGTGTCCCCTGCAAACAATGCTAACTTTAAGTCCTTTGTAGAGATAAATGCTTTAAAATGTAATATCGGAAATTATCGGTATCGTTTTTTTTAAAATATCGGTATGTTTTTTTAATTTTTTTAATTTTTTTTTTATTAAATCAACATAAAAAACACAAGATACACTTACAATTAGTGCACCAACCCAAAAAACCTCCCTCCCCCATTTACACTCATTCACACAAAAGGGTTGTTTCTTTCTGTTATTAATATTCTGCTTCCTACATTATATATCAATATATATCAATACAGTCTGCAAGGGATACAGTCCGTAAGCACACATGATTGTGCGTGCTGCTGCTCCACTAATAGTACTAACCTTTAACACTTCATTTTACTCATTTTCATTAATTACTAGTTTCTATGTAGCTGTTTTTATATTGTTTTACTTCCTTTTTTATTCAAGAAAATGTTTTTAGTTTATTTATCTTATTTTATTAATTTTCTAAAAAAGGACCTTATCTTCACCATACCTGGTTGTCCAAATTAGGCATAATAATGTGTTAATTCCACGACTGTATATATCGGTATCGGTTGATATTGGTATTGGTAATTAAGAGTTGGACAATATCGGAATTTTGGATATCGGCAAAAAGCCATTATCGGACATTCCTAGTCCTTTGTAACTTCACAAATATCGTTTATATAGAGATTGAATAATTCTGGTCGCAGTATTGATCCCTGGGGTACGCCACAAGATATGTTTAGTTCTGTTGACATTTTTATCTAGCTTAAAGGCCTACTGAAAGCCACTACTAGCGACCACGCAGTCTGATAGTTTATATATCAATGATGAAATCTTAACATTGCAACACATGCCAATACGGCCGGGTTAACTTATAAAGTGACATTTTAAAATTCCCGCCACACTTCCGGTTGAAAAACTCCTTTGGATATGATTTATGCGCGTGACGTCACAAAATCCACGGAAGTGGTTGGACCCCGTCGAACCCGATACAGAAACCTCTTGTTTTCTTCTACAAAATTCCACAGTATTCTGGACATCTGTGTTGGTGAATCTTTTGCAATTTGTTTAATGAACAATGGAGGCTGCAAAGAAGAACGTTGTAGGTGGGATCGATCGGTGTATTAGCGGCTAAGTACAATACTTACAGCAACACAACAAGGACTACTTACTACGCCTAGCCGATGCTAGCCGCCAAACCCACGGATGAAGTCCTTCGTCGCGCCGTTGATCGCTGGAACGCAGGTGAGCACGGCTGTTGATGGGAAGATGAGGGCTGGCTGGCGTAGGTGGAGCGCTAATGTTTTATCATAGTTCTGTGAGGTCCGGTTGCTAAGTTGCTAAATTAGCCTTAGCGTCGTTAGCAACAGCATTGTTAAGCCTTACCAGGCTGAGAATTTTTAACCGTGTAGTTACATGTCCATGGTTTAATAGTATTGTTGATCTTCTGTCTATCCTTCCAGTCAGGGGTTTATTTATTTTGTTTCTATCTTCATTTGAGAACGATGCTATCACGTTAGCTCAGTAGCTAAGTGTGTCACTGATGTATTGTCGTGGAGATAAAAGTCACTTTAAATGTCCATTTCGCGTTTTCGACTCTCATTTTCAAGAGGATATAGTATCCGAGGTGGTTTAAAATACAAATCTGTGATCCACAATAGAAAAAGGAGAGAGTGTGGAATCCAATGAGCCAGCTTGTACCTAAGTTACGGTCAGAGCGAAAAAAGATACGTCCATCACTGCCTCTCCAGTCCTTCACTGTAACGTTCCTCATCTACGAATCTTTCATCCTCGCTCAAATTAATGGGGTAATCATCACTTTCTCGGTCCGAATCTCTCTCACTCCATTGTAAACAACGGGGAATTGTGAGGAATACTAGCTCCTGTGACGTCACGCTACTTCCGGTAAAGGCAAGGCTTTTTTTTATCAGCGAGCAAAAGTTGTGAACTTTATCGTCGATTTTCTCTACTAAATCCTTTCAGCAAAAATATGGCAATATCGCGAAATGATCAAGTATGACACATAGAATGGATCTGCTATTCCCGTTTAAATAACAAAAAATCATTTCAGTAGGCCTTTAACGTATTGCCTCCTGTTGGTTAAGTAGCTTTTTATCCAGTTCCATACCAATCCTCTGATGCTATATTGTTCTAATTGATTAATTAAGATATTATGATTGATTGTGTTGAATGCTTTTGTTAGATCAATAAATATCGCTGCTGCACACGGTTTACCATCTATTGCATCTTATGCTGTGTTTTAGTTGAATTGGAGTGGTAATTGTTTTTTTTTGTGACATTTAGTGGCCACAATAATCATTAAGTTGAATCATGCAGACACATTTGTTACTGGATACTTTCTAATACACTTCTGCTTTGGAGACTTTGTATGTGTAAGTAATATGCAACTATAATTATTTGATGGTTGTTTATACTGACAAATGTGGACAGTGATGAATCAGACTTAGATATTCTTTTCAACCAAAAATGCTATTTTGGTGGTAATCCACAGGGGGTAGTTTATTGCAAAAAGGCTAAGGACCAGTGCGCTGTTACTCATTTAAATTCATTTGTGTGCCTTTGTTGGATTACTCAAGCTAGAATTCTAAACTTTACACTCACACACACACCGCAAATGTGTGTAAAATGTCCTCTTTTTTTAATTTTCTATCACACATGCATAATAAACTCGTGTAGCACAAAGTCTTACTTGAAGTGCAGGTCTTTGAAGGTGAAGTGTGTTTCCACGATGCCCGTGGTCTTGACCCGGGTTCGCAGCACGTCCTGCTGCGTGGGGATGTAGTCGGGCTTGGCTATCCTCTCCAAGTCGTTCAAATAGCTGAAAGGTAGAGAAAGAGAATATTTAGCATGTGAGGAGAGAGGTGTGTGCAGGGCTGAGGGTTGTTTCAGGTTAAGCTCACTGGCACAGTCCTGAGAAAAACACAAGTATTACGTGTTGGCTGAGGTACAACGCCGTCAGAACACTGTCCGCCCCACAGCAGGGTTCTAATTTATGTGCTGGTCACAGGACTACTTATTTGCCTGCACTTATTACACTACAGCACATAATGGCGGCTGAAATATGGTTTCAAATACTCATATTTGAAGTTTGATGCCATTTTTTTGCAAGTGTAACAACTTCCTCTTCAAATTTATTACAAAAAACAATTACCGTATAAAACATATTGCCAGTCAATAAATAATTATGTGTTACGTCTCAGAAATGATCACAGCATTATCATTTGTATTTTGATTCAAAACAGTTTTATAAGAAAAATTTACTAAGAAAATAATATTATATAATATAATACTGTACATATACATTCACTGTACAAACATACATATACACATACATGTACATATACATTCACTGTACAAACATACATATACACATACTGTACATATACATTCACTGTACAAACACACATATACACATACTGTACATATACACATACTGTACATATACATTCACTGTACAAATATACATATACACATACTGTACATATACAAGTACATATACATACATACATACACTCATGCACATAATCACGTTTCATCAAACATATATTAATGTTGTTGCCCTAGGGTAAACTGGGTATAACACATGGCACACTGACAAAGCTTAACCTATTGTTACTATAACAATCTACAAGGTTAATATAGGTTGCTTCTCTTTCTTCCCCTCCATTTTTCTGCATTCTTTTGTATCGCTAGTTATCATTACGTATATGTATTGTTGCATTTGAACAATTGTATTGTTGATAATAGAGGTAAATTATTGGTATTGTTCATTATCAATGGTATTTGTATTGCTCCATTTGTAGTGTAATAATGCTCATTGTCATTTCTATATTATTATTTATTTCTCTAATTTATTCTTTGCTATCAGTTTTACCATCATGTTTGTATGTATCGTAGACTTTACTCGCTGAATGAGTGGCTATCAAGTGCACTTCTTGCTCGTTCAATGCATTTTATTGACAATTTTAGCTTTTTCTGGGACCGCAGGCATCTTTTTAAGGCAGACGGACTTTGCCTGAATAAGATGGGAGTAAAGCTATTCATGAACAACATGTTTCACTTCCTGCATCTTGCATCTATCATCACTGCCAAGGACAAGAGACAAGAGGAGCCACCGAGGAAGGAAGACACAACACAGCCTATCAGGAACGTCGAAGGAGGACCGCCACTGCAAAAGGAGAACGTCGACCATGAGATACACCAGAGCAAAGAGGAGAGGTGTCTATCCTCCTCTACCGCCCCTCCCTCCATTCTGAATGCATGTGAAGATCCCTCCCCCACATCCCCCAAGCCATCCACGTCTCCATCTTTCTCCCTCCCTCAAGTAGACCTTTCTCCCCCCTTCTCCCCCTTGGAGTTCCGGGAGCTACCCCCACTCACGCCCCACCCTACTCAGATTTTTACCCCCCTAGATCATCGCTCACCTCCACCACCCCCTCCACGAAGGCGTGCTCCACAACCCCCCAGCCATACTTCACCTTTCTCACGCCAACCCCTTACACGCCCTCAACGTCCACCTTCAGTAGTTCGTCCCAGCTCTGACGCTGCTCACTCCCCCTCCCCCTTACGGCAAACCCCGCCTCGCCCTGACAGCAGTCCTGAATATTTCTGATACAGAAAAGGGTTCAGCAGTAGACCACATTATCAGCTGGGCCCAAGGTTGCCTACATCAAATCATGGCACCTTCTACATCCCTGTTGTGACTACCAAGAGAGTAAACATTGGGAAACTTAGCCACCCTGCTAACCTAAACAATCTCATTCCTATTATCTCCAAATCAAAGCCAACATGGAAGCCTGTCAATAACACCATCAGGATGGGTCTGCTCAATGTCAGGTCTCTGAATAGCAAATCATTTTTAGTCAATGATTTTATTAGCACTTCTAAACTTGACTTTATGTTTTTAACTGAAACATGGCTGGAACAAAATAACAGTGCAAGCATTCTGATCGAGACAGCACCCCCCAACTATAACTTCATTGATATATGTAGATCGGGGAAAAGAGGTGGAGGGGTTGCTGCTATATTTAAAAACATGTTTCAGGGGAAACAGATGTCACTCGGTGAGTTTACATCATTTGAATACCTGTGTGCTGTGTTGAAATGCTCTCCCAAAATTCTCTTGTTAATTATCTACAGGCCACCTAAATATTCTGCAAATTTTTTTGATGATTTTACTGAACTATTGTCTAGCATCTCCACTGACTTTGACTGCCTGGTTATAACTGGTGATTTTAATTTTCATATTGACGATTTAAATGACAAGGGCGCAAAAGAACTTTTTACTATTTTAGACACATTTGAACTGTCTCAACATGTGAAAGAGGCTACACATTATAAGGGACACACCCTGGACCTGATTATCACAAAAGGTCTCAATGTTTCTGATGTTCTTGTGATTGATCCTTCATTGTCTGATCATTTCTGTGTTTTCTTTAATATTTCTGTAATTCCGGACACACAAACAGAATCAAAGAATGTCAAAAAGCGGTACATAAATTAACATGCTAATGTCCTCTTTAAAAACGCCATCTCCTCACTACCACCTCTAAACCCATGTCATGCTGATGATCTTGTAAGCAACTTTAATTCCAAAATTGTGAATATCATAGATATCATTGCACCTGTTACAGTTAAAACGATTTCTGGCAAGCAAAAGGCACCCTGGAGAAAATCTGCTGCTGTAACAGCCCAGAGAAGAGAGTGCAGGAAGGCTGAACGAATCTGGCGGAATACAAAACTTCATATTCACCATGACATCTATAAAGAGAGCCTCCAGGCCTACAATTTAGTCTTAAAAAGTGCTAGAGAAACATTCTTCTCCAATATCATAAACAGCAACACAAATAAGGCCAAAACCCTATTCACAATCGTTGACAGACTGACTAAACCCCCAACACAAATACCAGCCGAACTCCATTCCACGCAGAAATGCAATGACTTTGCATTCTTTTATACTGATAAAATTGAAGGCATCAGACGCACCATCAATATCTCAAGTAAAAAAGTTGGATCACCACCCCATTTAGGCAAAAGTAACACAGCAATGATGGCAAGCTTTAATGCCATAGACTCTAAAACTCTAGTGGAAACGGTGACAGCTCTAAAGTCATCCACCTGCTGCCTTGATGTTTTACCTACCAACTTCTTTAAGAATGTTTTTGACTGCCTATCAACAGACATCTTGCAAATAGTTAATAATTCTATTAAATCGGGCAATTTCCCGAAGGCTTTCAAAACTGCAGTCATTAAACCTCTTCTAAAAAAGCAGAGCCTAGATGCCTCTGTTATCAACAACTACAGACCAATTTCAAATCTACCATTCATAAGTAAAATAATTGAGAAAGTTGTCCTCCAACAACTAAATCACTTCTTGGCTTCTACTGGCTGCCACAACAACTTCCAGTCAGGATTTCGACCTCTTCATAGCACAGAGACGGCCCTTCTTAAAGTTATAAATGACATCCGTCTAAACACAGACTCTGGCAAAACTTCAGTATTAATGCTTTTGGACCTCAGTGCTGCATTTGACACTGTCGACCACTCAATACTTTTGGACAGGTTGGAAAACTGGGTGGGGATCTCAGGCACAGTTTTAAGCTGGTTCAAGTCATATCTACAAGATAGGAACAATTTTGTTTCCATTGGTGACTTTGTATCAGAACCAACCAACGTAACGTGTGGAGTCCCCCAAGGTTCAATCTTGGGGCCGACTTTATTTAACATCTATATGCTCCCACTAGGACAAATCATGCAAAATAATAACATTGACCATCATTGCTATGCCGATGACACCCAAATCTATGTAGCGCTATCACCAAATGACTATCGCCCCATAGATCTTCTGTGCCAGTGCATTGAGCAAGTCAAACACTGGATGTGCCAAAATTTCCTACAACTAAATGAAGATAAAACTGAGATAATTGTTTTTGGTGCTAAAAAAGAAAGGTTTAAAGTCATCCAACACCTTCAATCACTGTCCCTGAAAACCTCAAATAAAGCCAGAAATCTTGGGGTTATTTTAGATTCTGATTTACATTTCGACAGTCACATCAAATCAGTAACAAAATCGGCCTACTATCACCTCAAAAATGTAAAAAGACTTAGAGGGCTCATGTCAGCTCAAGACTTAGAAAAACTTGTACATGCCTTTATTACCAGTAGGCTAGACTATTGTAATGGTCTCCTTGCAGGTCTTCCCAAAAAAACTGTCAGGCAGCTACAGCTTGTTCAGAACGCTGCTGCTAGAGTTCTAACAAAGACCAAAAAATGTGAGCACATTACACCAATTCTTAAATCCTTACATTGGCTCCCTGTACATCAGAGAATAGATTTCAAAATCCTCCTGCTCACATATAAATCACTACATGGTCTAGGGCCCAAGTATATCACTGATATGCTCCCACTATATACGCCCTCTAGATCACTAAGATCTTCTGAGACCAATCTGTTAGCGGTTCCAAGAGTAAACTCAAATCAAGGGAGATCATCATTCAGTCACTATGCAACACATAGCTGGAATAAACTTCCTGAAGATGTCAGACTCTCCCCAACTCTCACTACTTTTAAAACTAGACTGAAGACTTTTATGTTCACCTTAGCTTTCAGCTAAATCTTTTAATCTTTTAACTTTTAACGTCTGCACTGTTTTTATTTTTATTGTCTGCATTTTAATTTTGCTTTTATTTTCTTTCATTTCACTTTGTTGTCTGTGAAGCACTTTGAGTCTGCCTTGTGTATGAAAAGCGCTATACAAATAAAGTTGCCTTGCCTTGCCTTGCCTATCGTATTGGCTGATGTTGCTCTATTGTTGTTGTTGTTGTTATTGTTGTGTTTGCTGTTGTTGTTTTTGTCTCTCTGTCTAATCCCCCTCTTGTCCCCACAATTCCCCCCTCTGTCTTCCTTTTTCCCTCTTTCTATCCCCTCCCGCTACGGCTCGGCTGCACCAAATGATAATATAAATACATTTATTAAAGTCAAATACAAATAAGGCAACAAGAGGAGTATCCTACACTTCTCTTTTGTAAAGTAAATCTGAACAGCCTGTATGGGCATTTACATCAACTATATGATTTGCCTGAGAAGCTGGACAGGACAAATTTTTTTTTTTAAAAATAAAAAATATATAAAATAATAATATTATTGTTAAATATATTGTATTATGTTGCAAAGTCTCAAAAATTATTATGATTTGAATTTTGATTCAAAACGTTTTTTAGCAAAAATAAATATTACAATACTATTATTGTTTTAGATATATTTTGTTATGATGAATTATTTATTCACACAAAATTATTTTCAATTGTGAAATACTTTTAAAATATTTCTATTAAAACTATCCAGTATTTTGCCAGGAACATTAAACTTAATAAATGAGTAATCTATATATTACAAAACCATTTTCTATCTAATCAAGCATATGTTTAATGAATGATTTTATCATAAATATTATTATTTAACAGTATTTCTATCTAATAAATGGATATTTATGTCATGATGCAAGTGTGTAGAAAAAGGAATATAAATTAGTGATAAGTCAGTGGCCTGATTCTCACCCTGGACACACACTATTCTCCCCTCTCCATCCAGACCCACACCTCCCACCACCTGAACAGTTTTTTCCCCTCGGCCATCAGGCAAATGAACAAGAACTCCTAACAGCAGCTCCTTGAATTCCTTGAATCCCTTCTAAGTCTATCTGATAGCTCAGTCACAGCTCTTTTTATACCAAATATGTGTTATATGTGTTTTATGTCGCACGTTTGCACCCGTTCCCAAACAATGGCAATAAAACTATTCTGATTCTGATTCTGATTGGCTCAACTTGAATCAACATGAAATACCAAAATTACAATCCTCCAATCACTCAGTCAAGTTACTAAAAAAAGCACAGGAGCCTTCAACCGAAGCCACCTGACTTTTCCTGGACTGAAAAGTTGGCCACATTATTATTCTTTGAAATGATTTGTTAGAGATGTGTCACCTTGCTTGCCTCTGCTCCTCCCAGCAGGAGCTCCAACACGGATTACAACCCAACAACAGACTCATTCTCTCTGCATGCCGGCTCCTGATGAAGACACAGCAAGACGTTCGTCCTCACTCATCGCTACTGAATGTGAGGACGCACGATCTCAGGTCCAACAACAGTGGCCCTGAATACCCCCCCCCCCCCATCCCCATCCCTGAGAAGAAGTACTGTTCATAAGCAGCCTCTCTCCATCAGTACCTTACATGCGGTCTTATTACGCTGCCACGAATGCAGTTCTCCGAGACGCGGGTCACTGAGGCGAATGGTGTCATTAGCCCCTTTTCTTCTTTACTGAACTATTGTCTAGCATCTCCACTGACTTTGACTGCCTGGTTATAACTGGTGATTTTAATTTTCATATTGACGATTTAAATGACAAGGGCGCAAAAGAACTTTTTACTATTTTAGACACATTTGAACTGTCTCAACATGTGAAAGAGGCTACACATTATAAGGGACACACCCTGGACCTGATTATCACAAAAGGTCTCAATGTTTCTGATGTTCTTGTGATTGATCCTTCATTGTCTGATCATTTCTGTGTTTTCTTTAATATTTCTGTAATTCCGGACACACAAACAGAATCAAAGAATGTCAAAAAGCGGTACATAAATTAACATGCTAATGTCCTCTTTAAAAACGCCATCTCCTCACTACCACCTCTAAACCCATGTCATGCTGATGATCTTGTAAGCAACTTTAATTCCAAAATTGTGAATATCATAGATATCATTGCACCTGTTACAGTTAAAACGATTTCTGGCAAGCAAAAGGCACCCTGGAGAAAATCTGCTGCTGTAACAGCCCAGAGAAGAGAGTGCAGGAAGGCTGAACGAATCTGGCGGAATACAAAACTTCATATTCACCATGACATCTATAAAGAGAGCCTCCAGGCCTACAATTTAGTCTTAAAAAGTGCTAGAGAAACATTCTTCTCCAATATCATAAACAGCAACACAAATAAGGCCAAAACCCTATTCACAATCGTTGACAGACTGACTAAACCCCCAACACAAATACCAGCCGAACTCCATTCCACGCAGAAATGCAATGACTTTGCATTCTTTTATACTGATAAAATTGAAGGCATCAGACGCACCATCGATATCTCAAGTAAAAAAGTTGGATCACCACCCCATTTAGGCAAAAGTAACACAGCAATGATGGCAAGCTTTAATGCCATAGACTCTAAAATTCTAGTGGAAACGGTGACAGCTCTAAAGTCATCCACCTGCTGCCTTGATGTTTTACCTACCAACTTCTTTAAGAATGTTTTTGACTGCCTATCAACAGACATCTTGCAAATAGTTAATAATTCTATTAAATCGGGCAATTTCCCGAAGGCTTTCAAAACTGCAGTCATTAAACCTCTTCTAAAAAAGCAGAGCCTAGATGCCTCTGTTATCGACAACTACAGACCAATTTCAAATCTACCATTCATAAGTAAAATAATTGAGAAAGTTGTCCTCCAACAACTAAATCACTTCTTGGCTTCTACTGGCTGCCACAACAACTTCCAGTCAGGATTTCGACCTCTTCATAGCACAGAGACGGCCCTTCTTAAAGTTATAAATGACATCCGTCTAAACACAGACTCTGGCAAAACTTCAGTATTAATGCTTTTGGACCTCAGTGCTGCATTTGACACTGTCGACCACTCAATACTTTTGGACAGGTTGGAAAACTGGGTGGGGATCTCAGGCACAGTTTTAAGCTGGTTCAAGTCATATCTACAAGATAGGAACTATTTTGTTTCCATTGGTGACTTTGTATCAGAACCAACCAACGTAACGTGTGGAGTCCCCCAAGGTTCAATCTTGGGGCCGACTTTATTTAACATCTATATGCTCCCACTAGGACAAATCATGCAAAATAATAACATTGACCATCATTGCTATGCCGATGACACCCAAATCTATGTAGCGCTATCACCAAATGACTATCGCCCCATAGATCTTCTGTGCCAGTGCATTGAGCAAGTCAAACACTGGATGTGCCAAAATTTCCTACAACTAAATGAAGATAAAACTGAGATAATTTTTTTTGGTGCTAAAAAAGAAAGGTTTAGTCATCCAACACCTTCAATCACTGTCCCTGAAAACCTCAAATAAAGCCAGAAATCTTGGGGTTATTTTAGATTCTGATTTACATTTCGACAGTCACATCAAATCAGTAACAAAATCGGCCTACTATCACCTCAAAAATGTAAAAAGACTTAGAGGGCTCATGTCAGCTCAAGACTTAGAAAAACTTGTACATGCCTTTATTACCAGTAGGCTAGACTATTGTAATGGTCTCCTTGCAGGTCTTCCCAAAAAAACTGTCAGGCAGCTACAGCTTGTTCAGAACGCTGCTGCTAGAGTTCTAACAAAGACCAAAAAATGTGAGCACATTACACCAATTCTTAAATCCTTACATTGGCTCCCTGTACATCAGAGAATTGATTTCAAAATCCTCCTGCTCACATATAAATCACTACATGGTCTAGGGCCCAAGTATATCACTGATATGCTCCCACTATATACGCCCTCTAGATCACTAAGATCTTCTGAGACCAATCTGTTAGCGGTTCCAAGAGTAAACTCAAATCAAGGGAGATCATCATTCAGTCACTATGCAACACATAGCTGGAATAAACTTCCTGAAGATGTCAGACTCTCCCCAACTCTCACTACTTTTAAAACTAGACTGAAGACTTTTATGTTCACCTTAGCTTTCAGCTAAATCTTTTAATCTTTTAACTTTTAACGTCTGCACTGTTTTTATTTTTATTGTCTGCATTTTAATTTTGCTTTTATTTTCTTTCATTTCACTTTGTTGTCTGTGAAGCACTTTGAGTCTGCCTTGTGTATGAAAAGCGCTATACAAATAAAGCTGCCTTGCCTTGCCTTGCCTTTCGACCACGGGAACTTTTTCAAGAATGAAGAAACTATTTAAAATATACCCAGGAAACAAAAACAACACACTTCTCCAGTTTCATGTAGCGACGTGGCTTTTTTTTTTACCAGAATCTCAGGAACAATTGTTTTATTATTTAAATTTTTAGATTCTTCACAGTTCTGTTCCATGTTAAATACACTTCCAAATTGCCTTAATGTTTGTCATGGGAGTGTTTATTTTTGTTTTTATAATGAACGGAAAATAATCCATCAAGTCAACAGAAATATCAATTAATTCATGTGTTTGCTGTGTCAGTAGGTAGAACCAGGGGGTATGAGGAGAGGGAGGAGGAAAAGTCAGTCGCCATGCCAACGACAGTGCAACCTGAGTTAAAAACAACAGTGTGTGTTACTCAAGTCAAATCATATTCAGGGACGTGAGCACCCTTTCAGGAAAATAAAGAGATTTTCTATCAGCACGGGAGAACTTTAGCATGCTATCAACTTTTTTTAAACCTTTATTGACCCAGGAATAGAAATAGAATAGAAAACATCTCAATTGACACCAAACTCAGAGTCCTCAAAACGTATGTATGTATGGTCTGTTCTACTCTACGGCTGTGAATGCTGGACTTTAAACAATCAACAACTGAGAAAATGAGAAATGTGGTTCTTCAGAAAAATAATTTGCATATCGTTGACTGAAAAGAAAAGTAATGAAGAGGTGTTGGCAAAGGCAAAAACAACAAGATCTCTAATTGCAAATATTCGAAATAGGCAGCTGAAATTCCTCGGACAGATCATTAGAAAAGACAGCTTAGAAAAAACTGATGTTAGCAGGAAAACTAGTAGGAAAGAAAGCTCCAGGTCGACAACGAACAATATATATCAACAGCCTAAGAGATTTAATCGGGAATATCAATAATATAGAACTCATACATAGAGCGGACGACAGAGAAGACTGGAGAGCTCTGCTCATCGATGCCTGATACCCCATAACGACCTATGAAAGTCCCATTGAGATTAAGAATCTCTTTTTCAAGGGAGTCCTGCACTATTAGTCCTGCACTATTAGTCCTGAACTATCAGCAGCTGTCTGGTCAAAGTGAAGATGAACTCTTATGATCTTCGACATCAATAAAACAGCTTTGAATGGATCGATTTGGAACGACGACGCAGACACGCAACGCTAGCATCACAGCTACAACTGTCAAGTTGACCAACTTTGTACAGAAATAGTGGTTTCGGTACTCAAAGCCCCGTTCTAATTTAGAGGAATCACCCAGAATTAGGGTTGCGCAATATACCGTATTTTTCGGACTATAAGTCACAGTTTTTTTCATAGTTTGGCGGGGGTGCGACTTATACTCAGGAGCGACTTATGTGTGAAATGATTAACACATTACCGTAAAATATCAAATAATATTATTTAGCTTATTCACGTAAGAGACTAGACCAGGGGTCGGCAACCCGCGGCCCCGGAGCCGCATGCAGCTCTTTGACCACTCTGATGCGGCTCAGCTGCATACTTGCCGACCCCCCCGATTTTCCCAGGAGACTTATGGATGTCAGTGCCTCTCCTAGATAACTCCCAGGGAAAATATAATCCTATTTTCACTCTAATTACTAGATTAGGGGCGTGCCCTAATTGCACTGCAGTAATTGTCCTCTATGGCATTTACACACAGCGTGTCAGCCTGGCCACATGTTGTATGTAGCTTTTACTTGCACACATAGGAGACAGCAAAGCATACTTAGTCATCAGCCACACAGCTTACACTGACGGTAGCCGTACCGTATAAAACAACTTTAACACTGTTACGTTACAAATATGCGCCACACTTTGAACCCACACCAAAAAAGAATGAAAAACAAATTTCTGGAGAACATCCCACCGTAACACAACATAAACACAACAAATACCCAGAATCCCATGCAGCCCTAACTCTTCCGGTCTAGATTATACACCCCCGCTACCACCAAACCCCCCCACACATCAAGCCCCCCCCTCCCCCCCTCCGTGCGTCGGTTGAGCGGAAGAGTTAGTGCTGCATGGGATTCTGGGTATTTGTTGTGTTGTGTTTATGTTGTGTTACAGTGCAGATGTTCTCCAGAAATGTGTTTGTCATTCTTTTTTGGTGTGGGTTCAAAGTGTGGCGCATATTTGTAACGTAACAGTGTTAAAGTTGTTTTATACGGTACGGCTACCGTCAGTGTAAGATGTGTGGCTGCTGACCTAGTACGCCTTGCTGTCACTTACGTGAGCAAGCTGAAGCTGCATTCTACATGTGGTCGAGCAGGTACACTGTTTGGGCAGACTGTAGAAGGCGCCAAATGCGGAGCCATCACGCTCTGATATTCTGGAGTCTCCCGGAAATAATGAGAGGGTTGGCAAGTATGACGCTATCAAGCGCCATTCATTCAAAACTCGCGGGCCGCACTAACATCAAATTTCCATATTAAAGTGCATGCCGGTGCGTGTGTCTGAGACCCCTGGTTAACATAGCACAAAGCAATTTAAGCTTTGTATGCGGTGTTTTTCATTTTGATTTAAAAAAATTTTTTTGTGGCTCCCATTATTTTCTTTAATATGTGAAACTTGCCAAAATGGCTCTTTGAGTGGTAAAGGTTGCCGACCCCTGGACTAGACGTATAAGATTTCATGGGATTTAGCGATTAGGAGTGACAGATTGTTTGGTAAACGTATAGCATGTTCTATATGTTATAGTTATTTGAATGACTCTTACCATAATATGTTACGTTAACATACCAGTTGGTTATTTATGCCTCATATAACGTACACTTATTCAGCCTGTTGTTCACTATTCTTTAGACATTTTAAATTGCCTTTCAAATGTCTATTCTTGGTGTTGGCTTTTATCAAATACATTTCCCCAAGAAATGCGACTTACTCCAGTGCGACTTAGTGTATATATGTTTTTCTCCTTCTTTATTATGCATTTTCGGCCGGTGCGACTTATACTCCGGAGCGACTTATACTCCGAAAAATACGGTAGATGATATAAATTTGGCCAAATGATCAAGTTTTTAATGCTATTGTTATATTGTGCATGTTTATGTCACATTCGAGCAAGTTTGACAGCAGCATGCAAACAAATGTAGAATCTTAGCTGGGACTCATGTCTTTCCACAGTGCAAAGCCACTTCTAAGTCAGTAATCCTCGCCTCCATGGCGGAAAATAAACTTTGTTTCTTACATCCCTCACATCATCTCTGGAGGACGAGGAATAGCGAAACATGCTAAACTACACACAGTAGGAGGATATGCTAGAGCTCTTGAATGTAAACAAGGGGGACGGATCGATCGACAAAAAACTATACCAAGTAGTATAGTATCAAGTCGATGCCACTGTGGTTAGATGGATATTTTTTAATAACAAATACATATTTTTATGTGTGAATGCCACAAGGCATATGTTGTTCTACAACAAAAATTCACGTTAGCATGCTAACTTCCATCCATCCATCCATCCATTTTCTACCGCTTGTAGCATGCTAACTTTTTTAGCTAATTTTCCAAACCGCTTACCCAAGAGTCAAAACGTCTTACCTGACATATGCTAACTGTTAGCATGCCATCATTACATCTTTTTTTTAGCCATTTTCGCAGATGTACACCTTTGAGTCATTAAACTTGGTACCTGACACATGCTAACTTTAGCATTTAAGTTCCACTCGGGCGTATCTGGACACAGGAGGGCTTTAATGGCAAAAACCAAAGGATTTAAATCAGAGTCAATAGTAGGAAATCATTTAAATGTTATTGCTATTGGCACATTGGCATCCATTGTTGTTGTCGGATTATAATTGTGATCAAAATATGAATCGTTCAACGATCTTAAATTTTTTTTAGGGATCATTATCAGTATAACACAATACTGCCACTGTAACTACCGTATTTTTCGGAGTATAAGTCGCACCGGCTGAAAATGCATAATAAAGAAGGAAAAAAACATATATAAGTCACATTTTTTGGGGAAATGTATTTGATAAAAGCCAACAGCAAGAATAGACATTTGAAAGGCAATTTAAAATGTCTAAAGAATAGTGAACAACAGGCTGAATAAGTGTACGTCTTATGAGGCATAAATAACCAACTGGTATGTTAACGTAACATATTATGGTAAGAGTCATTCAAATAACTATAACATATAGAACATGCTATACGTTTACCAAACAATCTGTCACTCCTAATCGCTAAATCCCATGAAATCTTATACGTCTAGTCTCTTACGTGAATGACATCAATAATATTATTTGATATTTTACGCTAATGTGTTAATAATTTCACACATAAGTCGCTCCTGAGTATAAGTCGCACCCCCGGCCAAACTACGAAAAAAACTGCGACTTATAGTCCGAAAAATACGGTACTTGGTATTGGATCCATACTCAAATTTGTAGTATTACCCAAAACTAATGTAAAGTATTCAAACAACAGAAGAATAAGTGTCCCACAAGTATGTTGTGGGACTATTTATTAGTTGTTTTTATTATTAAAATATAACTTGGTTATAGGTGTATATGTGTGTATATGTACTTTGTGAGTACATTCAACAATACGTGATAAGTATCTGTGATCATTTTGGTGACAATAACCGTGATATGACATTTTTATATCACTACATCCCTATTTGTAATATATATCGTTATCACAGCATGCTGCAATATAAATCGTAATACAGATTTTAGTCTATATCTACGTAGTGGTTGTGTTGTAGTGGCCGGGTGACTGCCAAAGCAATGACCCTTGGAGGATCTTCCGGGCTAACGGTGAGTACTGTAATCTACAATAGAAAAAACCCAAGGTCACTATATTATATAATAAAACCAATATGGGTGTTATTTCATGTTTGGAGGGTTATAATTAACACATTTAGAAGGTCCTACACTGTTTTTATGCTGTAACAATGAAAATACTGGATTTATCAATAATAATCCCTCTTTGCAGAAATCTGCTTATCACGATCATGTCCGGTCTTGTTAAACCGCGATAAAAACGAGGGACGAATGTAGCACACACAGCCAAAAAAAAATGGTGTAATGGTGTCGATGCAGGAGTTCCGGCGATGAAAGTGGAGTTTTAGTGTAAGTCGAGACCTAAACTTAAGTGAGCAGATCACACTGTAGACAAACAGTTGCAGGACTTATAAAATAGAGCAATAAAAAGATGAAATATAAGTCATCGCACGGTACGAGGGGCGTTGCAAAGGAGGGACAGACAGGCTTGTTAGGAAGAGGAAGTGTTAATAAGGTTTTTCAACCTTTTTTGAGCCAAGGCACATTTTTTGCGTTGAAAAAATCCGGAGGCACACCACCAGCAGGAATCATTAAAAAACTAAACTCAGTTGACAGTAAAAAGTTGTTGTCGCAATTGTTGGATACGACTTTAAAGCATAGCCAAGCATGCATCACTATAGCTCTTGTCTCAAAGTAGGTGTACTGTCACCACCTGTCACATCATGCCCTGACTTATTTGGAGTTTTTTGCTGTTTTCCTGTGTGTAGTGTTTTTAGTTCTGGCTTTTTCTCTTTTTTTGGTATTTTCCTATAGCAGTTTCATGTCTTCCTTTGAGCGATATTTCCCACATCTACTTTGTTTTAGCAATCAAGAATATTTCAGTTGTTTTTATCCATTGTTGATTGTCATGTCATGTTCGGATGTACATTGTGGACACCATCTTTGCTCCACAGTAAGTCTTTGCTGTCGTCCAGCATTCTGTTTTTTGTTTACTTTGTAGCCAGTTCAGTTTTAGTTTTGTTCTGCAGTTTCAATGCCTTTTCTTAGGGGCACTCAGCTTTTGTTTATTTTTGGTTTAAGCATTAGACACCTTTTTACCTGCACGCTGCCTCCCGCTGTTTCCGACATCTACAAAGGAATTAGCTACCGGCTGCCACCTACTGACATGGAAGAGTATTACACGGTTACTCTGCCGAGCTCTAGACAGCACCGACCACTCAACAACAACACATCATTTGCAGACTATTATTACTGGTTTGCAAAAAATATTCTTAACCCAAATAGGTGAAATTAGATATCTCACACGGCACACCAGACTGTATCGGCACAGTGGTTGAAAAACACTGGTTTGAGCAACCTATGTTGACCATTTCTGAGCATCTTATTTTCTTTCACAAACTGTAACAAAAAAACAACAAAAGTGGCGTTGTTCTTCCTCTGAGTAGCGACATATTCCTTCTCCCTTTTATTTTTGAACAGTATGTCGGAAGAAACCACCTGTACTGGATATGACTATGATGAATGTTATTGTAATAGTGGTCACTTACTAGGCAGCAGAGTCATTGAGCTGATACTCTCGGGCCCGCGTGAAGCAGCTCTGGACGCCGCCGTCGCCCCACAGTCGCTGGATGACGTTGGACAGGTCCTCCGGCAGGACGCCTTGCTCCTCGGCCGCCGCGGAAAGCGCAAACAGTTGGCGGGCGTCATCCTGACAACACAAACGCAGACGTCAGACGGATGAGATTAGCGCTGGGGGAGCGGTGCGTGACATTCTCTGAGGCTGATGAGACGCTACATCAACCTCCAGGAAGCAATAGCGAACAAAGCGGACTAATGAGGCTTTTGCCACATAAATCAAGAACGTAGAGTGTTGCCTTGGGAGTGTCACTGCTGCCATGAAAAGTACTTCTGAGGAGGTTGAAGGAGCAAGAGAATATGAAAAGAATTCGAAAAGGAACCTAATTATGATGCGACTGGACCAAATAAAAATGTCCATAAAGTGAAGTTTGGATTAAAAAATAAATAAATAAAAAACTTTAGTTTGGCAATAGACAAGTTCACTACCTACGGTAGTATTTTTCATTTATGAATGCATGTAAATATAGCATATGCATTAAGTATTACTGCAAATGTACAGTAAATATGCTCGTATTCAACTAATGTAGTGGCCTTTAAACATAATGTCATTATATGACATAACATATACCGCATTTTTCGGACTATAAGTCGCAGTTTTTTTCATAGTTTGGCCGGGGGTGCGACTTATACTCAGGAGTCACTTATGTGTGAAATTATTAACACATTAGCGTAAAATATCAAATAATAATATTTAGCTCATTCACGTAAGAGACTAGACGTATAAGATTTCATGGGATTTAGCGATTAGGAGTGACAGATTGTTTGGTAAACGTATAGCATGTTCTATATGTTATAGTTATTTGAATGACTCTTACCATAATATGTTACGTTAACATACCAGTTGGTTATTTATGCCTCATATAACGTACACTTATTCAGCCTGTTGTTCACTATTCTTTAGACATTTTCAATTGCCTTTCAAATGTCTATTCTTGGTGTTGGCTTTTATCAAATACATTTCCCCCAAAAATGCGACTTATACTCCAGTGAGACTTATATATGTTTTTTTCCTTCTTTATTATGCATTTTCGGCCGGTGCGACTTAAAAATATGGTAATTGTGATAATGATTATTAGTAGTTTTAGGAGTGTACTGAAAGTGAAATGTAATGTAGTTGTAATAAATTACAAATGCAAAAAGTTCAGATGTTATTTGTTTATTTATTTATTTATAGATTTTATTGGTGCTCATATGAATAGTATGCTATTTATAAAAAAATGTTTTTAACTGAATTTGGATTTATTATTATTGCAACTTTTCTTTTTTTTTTTTACATTGTTTTCTAGTATACTTAGAGCAAGATGAAGTTAATAAAAATATATTCTTATTTCATTGCATGAATATAAATACAATAAAATGGTCATTTCTGCACTTGTTTGTTTAAAGATTTTATTTTTCATAATGTTACTTATTAATGTATTTGTATTTCATAGTCTATTCCTGCATTCATTTTTTTTATCTCTTATTTTTATTACTCTTTTTGACATGAAAAAACACTATTTTAAATCACGCAATTCCAATGTATGATTTTTTTTAAAATCGCAAATAAGACTTTAAATAATAATACTAATATCTTATAATAATAATATAAACCTAATCTAAATAATAATAAATGTAATAGAATAAATCAAAATCTAAATAATCTATGTAATAAATGATTGTGAAATGTTGATGTGTAAGAGTTAAAGGGTAAGACAAGCAATGGCATATTTTACGAGTCGTACTGTGCGATGGATATTTAAAGGTGCTGTCTGCAACTTCCTCAAAGTTACATTTTTCAAAGCGAAAATTATGACAAGATTACCACCGGCTATCTTATATAATAGAGATGATAAATGCTTTAAAATGTAATATCGGAAATAATCTGTATTTTTATTCTCGATATTGTTTTTTTAAATTTTTTTATTTATTTTTTATTAAATCAACATAAAAAACACAAGATACACATACAATTAGTGCACCAACCCAAAAAACCTTCCTCCCCCATTCACACAAAAGGGTTGTTTCTTTCTGTTATTAATATTCTGCTTCCTACATTATATATCAATATATATCAATACAGTCTGCAAGGGATACAGTCCGTAAGCACACATGATTGTGCGTGCTGCTGCTCCACTAATAGTACTAACCTTTAACACTTAATTTTACTCATTTTCATTAATTACTAGTTTCTATGTAACTGTTTTTATATTGTTTTACTTTCTTTTTTATTCAAGAAAATGTTTTTAATTTATTTATCTTATTTTATTTTATAATTTAAAAAAAAAAGGACCTTATCTTCACCATACCTGGTTGTCCAAATTAGGCATAATAATGTGTTAATTCCACGACTGTATATATCGGTATCCGTAATTAAAGAGTTGGACGATATCGGAATATCGGATATCGGCAAAAAGCCATTATCGGACATCCCTATTATATACCATTAGTGTTTTAACAGAACACATTTGTTTGACAATTGGCTATATTTTTTAACAATTAGAGTAAAAAATATTACAGGCCCCAATAAAATGATTGGTGTTTACAGCGGTCACTCACCCGGTCTCGTCAACACGTACACTACCGTTCAAAAGTTTGGGGTCACATTGAAATGTCCTTATTTTTGAAGGAAAAGCACTGTACTTTTCAATGAAGATAACTTTAAACTAGTCTTAACTTGAAAGAAATACACTCTATACATTGCTAATGTGGTAAATGACTATTCTAGCTGCAAATGTCTGCTTTTTGGTGCAATATCTACATAGGTGTATAGAGGCCCATTTCCAGAAACTATCACTCCAGTGTTCTAATGGTACAATTTGTTTGCTCAATTTGTGCAATCATGTTCACACATCTGAAAACAGTTTAGCTCGTTACAGAAGCTACAAAACTGACCTTCCTTTGAGCAGATTGACTTTCTGGAGCATCACATTCGTGGGGTCAATTAAACGCTCAAAATGGCCAGAAAAAGAGAACTTTCATCTGAAACTCGACAGTCTATTCTTGTTCTTAGAAATGAAGGCTCAAACACAAAATTGTTTGGGTGACCCCAAACTTTTGAACGGTAGTGTACGCGCAGGAAGCGCGTGCACACGTACAAAAGCAGTCCAAGAGAAGCAACCAACAATTTGCAATCATGTTGTTGTTATGATACAATATACAGCCAATGGCAGCTAATGCTAGCTATCCAAATTGCTATTATTAGCTAACAACACCTAAAGCTAATGCGTGTGCATGTGTTACATACTAAGTAATTATGTCGTTACGCACGAGAAGCTGTAAGAGGGCGGGATATACTGTGTCAAACACATTGGGAAAGTTGGCGCCCTTTAAATAGCAAAAGTCCAAAAAAACTGTGCCAAAAAAAATGGCATCTCCGCCAAATGAAAGCAAGCAATAGGAGAGTCTGCATTTCAAATAGGAGTGTTTTGCGCCAATGTTAGTTTATTAGTCTTATAGATCTTCTGCCAAGTCCTAATGTACACATCAATTGAAGCAGTGCCGACTGGCTGCGTCATTGCGGCACTAATTTGATTTCCTGCGTGGCGTCTTTTGCTCGTTTTTTTACGGCCTCTTGGAGCAGCAGCAACACGAGCTGGGGACGGAACACGACTCCGTCCAACGACTCAAAAATTGTCCGACTGTCACGGTTACCTTGGGAGGAAATTGTCGCTGCATAAATCCCACGGCACAGAAATCCTCAGTATGGGTGTTAAAGATGAAGGCAAGAGAGCGATTAGAAGAGACCAGATCACCCGGCAGAGCAGATAAGTTACACAACACTGAAGATTTAACACCGCCTTTAACGCCTTATTCTTGTTAGGCACACCAGGGCGGCTTCACATTATTAGTGGCCTTGACCTACCGCCCTGCTGGGCTCCTCGTAGTCAATCTTGAGGTTGGCCATGGCTTTGATGATGGCCATGATGGACTGGATGGTGTTGCTGTACACCACCGCTCTGTACTGCTTGCACTCGTCTTCTGAGTAGCCGTCCTCGTGGATAATCCTGCGAAGAGAGGAAGCGTAACGTTTTAGTTCACGGCTGCGCACCATTTGTCTTCGCAACACTCTGAAAAGGAAGCAATATGAGTGAGGGCGGCCCTGAATGCAACTCCTTTTCCAGGCCGCAGTTGTTTAGTTGCTTGTGTATACACAAGCTATGGAGATGATATCAGTAGAAAAAAATGCATTTAGTTGAGATAATATGGTTATGGTCATATATTGGAATGTGGGATCCATTCTTTAAATTTGTTTGAACTATTGAATGAACCTAAAATATGATTTATTTTATCTGTGTGGAAAATATGACTTTATGAGATGCGATGCAAGTGTAAGCCACTGACACTATTGTTCATTTTTTTAATGTTTAGATTTTATTTTTTATAAATGGCTGTGATGATAATGTAAATGAGGGATTTTTAATCAATGCTATGTTGGAATTCATCTCATTATTGATACTGTTGTTGATATTATTCATTTTTGTTTGACTACTTTTGGATTGTTTTGTGTCATGTTTGTGTGTCTGTTGCTTGCTATTGTGAATGTTGCTGGGCCGGGTTTGGTGTTGGAATTGGATTATTATTGTATTATTTATTGTGTATTACTTTGTTGGGCTGATTAATAAGAAAAATTAAAAAAATAAAATAAAAAGACCACAGTTTGACGATTCAGCTTCATTGATCGTCATTATCGTCACAACTCCAATGTTGTTTGCTAACATGCCAGGCCATCTGTATGTGAGTGACAGGAAGAAAAGCTCTGACTTGCTTGTGCAGAGAGAAGTCTCCTGACCCCAGCAGTTAGTCCAGTGTTTCACACACATTCATTTATTTGTGGCGGCCCGCCACGAAAGAATTAAGGCCGCCACAAAAAATTTTTAATTACTATTTATTTATTTTTTTGTCCTGTCCAGCTTCTCAGGCAAATCATATAGTTGATGTAGATGCCCATATCGGCTGTTCAGATTTACTTTATAAAAGAGAAGTGTAGAATCAAGATTTTTGGAGCTCTTTGTTCAGTGGATCAGATGTTTCATGAAGCTTTGTGTCTATCTACCACCACTACTGTTTTCTGTTTATTTGTTACTGACTGTGGCAGGACACCTCTGCCTCTGTTTCACTTCATGTTGCTGGTAAATAATATGGTTGTAGTAGTAGGCTAAAGTTAAATTATTTAGTATGCACTAAACAAAGGGGCAGAGCTTTAAGAGACATTTTAGCTTTTATATTTTTATATACATATAAAAAATATCTCCCATTGAGATCTTTGATCTCAATGGGATTTTACCTGGTTAAATAAAGGCTAATAAATAAATAAATAAGATATATTTTTTGTAAGAACCACAATTAATAAATACATTTCAGTGAATAACTTCTTGTTCAAATATGTATATAAATATGTACATAAAGTGTTGTAATTATATTGTAAAATGGATGGATGGATGGACGTTTAAAACAAAACTGTTATTAATTAGTAAGTATACATTTTTTGAGCCTTTTTAGAGAAAATCATATTGTAGTAAATTATGCAAATTACTCGATGATGTCATGGTGACCATAGCCACGCCCCCACCGCCACAGGTATCTTGGCAGTTTATGGGAAACACTGTAGTCTGTGTGTGTATTTATCTCTAAAACCCGAATACAAGACGACCTGCCTTTTTCAGGCTATTTTCCGTGGAAACAAAGTCTCGTACGGGTGACTCTCAATGAATTAGAACAGTTATTCTCAAATGATGGTACTACGCCAAAAAATCACTTAATTAAATATTGTAATATAATGTAATTAATTATTTAAGTACAGTGTTTTATTTTCCTATATTCAACACACTGACGGTTCAAATCTGTGTAATATTACAGTGGCCAAACATGTTAAATATATTGTTAAATAAAACCTCTGCCTTGTTTTTATTGAATACTGAGGCCTACTATGCTACTGTATTCTAATGTTGGTCATTATGGTGATACTAGGGGAGCCAAGAGTTTTTTGAGGTGGTAGTAGGTGAAAACATTTTGAAAACCGCTGAATTAGAATATCTTTTAAATTGAACAACTGAAATAAATGAACTTTTCAAACATCCATTTTCTACCGCTTGTCCTTTCGGGATCGCGGGGGGTGCTGGAGCCTATCTCAGCTGCATTCGGGCGGACGGCAGGGTAAACCCTGGACAAGTCGCCACCTCATCATTTTGCAGCAAATAAATTTAAAATCCAAACACTGTTGTCCTGTAAAGGATATTTAACTACAGTTGAAGTAAATCTGTAAAACATCAGTTTTCATGTCATTAAAGAGGATCTTTGACTAAAATATGAGTTTTTGGGTGCTGGTACTTAATTTTCTGAAAATGTGGCCCCAATAACACAATTTAGCTGAATAGCCCTACAATAGATTGACTGCACACGGACTGAAATATTTCAGAAATGTAGTTTCCTAATAAATTGGATGAGTATAGCTTATAGCTAGTAAAAACACAAATTAAAATTGAGGAACATTTTCAAAAGCATTTAAATTGAACGCCTGAAACTCATCAACTTTGCACATAATTCTAAGGGTGCACCACAATTAGACCTTATGAGGAATTATGACATCATGCAGATAAATCCAATAATATTAAAAAAATTGCTCCAAAAACCGATCAATAATTAAAACGCTCCAATTAGGTGAGATTGCCTGTATTGTGCCGTAGGCGGGTTAGGGTGAGCAAATGAAGCGCTCTTTTTCTCCCAACTCAGCAAAGCTCAGCCTGCTTTAAACAGCCTGTCGTAAACTTCACCTGATCTCCCAGAGTAAACAAACATGGCGCTGATCGTGTGCTATGTGTGCCAAATGTCCTGCAAACACCCCGCGAGGAGGGGAAACATCAACCCGCTCGCCATAAGCTTGCTGATATTATTGTTTCTCATGACTTATTCATCTACTTGCTCATTTTCTCTTCTTAGCCGGTTACTTTCTGCTGCAACGCGGTTCTTATTAGCCCTTCTTTCTTTCTTTCTTTAGTTTATTTCGAACATGAACACACATACAGCATAATACATCACACAGTTTCATATCATTCACTTTACATCATGTCCAAAAAGGCGTAGGAAGAAGCAAAGCTTATTTAATCCTACCCCTTTCCCACTTCAGAGCTTTGACAAATATATACCGTATTTTTCGGAGTATAAGTCGCTCCGGAGTATAAGTCGCACCGGCCGAAAATGCATAATAAAGAAGGAAAAAAACATATATAAGTCGCACTGGAGTATAAGTCGCATTTTTTGGGGAAATGTATTTGATAAAAGCCAACAGCAAGAATAGACATTTGAAAGGCAATTTAAAATAAATAAAGAATAGTGAACAACAGGCTGAATAAGTGTACGTTATATGAGGCATAAATAAGCAACTGAGAAGGTTTTTTGCCGATATCCGATATTTCGATATTGTCCAACTCTTAATTACCGATTCCGATATCAACCGATACCGATATATACAGTCGTGGAATGAACACATTATTATGCCTAATTTTGTTGTGATGCCCCGCTGGATGCATTAAACAATGTAACAAGGTTTTCCAAAATAAATCAACTCAAGTTATGGAAAAAAAATGCCAACATGGCACTGCCATATTTATTATTGAAGTCACAAAGTGTATTTTTTTTTTTAACATGACTTAAAACAGCAGCTTGGAATTTGGGGGTGTCTATTGTAGCGTCCCGGAAGAGTTAGTGCTGCAAGGGGTTCTGGGTATTTGTTCTGTTGTGTTTATGTTGTGTTACCGTGCGGATGTTCTTCCGAAATGTTTTTGTCATTCTTGTTTGGTGTGGGTTCACAGTGTGGCGCATATTTGTAACAGTGTTAAAGTTGTTTATACCTCCACCCTCAGTGTGACCTGTATGGCTGTTGACCAAGTATGCTTTGCATTCACTTGTGTGTGTGAAAAGCCGTAGATATTATGTGACTGGGCCGGCACACAAAGGCAGTGCCTTTAAGGTTTATTGGCGCTCTGTACTCCTCCCTACGTCCGTGTACACAGCGGCGTTTTAAAAAGTCATACATTTTACTTTATGAAACCGATGCCGATAATTTTGAAACCGATACCGATAATTTCCGATATTACATTTTAAGGCATTTATCGGCCGATAATATTGGCAGTCCAATATTATCGGACATCTCTAGTTTGAACATTTGTCCAACGATTCACATATCGCCCTTGTTCCAATTGTGATGCATTAGAGCAGTGTTTTTCAACCACTGTGCCGCGGCACACTAGTGTGCCGTGAGATGCAGTCTGGTGTGCCGTAGGAGATTACCTAGTTTCACCTATTTGGGTTAAAACTATTTTTTACAAACCAGTAATTATAGTCTGCAAATGATGTGTTGTTGTTGAGTGTCTGTACTGTCTGGAGATTGGCAGAGTAACCGTGTAATACTCTTCCATGTCAGTAGGTAGCAGCCGGTAGCTAATTGTTTTGTAGATGTCGGAAACAGCGGGAGGCAGCGTGCAGGTAAAAAGGTATCTAATGCTTAAACCAAAAATAAACAAAAGGTGAGTGCCCCTAAGAAAAGGCATTGAAGCTTAGGGAAGGCTATGCAGAACGAAGCTAAAACTGAACTGGCTTACAAAGTAAATAAAAACAGGATGCTGGACAACAGCAAAGACTTACTGTGGAGCAAAGACAATGTACATCCGAACATGACATGACAATCAACAATGTCCCCACAAAGAAGGATAAAAACAACTGAAATATTCTTGATTGCTAAAACAAAGTAGATGCGGGAAATATCGCTCAAAGGAAGACATGAAACTGCTACAGGAAAATACCAAAAAAAAGAGAAAAAGCCACCAAAATAGGAGCGCAAGACAAGAACTAAAACACTACACACAAGAAAACAGCAATAAACTTAAAATAAGTCAGGGCGTGATGTGACAGGTGGTGACGGTACACCTACTTTGAGACAAGAGCTATATTGATGCATGCTTGGTTATGCTTTAAAGTCATATCCAACAATTGTGACATTTTACTGTCAACTGAGTTTTGTTTTTTAATGATTTCTGCTGGTGGTGTGCCTCCGCATTTTTTCAACTCAAAAAATGTGCCCCTGGCTCAAAAAAGGTTGAAAAACACTGCATTAGAGAATCGATCATTTTTACCATTTGAATCCCTTACATATTCAAATGTATTGAGATGCACCATTCGGGTCAATACGGTAGTGCTTTTTCCAGGGAGGGACGCATAGAGAAAAATGAAAGGATGCAACATCTCAGCTTTGTGTTAGGGAAAAATGGTAATTATTGTAATATCTCACATGTTTAATAATGCATACTTTTGATTTTTGATATAAAAAAAACCAAAAGCTGCAGGCTGAAAATGTATCATACCCCTTGCGGTAGTACAAAAGCTTGTGAAATGGTCAATCTGACATTTCTCCGTACTTTGACAGACCAGTGACAACCTCGTAAGTCTTTGTGATTACTGGCTTTTTATAAGCTGTGGTGACTGTTCAATTTTTTTCCAGACGTTCCATCCCAGAGGATGATGCGAAAGGCAGCAATCACGCAAGGATGCGACCCTACCCATCTGCTGTATTTCATTAATTTCCTGATATTATCAACAAAAGGTGTGATACACACGGGGGCTCTTGTTGAATAGATTGACAGAAAGAGGCGTGCGGTTGGAAAAGCGCGGAAAAGGCAGAACGACGACGGCTTTCTGGGCTGCGCACCAAGTGTCTCTTCCCCCCATCGACCAGAGAGCAGTCGCACAGCCAGAATGCTCAATAGTGAGCGATGTGCTAAATGAAACCTCATTAAAATGCAAGTGAACCCACAGAGAAGCAGCAAGGCAGCTTAGAAGGTTGAAAGCCCCCCCCACAGTTCCATCCTCACGCAAACAATACTTAAAACTGGAGCTTTGATTTGCTTGATTGTGAATCACATCCTTTGAGATCCTGAAGCGTCCTATTTGCATCACTGATGGCTGAACCAAATACATTTTGTTTCTAGAAACAAGCCCATCCCAGGCAGTAGTTTTCGACGGCTTCAGTTGTTGAACTTTCTACTCAACACGGAAGATCGTTTAGCACAGTAATGTTCTAAGTCACAGTCCCTGTACTGTGCAATTCACATAATTTACGAGCACTAAAGAATGCAATTATCATATATTATATAGGGAACATTCCTTTGCTTGAGCCGTCAGGGCGGGAAGAGTCCGATCTCATACTTAGCATTAGCGGTGCGGTTACATAAACATGACCGAGATTCTCAACAAGAATAATGCGAACACGTAATCACCAAGAGTGCGCCTACAAATCGGTCATGCTTCCGGGAAAACAACCCGTCCAGGCAAATATCAATTTTCCCTGCTGTTTTGCACAGGTGGAAATTAGCGAGACAACTGCCATTAAGAAACGTTTCGCATGATTCCTTGCTAGTTCACAGTTGCCCGTTGTGTCGAGAGTGAGGAGAAGACAGCAGGAGACAGGCATGTCAACGCAGTAGAGGTGTGGGAAGCAGCAGGACAACGATTGGAGGACCACTGCAAGACCTCAACAAATTGACCACCCAGTGGGTAATTCTCCAATAAATACAATTCTTAACTAAAAAAAATGAAACTAATTGAGAAATAAATATTGACTACAGCAGAATCTAGGGATACGAGTTTAATTGGTTTTGTGACACAGCTTATACGTTGAAAGAAAAAAAACTGTCGCCTATTGAAATTAAGATCAATTTATTCTACGCTTGGCCCCCCCAAAACAGCACAACTTTAACATTTAAAAAGAAAAAATTCAGATGAAAATATTGTATGAAAATCAATACAATGGAAGGTAGTACAATAACTACAGTAGTTTTATGAAGTAATGCAGTGTTTTTCAACCTTTTTTGAGCCAAGGCACATTTTTTGCGTTTAAAAAAACACCACCAGCAGAAATCATTAAAAAACGAAACTCAGTTGACAGTAAAAAAAGTCGTTGTCGCAATTGTTGGATATGAATTCAAAGCATAACCAAGCATGCATCAATATAGCTCTTGTCTCAAAGTAGGTGTACTGTCAGGACATGTCACATCACCCCCTGACTTATTTGGAGTTTTTTGCTGTTTTCCTGTGTGTAGTGTTTTAGTTCTTGTCTTGCGCTCCTATTTTGGTGGCTTTTTCTCTTTTTTTGGTATTTTCTTGTAGCAGTTTCATGTCTTCCTTTGAGCGATATTTCCCGCATCTGCTTTGTTTTAGCAATTTTTATCCTTCTTTCTGGGGACATTGTCGATTTTCATGTCATGTTCGGATGTACATTGTGGACGCCATCTTTGCTCCACAGTAAGTTTTTGCTGTCGTCCAGCATTCTGTTTTTGTTTACTTTGTAGCCAGTTCAGTTTTAGTTTCGTTCTGCATAGCCTTCCCTATGCTTCAATGCCTTTTCTTAGGGGAACTCACCTTTTGTTTATTTTTTGTTTAAGCCTTATACACCCTATTATCTGCACGCTGCCTCCCGCTGTTTCCGACATCTCCAAAGCAATTAGCTACCTGCTGCCACCTACTGACATGGATGAGTATTACACGGTTACTCTGCCGAGCTCTAGACAGCACAGACACTCAACAACAACACATCATTTGCAGACTATAATTACTGGTTTGCAAAAAATATTTTTATTCTAAATAGGTGAAATTAGATCATCTCCCATGGCACACCAGACTGTAGCCCAGCACAGTGGTTGAAAAACACTGAAGTAATGTATTAAAAAAGTACATTTACCTTGGAGAGCGGACTTCCTTGATGTCTTTTAAGCTTCTCCATATTTTCATGGATAAACATTTGCCGTTTGAATATCAGTTTAACATCATCTCATTCTGCTTCTGTATACTGCAGACTAACACTGCTGCGCTACAAATGCTTCACCAAGTCAACTACACGCTCTGTCATGTTTTTGAGGATTTCTTCCTTTAATTCAACGAATATCTTTCACTTCTAAGCACTGTCCTTTGGTCGGCTCGTACAGAGTTCGCTGTGGCATTTGATACGCCAACTAGGCTCGTCCCCGAATTTTTGCATGCAAACCTAAAACCTAACAGTTAGCCGAGAGACATTGTATCTTGAAAAACGTGTAAGTTGGGGCACTCGTATCCCCAAGGTACTACTGCAATATAGGAAATGTGCAACGCTGCAGACAAGCGCGTCACTAACAGCTTGAACTGTCTAAAGCAGGGATGTGAAATGTACGTACAGGTTCTATCCGGCCCGCGAGATGAGTTTGCCAAGTACACAAATGAGCTGACATTTTAGAATGAAATAATCTGCTGTTCTTTATGTGTCCACTGGATGTCGCAATAGCAATTATTTGTATCCCCTCTCCACAGCACCCATGAATTCAGTGGGGTCGGAGCTGTGTGCCGTGTTAAGATAGGACGGGGCTCGGCAACCAGCGGCTCCAGAAGGTTTAGTCACCCTAGCTTTGTCAAAAATGTATGAAAATAGAAAAAGACAGGGGGGAAAAATATATTTTGTGTTTTATTATGGTTTCTGTAGGAGGACAAACATGACACAAACCTTCCTAAAGCCCATTGTTTAATGTGTTTGTGTTTATGCTTCACTAATGAGTATTTGGCTAGCGCCGTTTTGTCCTGCTAATTTCGGCCGTCCTTGAACTCACCATAGTTGTGTTGACTGTGACGCAACAGTTTGTTTACATGTACAACTTTCTCCGACACTGCCACAGAAAGACGTGTTTTATGCCACGCCTTTCCGTCTCATTTTCTCCACCAAACGTTTTATGCTGTGCGTGAATGCACAAAGGTGAGATTTGTTGATGTTATTGACTTGTATGGAGTGCTAATCAGGCATATTTGGTCAGTGCATGACTGCAAACTAATCAATGCTAACATGCTATTTAGGCTAGTTGTATGTTGTATATTTGAGCTCATTTAATTTCCTTTACTTATGTTCTCTGTGTATTTAATTTATATTTGCATGTTTCATGACATATTATCTGCCTGTAATATTGGCTGCATTTCTGATAGTTGTTTGTGTGCCATGTTGTTCCAGACCACAGGAAACGTTACACAGCCTGCAAAGATTGTAATAAATCCATTAAAAGAAGAGAGCCTGCCGTTTTCTTTAACTTGGACACACACATCTATACTTTTGGCCACCCTAAGCCAGTAATTTCCAGGAGTAATCTCACCCTCTAAGAAGGCCCTGTTTTACTAATGTTTTCCAATGTTGTAAAAATGTGTAGAATAAATATTACACTTCAACATTTCTGTCAACAAAGATTTGCGTCAGCATGCAACACATAGTGTCTATATTGCTAATATAGACATTTACATATTGTGTTGCCTTCATTATAAGACTTATATAAGGCTTTTAATTTTTTGCAACTCCAGACAGATGTTTTTTGTATTTTGGGTCCACTATGGCTCTTTCAAAATTTTGGGTTGCCGACCCCTGAGATAGGAGAATAGAGGAAAAACTGTCTTTTATGGACACTGTGTACCGCTTATTAGTGATAGCAATGATACAGAATGTGGATTGTTATGTTCATGACTTGATTGTCAAGGATGTTGTTGACATTTATACCCCCCCCCCCCCCCCCCCAAATTGGTTTTGATAATCCGTACATGTTGTGTTGACACATGTTCCGGGTGCACAAAAATTTGCTGAAATAATATATAACTGCTAACTTCATGTGATGTTGTAGATCAGGAGTCACCAACCTTTTTGAAACCAAGAGCTACTTCTTGGGTACTGATTAATGCGAAGGGCTACCAGTTTGATACACACTTCAATAAATTGCCAGAAATAGCCAATTTGCTCAATTTACCTTTAACTCTATGTTATTATTAATAATTAATGATATTTACACTTGCATTGAACGGTTTAAAAGAGGAGAAAATACGAAAAAAATGTCAATTAAATTTTGAAACATAGTTTATCTTCAATTTCGACTCTTTAAAATTCCAAATTCAACCGAAAAAAAGAAGAGAAAAACTAGCTAATTCGAATCTTTTTGAAAAAATTTAAAAAATAATTTATGGAACATCATTAGTCATTTTTCCTGATTAAGAATAATTTTAGAATTTTGATGACATGGTTTAAATAGGTTAAAATACAATCTACACTTTGTTAGAATATATAACAAATTGGACCAAGCTAGACAAATCATTATTTCTTCTAGATTTTCCAGAACAAAAATTTTAAAAGAAATTCAAAAGACTTTGAAATAAGATTTAAATTTGATTCTACAGATTTTCTAGATTTGCCAGAATAATTTTTTGGAATTTTAATCATAATAAGTTTGAAGAAATATTTCACAAATATTCTTCGTCGAAAAAACAGAAGCTAAAATTAAAATGTATTTATTATTCTTTACAATAAAAAAAAAAAATTTACTTGAACATTGATTTACATTGTCAGGAAAGAAGATGAAGGAATTTAAAAGGTAAAAAGGTATATGTGTTTAAAAATCCTAAAACCATTTTTAAGGTTGTATTTTTTCTCTAAAATTGTCTGTCTGAAAGTTATAAGAAGCAAAGTAAAAAAAATTAATGAATTTATTTAAACAAGTGAAGACCAAGTCTTTAAAATATTTTCTTGGATTTTCAAATTCTATTTGAGTTTTGTCTCTTTTAGAATTAAAAATGTCCGGCAAAGCGAGACCAGCTGGCTAGTAAATAAATAGAATTTAAAAAATAGAGGCAGCTCACTGGTAAGTGCTGCTATTTGAGCTATTTTTAGAACAGGCCAGCGGGCTACTCATCTGGTCCTGACGGGCTACCTGGTGCCCGCGGGCACCGCGTTGGTGACCCCTGTTGTAGATGATGCCACATGTGTACAGAATGAACCACATGTTTGTAATCAGTTGTTGAAAATGTGTAAATTACATTAATAACATCCTGTAATTTGATTTTGATATTATTATTATTATTTGATATTATTAATTTCATCTTCTTATCGATTAAAAATGAATACCAATGGGAGCATTTTAAATCTCTGCCAGACAAAGTTTGACCTATTTGACTGATGAACATTATCACATCATTTATCCAGAAAGTATAAATATATGTGTTAGGTCTATTTTTAAACAAAGAAAACAACCTAAAGATGTCTTTATTTTTAAGTTACCATGCCATGATTTTACCAGTCTGGCCCACTTGGGAATAGATGTTCCTCTATGCGGCCCCTGAGCTAAAATGAGTCTGACACTGCTGGTCTAAAGTATTATCAGTATAAAAGTATTTATTTAGTAAATCAAATGTCCTTACTGGCTGAAGTGCGGCATTAAAAGTGTCAGCTTGTTTACTACTCACATTGCTATTCTTCTGCAATAATGGAGAGTTGTCTCCTTGGCATATTCGCTAGCCAAAGGTTGGGCTGTACTATATTTGTTCATCGTAAAGACGCCTGACGAATATCCTTCACAGAATGTGCGCCGTGTAATAAATCAGTACATCTCTCCACCAAACCTAAGGTTCCTTACAGAAAAAAGTGGTTCGGAACACATGTATGGTTACACCCTTGGTTTGTTGTCAACAAGTGACACTCAATGTCTAGCTGTAATATTCCACCATGATCAGGGAGGTGAAGTCTCCTTTTGTGTGAGTACTGTCTTGTGCAAGCAATCAATCCTACAGTGACTTAACACATATAATCATGCTTGCTTAGATTGCAGATTTAAACGTCCTATTTATTTGGTCTGACTTGGAGGGAAGAGAAAAAGCCACTCACTTCATCTGCTTCACAATGGTGCTCTTCCCAGACTCCCCAGCACCTGCAAAGAGAACAGAAACAGGCAGAGGTTAAAAATATGCTCCTGTTAAGACGGGAAACGTAAACAGTGAGCCCGGGAGGCCTCCTCACATCTGGAAGGTCTGTCTGCACAACTCCCCTTCTTTTTTTTTCTCTTTACCGCCCGGCTCTCATTTACATCACTTCTCGCTGGAGTTCCACCCGGGTGACTTTACACTGCAGTTTGAAATTTAGAAAGCAATTTTTTAGGGGCGTTTAAAGTTCACGTCGGAAAGTCCCAGCCGAGCTCCCTTCCTCCTATTGTGCTCTTTTTATTTATGACAAGTCACTTTATCTTTGTGAACATTTTAATGGAAATGTCTCACACTGACAGGGCTTTTCTTACCCTCTGCTAAGTTTATTCCGACAGCCCGAGGCAACCCCAGGGAGCTCATCTGCCACAAGGAATCTAACACGACACACAAACACACACGGGGCTGACAGTGCGCTAGCCTAGGGTACTGTAGAGTCCCTCAATGTAGCCTGCTAGGCAGCGCCGAGCATACACACGCGCAGGGAAGCTCCTGGGTAGGAATGGGCTTGCACGTACAGCTGTCAGCCCCTGCCTTTACATAAGGAATGTTGGCCCAGACGTGTCAGACCGCCGCATGAGTAAGAAAGCCACTTTCTCCAATAAACATGGCATGAACTCTAACCCTCTGAATTATGTCAGGTTCTACACAGAGTATTGCAGGTGTACCTAATGTTGTGGCTGGCGCAGTCACGTGCAAATGCGCTTATCCATCTGATGTCCAGACTGAAAGACATATTGTTAAACAGGAGAGCTGGCAGCATCCTTCGAGGGCGTCAATTTAAATGAAAATGGATTCCCCGATGAAGAAAATGAGTAACAAATACAATGCAGGCCGATACAATGGAAAAAATGTGCAGCGTACGCTCTTTGTGATGTTTATTCCTAAGCCGTGGATCCTGTGCTATTATGCACAAGCATTGCTTTTCAATCAAATTTGGCTGCTAGATAGAGATCGGACAGATTATAAATTGGGCCGATATCAGTAATTATTAAATCATACCGATAAACCTGATAACATTTAACAATAACTCTGCTAACCAGTTGAAAAACAAAACACTCCGATGAGGCGAGATTAACGCGTACTGTGCTCTATAAGTGTTAAGGTGAGCAAATCAAGCGCACCTTTTGTCCTGCTCGTGCTGTAAAATGGCCTGTCGTAAACTTCCCCTGAGCTCACAGTCAACAAAAATAGATTTTTATGGGACTTTGTTATTGTTTTAGGGGAAGACATTTTGAGTGAGATTTGCACCAAATGTTCTGCAAACATTCCGCGAGGAGGGGGAAAAACCATTGCCCTTCAACACATCAAACTTTATCAGCCAACTGAAAGGCCAACATCGCTGCGGCCCACCATCATGACCCCGCACTCCCTTCCCTCTGTTGCTAGATATCTCGAGATGTACGTTGCAATATGTATATGTGCTTTGCTATGGAGGTTTTTTTCCCCACTCCAGACTGGGCCCCCATAGGAGCCCAGTCTAGATTGTATTTTTTTTTACTCACCCTTCCCCAGCGTTTTACCTTTTTCCCCATATTTTACGGGGCGCCTTCCTGGCGACCCATCAGCGTTCCTGTTCTGTAACCCTGTACACTGTTTGTTTGTCTAATCTTGAACGGGTTTGTGCTGAAAACAAAGACCTACCTATCTATCTATGACAGTGTTTTGAGAGCCTACAAAGGCGCCTGCTATAGAGAAGTTGCTCCAAAGGTGTGCAAAAACTAGTTACATGTACATTTCACAAATAATAGCTATAAATGGGTTATCAATATCAGTCTTGAGTTATCAGAAGTTATCAGTTAAAAAAAAAGGGTTGTGAACCTCTAAATGAAATATTAGCATGAAGGTAATGAGCTACTTGGGTTGAGTATGACTCAACTCAACCTCTCATTGCAAAGCTCTGTTTATTTTGTCTCAGGGATTTAATAGAGGGTGATTTTCACACATCCACAGGCATGCCATGACATGCCAGCTAAGGTGGTTGTGTGACAGTGCGTTATGTAAACGGACTTAAGAGCTGCACTGGACACCGGGTTGACAGCCCAGGGCTTTTAGCTCATTGACTAGCTTACACTTAACTTTCAACCAGTTCGAGACCAGCATGTGCAGGGATGGACTGAGCTGGAGGACCACTGTGACATGTACTGCTCATATATATTCACCTTTCAGGTGAAATTTCAAGTTGAAACTGAAATTGACTATAACCTTTACAGGCAAACTTAAATTTCTAAATGTACACGTCCAACTGTTCAATGTTTCAATACATTTTCCACAACTTGTCGTTCCCTAACAATGATCTAAAGGGCCAAATTCCGGTGTGGGATCCATAAAACGACCAATACATTTCACTGCATGACTTTGTGTTTTTCAGTCCCCATGCATTTATAGAGAAGAGAGTACAAGTCCAGTGCTGATGTAGGTGGTCTGAATATTTCATACTTGAGAGCTAGAAGTAAAAAGCTCCCAACAACTGCTCAGGCGCTTGGGCTTTAATGACACAAGTGTTCCGACTTCCTGAAGGACTGGGCAGACTTTATTTATTAATAGCGCAGTAAATGAAGGAAACGCACATCAAGTGAGACCGCTCGGACTTTATATCAACTGAGGAGGCTCTAATGTGATATCGAGGGAGTAATTCCGCTCAAGACTGCAGCGATTAGTAAATGTTGCTAGCGGTTTTCTGTGTCGGAAATCATTGAGAGGAAGCCTGACGGCAGGACCAATAACGTCACACCTTCTAATGTTCAACAGTGCACTTTGGTGCATTAGCAATATCACTTTGGTTTGCATCAAAAAGCCGTGTCGGTTTAAACAAACGCAATTCCACACGACTAAATCGCCTGCACGTTATTGCAACAATGATACGGGCCACTGCAAGGTCAATAAACGTTTCTTGGTAGCTTTGCTGCACGGAAAAACAACACTGTGATAAAATGGCAACCAAGGTAATCAAAAAGGTTAACCAACGAACGAGATTTCTCTACAGAATTTCCTCTCTGGTCAACAAAAGCACCATGAGGATTCTGGCGGGAACTCTCGTTCAACCCTTTTTCGATTACGCATGCACCTCCTGGTACCCTAGCACCTCCAAAACCCTCAAATCTAAACTCCAAACATCTCAGAACAAGCTAGTCAGGTTACTTCTAGACCTCCACCCCAGATCCCACCTCACTCCTACCCACTTCTCTAAAGTGGGCTGGCTCAAGGTGGAGGACAGAGTTAAACAACTTGCACTGAGCCTAGTCTATAAAATCCGCTACACCTCCCTGATACCGAAGTACATGTCAAACTACTTCCTTAACGTAAATGACCGCCATAACCACAACACCAGGGGTTGCTCCACTAACGACGTTAAACCCAGATTCCGAACTAACAAAGGTCTTAACTCATTCTCTTTCTATGCCACATCAATGTGGAATGCGCTCCCAACAGGTATAAAAGAAAGGGCATCTCTATCCTCCTTCAAAACCGCAATAAAAGTTCACCTCCAGGCAGCTACAACCCTAAACTAACACCCTGCCCGGATTGCTAATAATCACATGTAAACAATCAAATGCAGATACTTTTTCTTTTTCTTATGCCTTCTGATCTCTCTCTCTCTCTCTCTCTATGTCCACTACTTGATGTCCATATCCCCCCCACCCCCCTACCCCCCCCCCCCCTCCACACCCCTGATTGTAAATAATGTAAATAATTCAATGTGATTATCTTGTGTGATGACTGTATTATGATGATAGTATATATGATAGTATATATCTGTATCATGAATCAATTTAAGTGGACCCCGACTTAAACAAGTTGAAAAACTTATTCGGGTGTTACCATTTAGTGGTCAATTGTACGGAATATGTACTTCACTGTGCAACCTACTAATAAAAGTCTCAATCAATCAATCAAACTAATATAAGCTGAGCAAGCAAAATAACAAATATGATAAACGAGCACTGTGTATCCCACCAGGAGTCCTTCTGATACTGCCCAGGAACACAGCCATGACTAAAATGAACATATGTGATGTCCTTTTTAGGTTGTGCCCACAATGCTTTCGAAGACATGCTAGCAAGTAACCAAGAGGATAAACTCAATATTTTCTCATTCTTAGACAATGACTTATGAGCAATAAGTTGTTGGGACGTTAATTGTCTTGATGGCTGACATGTTTTTAAAGCCATCTTGTTCAAATTTGTGCTTGCCAGTCCTCTAAAGATCTGTACCAAATTTTGTCGTGATCCATCTTAACACCCCAAAGTTACAGCAGATGTTTTGTGGAGTGCATTAAGCTGTGTGAATAAAACTCATCGGGTCTAACTTTGGGGGTTTAAAAACAGTGCCGGCATGAAAAATAAAAGGACAGACAACACAGTAGGGGTGTATGTTTTGACAAAACCCTTGTGTGTGTGCAACGGTTCAGAACTACAAATGTTGGCTTAGTCATGTGAAAACACCAAAAAAGTTGTTCAACAAAACAAGCCGGTTCAAATAATAAAACTAAGCTGTGTTGATGAATCAGCATATTCCTTTATCTTTTCTGCAGCGCATCAGCATCCCATCCGACGTTACACAGCGTTACGAGCGGTGTTGAAATAAATGTGTGTTGTGTGTTTCGGGCCAAGTGTTGACCCATCCCGGTGGTACGTTGGAACAGGGCACAAAGGCAGCAGTGTGGTGCCCCTGCAAACCGAAAACACAGGGGCCGCTGTTGATGTTCTGCAGGCCTCCATCATTCTAGAACGGTGCGACATCACTGGTTGCTCACATTTTTTTAACAGCGTGGCAGTAAGCCAGGATCAGTTTATGGCAGTTAGGAAGGACGTGATGGACGAGTACTCAATCTACTTGAACTTTGACAGCAAGTGATGATGTATGAATTATGAAGTATATATTTTTAAAGTTTTTATCAACAGATACTGGTGCCAACTTGGCAATTTTGAAATGGTGCCGGTTAGAGATGTCCGATAATATCGGCCTATCGGCTGATAAATGCGTTAAAATGTAATATCGGAAATGATCGGTATCGTTTTTTTTATTATCGGTATCGTTTTTATTTATTTATTTATTTTATTTGTATTTTTTGTATTAAATAAACATAAAAAACACAACATACACTTACAATTAGTGCACCAACCCAAAAAACCTCCCTCCCCCATTTACACTCATTCACACAAAAGGGTTGTTTCTTTCTGTTATTAATATTCTGGTTCCTACATTATATATCAATATATATCAATACAGTCTGCAAGGGATACAGTCCGTAAGCACACATGATTGTGCGTGCTGCTGGTCCGCTAATAGTACTAACCTTTAACAGTTAATTTTACTCATTTTCATTAATTACTAGTTTCTATGTAACTGTTTTTATATTGTTGTACTTTCTTTTTTATTCAAGAATTTTTAAAAAATTTATTTATGTTATTTTATTTAATTAACTTTTTTAAAAATGACCTTATCTTCACCATACCCGGTTGTCCAAATTAGGCATAATAATGTGTAGAGATGTCCGATAATATCGGCCTGCCGATATTATCGGCCGATATATGCGTTAAAATGTAATATCGGAAATTATCGGTATCGGTTTTTTAAATTTTTTTATTTAGTTTTTTATTAAATCAACATAAAAAACACAAGATACACTTACAATGAGTGCACCAACCCAAAAAACCTCCCACATTATATATCAATATATATCAATACAGTCTGCAAGGGATACAGTCCGTAAGCACACATGATTGTGCGTGCTGCTGCTCCACTAATAGTACTAACCTTTAACAGTTAATTTTACTAATTTTCATTCATTACTAGTTTCTATGTAACTGTTTTTATATTGTTGTACTTCCTTTTTTATTCAAGAAAATGTTTTTAATTTATTTATCTTATTTTACCAATTTTTTAAAAAAGTACCTTATCTTCACCATACCTGGTTGTCCAAATTAGGCATAATAATGTGTTAATTCCACGACTGCATATATCGGTTGATATCGGTATCGGTTGATATCGGTATCGGTAATTAAAGAGTTGGACAATATCGGAATATCGGAAAAAAGCCATTATCGGACATCCCTAATAATGTGTTAATTCCACGATTGTATATATCGGCATCGGTTGATATTGGTATCGGTAATTAAGAGTAGGACAATATCGGAATATCGGATATGGGCAAAAAAGCCATTATCGGACATCCATAGTGCCGGTGCTTGAACCGGTATTTAAATTTTTTTTTTAATTTTGATTTTTTTACAGAATTTTGTAACATCAAAGTTGAACAAAATAGTTCTGAATGGGAAAATGACTTACTTGTGCTGTAATGTTGATGTTCAGAATTGATGTGACCGTGACTGATGCATACCAAAAGTGTTGCTGTTGTGAGGAGCGCTATAGCAAAACGTGTGAGCGGTGTTGGAACTGATGGCTGCTGTTGGTGTGGTGACGTTGGCAAATAAAGTTTAAAAAGAGCGTTAGACTGTGCTTCTGTCGGCACGCTACATTACTAACGAGACGTTACTTGCACAATATCACCTTCAAGCACTAGTTGCGGTCTGCATTCATTTAGCACCAAAATGAGGCACTGATAGCTACTTAGTTTTTTGCTCCGGGTAACTACTGCTTGCGTCGGCACCGCTTCCATTACGGAACAGAGTTTCGATACTCATCCGTATCATAAGGCTTTAACGTTCAATCATGCATGACAGTGTATGTTTCACTTTAGAGACTTCACTGTACTTTCCTCGTCCCAAAGAATAATCCATTCCAATTCGAAACCTGATGTCATTTCTCAAGTTTGTTTGCCCAATAGCCGTACAGCAGCTGAGCTATTGAGAAAGCTCCAAGTTGAAAGAAAATACAGATTTATGTGTGACTAGGAGAGAATGATGATCTGCTCAGCTTTTTGCAACTTCTGGCCTACATTTTCTGTATTAATGTCTTTTCAGCGTTTTATGGCAATTTGCAGCATCTGTTGTTGAAAGGTGCACAATACAGTGATTCATGTGATGAAGAAAGCAAATTGGTTCCAGGAAAATAAAGGTTAGGTAAGGAAAATCAATTAAAGTGCTGAGCTGGCAACTCCTACGTGCAGGATCCAGTGAGAAAACGTCCTTCCTTTGAACCATTCACAAAAAGACTGCTTCGCATGGAAGCAATGTTTTAATTCGATAAACCAATTAACTTCATTTTCCAAGCTACTGTCATCTACCGCCTACTGAACAGCTGCCAACTGACCTCGACTAAAACCAGACTTTAGATCAGAGGGGCCTCCAAGAGACACTTGAACCACTTCCTTTTCCTCACGTCGGTCAAGAGGAGGACCAAGAACGCTCCTGAACGCAACATATCTGTGGTTTTTGACAGAAAGGCACAAAGAAATTCAGTCTTCTCCAACAGATGGCTCCAATGCCTCGGGCAAAGTGCAAGTCTGGACAGCACTGACAACTGCTGCCAAAGAGAGAGCGACTGGCAAGATAATATCTACTTCTTGGATAACAGAATCAAAAGTTAACATTTAACGCTGATGCGGCAATAAATTGTTTGTATGTGAAAACATAGCAGGAACAAGAAGACTCTCTGGAAGACATGTCTTACAAAACACAAACGGTCCCGAATATCAGTTGATCGTGTTCTGATGGTCGCGTCTAAGTTAGAAACAGTTATGGAGAGTTGTTGGCGCAATCATAAAGAGAAACTATTTTCCGCAAAACAAGTCTGATTTCCCAAATAATTTGGCTCAAAATAAGTTTCCTACAACCCATGGAAACACCTTAATCTGATTTTGTTTGTCTTGTTTTAACACACCTTGATTACCTGATTGGAAACCAGTTTTCTCTGGCATGTAGTGAGTTATCCGTTTGCAAATCTACATAGGGAACCAACATGCCATGACAAAGTAAAGTTATAGAAACTGAAGTAAGTCATTTTAGGAGGACATGAAGTATCTCTGCTTTGATCTGATTCATCTAAATCAGGGGTCACCAACGCGGTGCCCGCGGGCACCAGGTAGCCCGTAAGGACCAGATGAGTAGCCCGCTGGCCTGTTCTAAAAATAGCTCAAATAGCAGCACTTACCAGTGAGCTGCCTCTATTTTTTAAATTGTATTTATTTACTAGCAAGCTGGTCTAGCTTTGCCCGACATTTTTAATTCTAAGAGAGACAAAACTCAAATAGAATTTGAAAATCCAAGAAAATATTTTAAAGACTTGGTCTTCACTTGTTTAAATAAATTCATTAATTTTTTTTTACTTTGCTTCTTATAACTTTCAGAAAGACAATTTTAGAGAAAAAACACAACCTTAAAAATGATTTTAGGATTTTTAAACACATATACCTTTTCACCTTTTAAATTCCTTCCTCTTCTTTCCTGACAATTTAAATCAATGTTAAAGTAAATTTATTTTTTTTATTGTAAAGAATAATAAATACATTTTAATTTAATTCTTCATTTTAGCTTCTGTTTTTTCGACGAAGAATATTTGTGAAATATTTCTTCAAACTTATTATGATTAAAATTTAAAAAAAATATTCTGGCAAATCTAGAAAATCTGTCAAATCAAATTTAAATCTTATTTCAAAGTCTTTTGAATTTCTTTAAAAAATTTTGTTCTGGAAAATCTACAAGAAATAATGATTTGTCTTAGTTAGAAATATAGCTTGGTCCAATTTGTTATATATTCTAACAAAGTGCAGATTGGATTTTAACCTATTTGAAACATGTCATTAAAATTCTAAAATTAATCTTAATCAGGAAAAATGACTAATGATGTTCCATAAATTCTTTTTTAAATTTTTTCAAAAAGATTCCAATTAGCTAGTTTTTCTCTTCTTTTTTTCGGTTGAATTTTGAGTTTCAAAGAGTCGAAATTGAAGATAAACTATGTTTCAAAATTTAATTGTCATTTTTTTCGTGTTTTCTCCTCTTTTAAACCGTTCAATTAAGTGTAAATATCATGAATTATTAATAATAACAGAGTTAAAGGTAAATTGAGCAAATTGGCTATTTCTGGCAATTTATTGAAGTGTGTATCAAACTGGTAGCCCTTCGCATTAATCAGTACCCAAGAAGTAGCTCTTGGTTTCAAAAAGGTTGGTGACCCCTGATTTAAATCATCTACAAGCCAAATCTGTATTTATATTTTATTTACTGATGTAAGATTTAACGTCCATATACAAAACCTTACATGTCATTGACATGTAAACCAGCAAATAAAGACAATTCACTGCGTTGTTAGTATTAACAGTAAACAGCATCTGCGGCCCCCTCCAAGGTTTCTCATTGTATCCCATTGGGTTGAGTTTTTTCTTGCCCTAATGTGGAATCTGAGCCGAGGATGTCGTTGTGTCTTGTGCAGCCCTTTGAGACATTTGTGATTAAGGGTTATATAAATACACTTTAAATGATTGATTATTGTAACAGCCCCAAGCTAGTAAAAACGTTATGTACCACAGTACCAATGGGCAAATATAAAAGATGTTCAAACTACAACTTCTTTCATGCCACTACAAAAATAAAACCAGCAGTCTTCTGTGAAGGCAAGGATGCTGCAAAGATAACAGTTGATTTGAGACATGAAAGGTAAATAAAAAAAAACGAGGAGACATATTTCAGCATGATACCTAAGAGACATTGTCCTGATAATAGGGCTCACGGGAATCCTGTCAGGCTTTTACAAGAGCTACAATATTCCAACACGCTGCCGGCTGCTCTAAAAATATTTATCTCTGACTCTGACTCAGAAGTCAAGCCAGCTGTGACTGATGTATATGACCTCTGTACTTTTGAAGAACTGCACACTTCAAACTTCCTCTAAACACCAAACTAACTCATTTTTTGCCAGCACAACTCAAGTTTATAATGATATTTTTTTTTTTATCTTAAAAATGGTAAAATGAGCAGCTGCAGCAATAGTTAACTTTGACCAGTGGGTAATATTCTCCATGTTTGTTACACAAAAACTACTGAACAGAATTCCATTTAACGTTTTAAGAAGTTCAGTGTGTGAGCCGAGCAAAACTAAACACTCCAAAGTTTGTAATGTTGGGAAAAATATGCCTCAAAAGTTGAAACTCTAGGCATATTGTGCGAGACTTCAACAAATCTCGCCAGATCTAACTAGAACTCAGTTAAACCCAGCATCAATGCATTAACTTGCTTTTCCGTTGGTAGTAGTAGGGTACTTTATGATGGCAAATTCATCCTGGAATGAATTATGTCGGTTTTCATTGCCATTTGGTGGGGAAACGTAATTTAAATGAATACTGGATTCAAAGCAGTGACATAGAATGTAATGTTTTTGATCTTACAAGTTTGCTTATAGTAGATAACTTTTCTTCCTAAAACAGCTCATATGCACCGGGTCTGCCCAAAATAAGAAGTAGCAGCAGAAGGGATCAGTGTTGCCAATTTACTGAGTTTATTTATTGAGTATTCAGATCCCTCTAGATTTCATTTTATTTTAAATGCGAATAGTGGTAATTCTAGCGACACTTGGAGGTCTAATTGGAAACTTTTAGAGACTAACAGAAAACCACATTTCGTTATTGTCAAAAGGCCTTTTTCCTCTGGTTTATAGATTCCTGTAGAAGTGTTGGGGTTTGTGTTTCCACCGCATTTCACAGTCCAGAGTAGTTTATACAAATCAGGCTGATGACGTATGGAGGAGTGGTTTACTATATTTCTGCACTGATACCATGTAAATAAACAGACATTAGGTCACAGTTCTTTTACTAAAAAGTAAGTTATTGAAATACAAAGGAATCATATACAAAACGATATGATTTATAAAATAAAGTGTACTGAATTGTTCATTAAAAAGTTAGGCTTTTGTCCGCAATGTCCAACAGTCAGAAATTCGTCCTCTCTGTAAATGATGAATTCATGAGGGTCAGGTGATTCCTTTTGGTCAATTTCAGCTGTAAATAACAATATATAAATATTAAATGTCAGAGTTTATCTCACGCCATACTTGCCAACCTTGAGACCTCCGATACCGGGAGGTGGGGGGGCGTGGTTAAGAGGGGAATATATTTAAGCTAGAATTCACCAACTCAAGTATTTCATATATATATATATATATATATATATATATATATATATATATATATATATATATATATATATATATATATATATATATATATATATATATATATATATATATATATATATATATATTTATTTTATTATACATATAAATAAAAGAAATACTTGAATTTCAGTGTACTGGAGGCTATCCAGTAGATGGCAGTATTGTCCTGTTTAAGAGTGTCACAACATTGCTGTTTACGGCAGAAGAACTGCTTTACGGTAGACTAAACGTGACTGCTGTTGTTGTGTGTTGTTACCGCGCTGGGAGGACGTTAATGAAACTGCCTAACAATAAACCCACATAAGGAACCAAGAACTCGCCCTCGATCATTCTACAGTTATGACGTCATTGGGCAGGCAAGCTGTTTATATTGTGGGAAAGCGGACGTGAGAACAGGCTGTCCCCACTCAGGTCCGCATTGAGCTGGAGGGGGCGTGGCCTCCAGCTCCGGCTGAATACCGGGAGTTTGTTGGGAGAAAATTTCTGCCGGGAGGTTATCGGGAGAGGCGCTGAATACCGGGAGTCTCCCGCTAAAAACGGGAGGGTTGGCAAGTATGCGCCGACAACACCAACACATCGGCTTTAGCGTTAGCTTGTTAGCATTAGCATTCAGTTCACTTGGGATAAGGCTAATAACTACACAAATGGAGTGTCACTGACTACTTTTACAACATGTAATAAAGTAAATAGTTATAATATTTGATGTTATTTACCTTCAACCCACTCGTTTTTTTCACATTGGTCCAGAGAAGTCAGAGTAGGAAGCACCTGAGGTCGCCGCTTCGAGTCTGGCTTCATCCTCTTCCGTAAATACGTTTAAAAGAGCCGTTTAAGAGAGAACTTATTGCTCATAAGTCTAAATACAAATAAGGCAACAAGAGAAGTATCCTACACTTCTCTTTTGTAAAGTAAATCTGAACAGCCGATATGGGCATCTACATCTACTATATGATTTGCCCGAGAAGCTGGGCAGGACATTATAAAAAATAAAAAATAAAAAATAAATAATAAATAATAAATAATAATAATAATAAATAAAAAAATATATAAAAGAGCCTGTCCACTTCTCCTAGCTTCACGTATCGAAATGAAGTTTGTAAAAATAATAAACAACAATAAACTGCATATAGTTTAAAGACTACAGCTGAGTAAAAACACTCCAAAACAGTTCCACTGATCAGCGTTCTTCAGCACACAGATTCCTTTCAAAAGTTCCTACATTTCAAAAGCTCCTTTCATTCTTCTTTCTCTCCGTTGTCAAGTTCCTTTCATTCTTCTTTCTCTCTATTGTCAAGTTTGTTGTAAAAGAAATACACAAGAAATAAAAAATAAACAAGTTGCTGCGTATATTCCAATGCCGGTCGTGTGTTTGAAAGAGAAGTTTTGGGACGCCCCCAACTGTGTTCCACCAATCAGCGTTTGACAGCACAGGCCGCCCCCGAAAAAACAATGTGATAAAGAACATTTTACATCAATCAATTTAGGGATCGAGATATCTGGTCAGGACACTGCTCACTCTTTTGCCTCCACCTTCATTGTCCATTCCTTCTTGGTGACTTTATATACTCTGTACCTAGACGCTGAATCCGCGACATACATGGCGGACAATAACTGATAGTCTGCTTTGCCAGACCGAAAGCATTCGCCGTTTTCCGTAGTCTTCCCTCGACAGCCAGGTAATACAAAGTACACGCTACCTTTTTTTATCACATCCTCGGGAGCCCGCATTTTCGTTGACTCTCCTTTCGACAAATGGACAAAGTTTTTCGGTAAGTAGAATCACAGCTGTCCTGGACATTGGAAAGTTATCTTGTCGTCTGAGAAGTGTTGTATCCCAAATAGCTGCAATCGCTTTCTCTTAAGGGATTCATGTGTGATTTCCACAAGCGTCTGTACAGACGGAAGGGGAAACACGGGCATGTCTGGGTGACTCGCCTCCATATTTCCAGTGGTTAGCTCCGAGTTACGAAACCGCTTTATTATGAAGCTGGCTGTGGCGCGTTCTTTCTGACATCACTTCCTCTCCGAACGCAGTTTGTAAACGATCCATGAGTCCCATAAAAAGCTAAGAGCCGGAGATTCAAGAAATAGACGGTGCACTTACCCGTGTAAAAAATTATCCAAGGAGGGGAACCTTAAACGATGATTTAGTGTGGCCGAAACGGGGCTTAGGCTAAATAATTATTTGTTTAATGAGTTATCCGGCTTAATGTAGACAGGGTCTAAACTGCATTATCTTATTAGCATGACAATAATTTCTGTCTCTACATGGTTTGCAAGTTTACAGTTTATCATCCACTCTCTATAGGGCAGGGGTGTCAAACTCAAATACAGAGTGGGCCAAAATTTTAATCTGAACAAAGCCGCGGGCCAAGGTTGAACAAATTAACCTTTTAATAGGGACCCAAACAAGTTTTGCATTGAATATTGAACAAGCAAGGCTTATATAACTTTATAGTGAGATGCAAAATCGAGTTTCAAAAAATAATTAAAAAAATATCAATGGCATACCAAATACAATTCAAATAAAAATGGAATGCCTCTTTTCTATTCGCAGCCTTCTGAGGTAAATATCAACATTAACTTTTTCCACCGGCTAATAAATTTGAAAATAAAATAACAATGAATAAACCAACCATACAGGACTTTAAACTGCTCAGTTTTCAACACACTGATCTAATCTGATGTGCCCAAGCCAGATACCTGCCATCTTTTCTTGGATGCTAGTTCATTAATGTCGGGGCTCAGGCTTTGAGCTGAGGCAACCTTCATTATCGAACGGAGGTGTTCATCGGTCATTATATCTCGTAGTCCACCCGGACCACAGTCTTGGGAGCGTGCCTTGAAGGCACTGCCTTTAGCGTCCTCTACGAGCTGTCGTCACGTCCGCTTTTCATCCATTCTAACATGCCGGCCCAGTCACAAGATACGTGCGGCTTCTGTACGCACACACACGTGAATGCAACGCATACTTGGTCAACAGCCATACAGGTCACACTGAGGGTTGCCGTATAAACAACTTTAACACTGTTAGAAATATACGCCACACTGTGAATCCACACGAAACAAGAATGACAAACACATTTTGGGAGAACATCAGCACCTGTAACACAACATAAACACAACAGAACAAATACCCAGAACCCTTTGCAGCACTAACTCTTCCGGGACGCTACAAAATACCCCCCCATGTGGAGGAGCAATTACAATAAATAAATAACACCTCTAAATTCTGACTTTTTCATTCTATTATATAAGAGTTAAATGTAACTGTGAAGGAGCGATTGCAATAGGGTCACGTACGCCGCAAACGTGCATGTGTGCTGTTGATAGTCAAACCCGTACCACAAAACTACAAACCTAAGGGAAACACTGTACTATATTGTTATTTTAATCAAATTCGACTTTATTCCCTTTTTAAAATACTGTGGTTTACTACAACAGAAAATGTGCCTAAATAATTCATTGGAGCCAGAGTTAAAATTAGAGGCAGAGTGGTGGTGCATTGTTACATGTCTCTGTGTGAGCAGCAAAGTAAAGCAAGCAAGGAATGTGAGGGTCAAGAAAATCAGCGTTGGAGCTCAGGGAGAAGGTGGCAATGGGAACCTGTGACGAGTGAGACAGCTTGCCATTAATCTAGCAAGACAGTGGCGAGGATGAGAGGTGAAGGAGAGACCCTGATGGGACACTTGAGTGAGGTCCCTCTGTGAAGGAGCCAAATCAATGGTCCAGGCAGTGGCTTTGGACGCCACTCAATGCACAACACGGTGAAATTCGACACTGAAGGAGGGCTCTCTCACACACACACTATTCATTGTCTAATATCAGCAGTTTCGTTTGGGTTGTTTATGTATTGCCGACCATTACCCACTTCTCTGGCTTTCAGGAAGTTTTAAAATACTCTTTGAACGGGAGCGTCTACCAGGCCCACCAGCTGGGGGCGATTTATATTGAATGAAGGCTGGCGATGGTCTGCAGTCCGCTCAGCTGTTTGTACTGTAGGTAAGTGTTGTCTGTAAAATACAACATGCAACTTTGTAATATAATCGCCATTTATTCAGTATGTAACTCCTTTTCCCGGCGCACATAAGATTAGAGATGTCCGATAATGTCTTTTTTGCCGATATCCGATATTGTCCAACTCTTAATTATCGATTCCGATATCAACCAATACCGATATATACAGTCGTGGAATTAACACATTATTATGCTTAATTTTGTTGTGATGCCCCGCTGGATGCATTAAACAATGTAACAAGGTTTTCCGAAATAAATCAACTCAAGTTATGGAAAAAAAATGCCAACATGGCACTGCCATATTTATTATTGAAGTCACAAAGTGCATTACTTTTTCTAACATGCCTCAAAACAGCAGCTTGGAATTTGGGACATGCTCTCCATGAGAGAGCATGAGGAGGTTGAGGTGGGCGGGGTTGGGGGTAGCGGGGGTGTATATTGTAGCGTCCCGGAAGAGTTAGTGCTGCAAGGGGTTCTGGGTATTTGTTCTGTTGTGTTACGCTGCGGATGTTCTCCCGAAATGTGTTTGTCATTCTTGTTTGGTGTGGGTTCACAGTGTGGCGCATATTTGTAACAGTGTTAAAGTTGTTTATACGGCCACCCTCAGTGTGACCTGTATGGCTGTTGACCAAGAGTGCATTGCATTCACTTGTGTGTGTGAAAAGCCGTAGGTATTATGTAATTGGACCGGCACGCAAAGGTAGTGCCTTTAAGGTTTATTGGCGCTCTGTACTTCTCCCTACGTCCGTGTACCACTGCATACAGCGGCGTTTTAAAGTCATACATTTTACTTTTTGAAACAGATACCGATAGTTTCCGAACCGATACCGATAATTTCCGATATTACATTTTAAAGCATTTATCGGCTAATAATATCGGCAGCCCGATATTATCGGACATCTCTACATAAGATGCCTGCCACAGAAGGGTATAAATGATTACGACGACAACAAATACGATGATATGTGGGCTCTGTACCGCGGATGTCGTTGTGGCTTGTGCAGCCCTTTGAGACAATTGTGATTTAGAGCTATATAAATAAACATTGATTGATAACCATAAAACAGGAAATGCAACCCGTGTAGGAAATAATGAACAATGCAAGACGCCAATCACATTAACATATTTTTGCCGAGCTTCAGACAGTTTTGAAATTGGAACCAACTTGAAACTCAACCAGCATCATTGCACGCATTGCGTTGGACATCGGAGGTTGTACTGTATTTACTGTAAATTTCGGACTATAAGCCATGACTTTTTTCCTATGCTTTGAACCCTGCGGCTTATAAAACGGTGCGGCTAATTGAGGGATTTTTCTTCACTGACAGCCGCTGTAATGTAAATAGTTACAAAAAAACCAACAAGCTAGGACGTTGAATATGTGTGTTATTGTTTGTGCTACGGTGCCAGTGTTTTTCAAATATTTTACACCCATCCTAAGAATTTTTTTTTTCCCGCACCCTCCCTCTCTCCACCGTGACAACAAAGAGTATAATTTGTCTATACAATTGTTATAAGTATACCTCTGCATAACATTGGAAGCTTATTAACATTAAAGGAAACAACACACCAGTCTTTCGTCGTCTCCCACCGTGGTTACAGTGAAGCAAAGTGTTACATAGGCTAGGCTTCATCATATTCTGGTACGGCAAAAAAGGCATGTTCCCCGAGGTCACACGCACCCTCCCCGGCATCGCACCGCACACCCCCAAGTGGGCCTGCTCCACTATTTGAGAAGGACTGGTTTAGACTGAGCTATGAACCTACTGGAAGTACAGTTGCCGTTTGGTCTTCTAGCCGTCCATAGCGTTTTTACTTGTATGGATTCTTCATGTATCACTCCAAGCAACGTTTATAAGTTTTACAGTATAACTAAAACCATTTTTACTTACTAAACCGTCCCATGTGTGATGTCTGTAGGATGGTTTTCATGCATATTTGTATGTGCTATTGTAATGTAATGAAGGTATCGTTGTTGATTGATTGATTAACATTAGCTATTGTGCTAAGACATTTACGAATGTCTTTGTTAGTATTTACTTACAATGCCATTCTTTTTGTATTGTTTCTGTTCTGTATTGTATCGAGTCTGTTTAGCTTCCGCAGCTAGTGGGTCCATGACAATGACTTCTGCTTTGTTTGATCAGCCGTTTTACTGGTGTGTCACAGGCAACATTTGGAAACAATTAAAGGTGCGTAAATAAACATTTACAAAATGCTATTGTGTAAATAACTAATTTCACAACGTATCCATCTGCGGCTTATATATGAAACTTTTTTTATTCCTAAATTTTGTAGTTGCGGCTTATATGACGGTGCGCTCTAAAGTCCGCAAAATACGGTATATATAAATACATACAATTCATTTTCTACATTAAACATGCTAAAGCAGGGGTGTCAAACGTACGGCCCGAGGGCCGGATCAGGCCTGCGAACAGGTTTCATCCAGCCCGTGGGATGAGTTTGCTAAGTATAAAAATCAACCTGAAATTTTTGAATGAAAGAAACAGCTGTTCTAAATGTTTCCACTGGATGTCGCAATAGCAATTATTTGTGTCTTAGACTGAAACAAGTCTAAGTCTAAGATACGAAATAGTCTAAGAATAGCAATTCTTTGTATATTTGTAGATGATGCTACATATGTACAAAATAAACCACATGATGTTAGTACATCGGTCGAGGAAAATTATCAAACCACATAAATAACATCCTGTAATTTGATTTTGATATAATTTTGCATCTTGATAGATTGAAAATTAACACCAATGAGTTGACTGATGAACATTATCACATAATTTATTCAGAAAATAAAAATAACGACAAATAAAGTATAAATACTATTAACCGCAACATGCAAGTGTAAAAAAAAAACCTAACAACATTTTGATTTGTACAATTTCAGAATATGCTTGTTCTATTTTTAAACAAAGAAAAAAATCTGAAGTTGTCTTTATTTTTAAGTTATCGTGCCGTGATTTTACCAGTCCGGCCCACTTGGGAGTAGATTTTTCTCCATGTGGCCCCCCATCTAAAATGAGTTCGACAACCCTGTGCTAAAGACAAAAATCTAATATCAATGTACTACCAAAAAAGATTAGTGTAATTTATAAAACATCTCATTCATGATGAGTTAATTGTATTTTTAGAAAAATGCATAATGAGCTGCGGTCCGAACCTAGCACTTTGGAAGTCCCTCTATTTTTAGGGAAAGTGCATTTAAAGGCCTACTGAAAGCCACTACTACCGACCACGCAGTCTGATAGTTTATATATCAATGATGAAATCTTAACATTGCAACACATGCCAATACGGCCGGGTTAACTTATAGAGTGAAATTTTAAAATTCCCGGGAAATATCCGGCTGAAACATCGCGGTATGATGACGTATGCGCGTGACGAAGTCCGAGTAACGGAAGTTATGGTACCCCGTAGAATCCTATACAAAAAGCTCTGTTTTCATTTCATAATTCCGCAGTATTCTGGACATCTTTTGCAATTTTTTTAATGAACAATGAAGGCTGCAAAGAAGACAGTTGTAGGTGGGATCAGTGTATTAGCAGCGGACTACAGCAACACAACCAGGAGGACTTTGTTGGAGCGCTAGCCGCGCTAGCCGCCGACCTCACCTTGACTTCCTACGTCTCCGGGCCGCCAAACGCATCGGGTGAAGTCCTTCGTCCTTCTGCCGATCGCTGGAACGCAGGTGAGCACGGGTGTTGATGAGCAAATGAGGGCTGGCTGGCGTAGGTGGAGAGCTAATGTTTTTAGCATAGCTCTGTGCAGTCCGGTTGCTAAGTTAGCTTCAATGGCGTCGTTAGCACAGCATTGTTAACCTTCGCCAGCCTGGAAAGCATTAACCGTGTATTTACATGTCCACGGTTTAATAGTATTGTTGATTTTCTATCTATACTTCCAGTCAGGGGTTTATTTCTTTTGTTTCTATATGCAGTTAAAGCAAGATGCTATCACGTTAGCTCGTAGCTAAAGCATTTCGCCGATGTATTGTCGTGGAGATAAAAGGCACTGAATGTCCATTTCGCGTTCTCGACTCTCATTTTCAAGAGGATATAGTATCCCAGGTGGTTTAAAATACAAATCTGTGATCTACAATAGAAAAAGGAGAGTGTGGAATCCAATGAGCCAGCTTGTACCTAAGTTACGGTCAGAGCGAAAAAAGATACGTCCATCACTGCCTCTCAAGTCCTTCACTGTAACGTTCCTCATCTACGAATCTTTCATCCTCGCTCAAATTAATGGGGTAATCATCACTTTCTCGGTCCGATTCTCTCTCGCTCCATTGTAAACAACGGGGAATTGTGAGGAATACTAGCTCCTGTGACGTCACGCTACTTCCGCTACAGGCAAGGCTTTTTTTTATCAGCGAGCAAAAGTTGCGAACTTTATCGTCGATGTTCTCTACTAAATCCTTTCAGCAAAAATATGGCAATATCGCGAAATGATCAAGTATGACACACAGAATGAATCTGCTATTCCCGTTTAAATGAAAAAAAATAATTTCAGTAGGCCTTTAAGTCAATAGTTTGAACAATATTAATAATTTTAGTGTTTGTAGAAAATGGATGGATATATCAAAAAGTGTCATTGGCCAAAGTGCAGTATCAATTGTTGCAGTTTGTAGTCTCCTTGGCACTATCCCTAGCCAATAGGCTGTACTGCACCGCATTTCTTTACCCAGCAGACGTCTGACACGAGGCACACTTCCTGTCCCTCCCTTTTAATGTGAAATCCATATGCGCCTAAGTAGCAAAGTGATGGTTTAAACCATAACATTCAAACAAACTGTTGCACTCCTATTCAATGTACATATTCTATCTATTTGCTAGTGGGCTAGCAGCCCATGCATGTGTCTTTTTGTACCAGTGACCTTACTCCACTTTCACACCTTCCCCTCCTCTTATAATTTAATGTGGGCTTGCAAGCATCTGGCGAGGTCAGGGTTGTGATTGTGTTACAGGACCTCTGACATGATGGTGCACGCTTTGAGAAAGAGACACGCATCTGCATCAAGATCAGTGAAAGGTCATCTCTGCGTGCACACGCAATGGATTATAGACATTCATTGCAAACACATCAGCCTCCCTATTGCAAGAACAGACGTGGAAAACAAGTTTGGGAAAGCACGACAAATGGCCAATAACAAACAGAACATGTGGTGGTGTTAAACTGTAATCTAGCAAGGTGC
>NC_084756.1:26897728-27010228 GCF_033978785.1 Entelurus aequoreus | reverse complement strand
CTTTTACGGCCTTATCTCTAAATTAAATTAAGTCATTTTTGGAGGAGGATTTAGGAGTGACACTATCTGAGAATAGCTGGACAAAGGCTTTAAGTAGAGTTCATAAGTCTTCCATTTGTGCGAGACACAGCCTCATCCAGTGCAAGCTAATACATCGTACTTATTATGCCAAGGTTCGACTAGCTTAGATGTATGATGGAATATCTGAATCGTGTGATCGGTGCCAACAGTCTCCAGCTAACTTAATACATATGTGTTGGCTCTGCCCATCCCTGTGCAGTTAGTGGACAGAAATGTTTAATGTTGGTCTTTGGTAATTGGCAAAAAGCATTGAACCGAATCCTCTGAGCAAGTATACCAAGCAAGAGGTACACAGTAAAGCGGGGCTGCTAATCCTCCCCCAACGTAAAACAAAGAGGAGTAAAATAAACAATTGGCCACACTACTTAAAATGCTGCATGAGACATTGCACATTGATATGGTTCTGTGAAAATTATTGTCTTCTGTGCAAATTTAAAGGCCTACTGAAATGAATTTTTTTTTATTTAAACGGGGATAGCAGATCCATTCTATGTGTCATACTTGATCATTTCGCGATATTGCCATATTTTTGCTGAAAGGATTTAGTAGAGAACGACGATAAAGATCGCAACTTTTGGTATCTGATAAAAAAAAAGCCTTGCCCCTAGCGTGACGTAGTCAGTTGATAGCCTCCTCATATTTTCCTATTGTTTTCCCCATTGTTTTCAATGCAGCTAGAGCGATTCGGACCGAGAAAGCGATGATTACCCCATTAATTTGAGCGAGGATGAAAGATTCGTGGATGAGGAACGTTAGAGTTAAGGACTAGAATGCAGTGCAAGACATATCTTTTTTCGCTCTGACCGTAACTTAGGTACAAGCTGGCTCATTGGATTCCACACTCTCTCCTTTTTCTATTGTGGATCACGGATTTGTATTTTAAACCACCTCGGATACTATATCCTCTTGAAAATGAGAGTCGAGAACGCGAAATGGACATTCACAGTGACTTTTATCTCCACGACAATACATCGACGAAACACTTTAGCTACGGAGCTAACGTGATAGCATCGTGCTTAACTGCATATAGAAACAAAATAAATAAATCCCTGACTGGAAGGATAGACAGAAGATCAACAATACTATTAAACCAGGGCCATGTAAATACACGGTTAATGCTTTCCAGCTTGGCGAAGCTTAAAAATGCTGTTGCCAACGACGCCATTGAAGCTAACTTAGTATAACGGGACCTCACAGAGCTATGATAAAAACATTAGCGCTCCACCTACGCCAGCCTGCCCTCATCTGCTCATCAACACCCGTGCTCACCTTCGTTCCAGCGATCGACGGAAGGACTTCACCACTATCATCCGTGCGGTCGGTGGCTAGCGTCGGCTAGCGCGTCTGCTATCCGAGTCAAAGTCTTCCTGGTTGTGTTGCTGTAGTCCGCCGCTAATACACCGATCCCACCTACAACTTTCTTCTTTGCAGTCTTCTGTGTTCATTAAACAAATTGCAAAAGATTCACCAACACAGATGTCCAGAATACTGTGGAATTATGAGATGAAAACAGAGCTATTTTGTATTGTATTCAATGGGGTACCGATACTTCTGTTTCACTGGTTACGTCACGCGCAAACGTCATCATCCAAAGATGTTTTCAACCGGAAGTTTAGCGGGAAATTTAAAATGGCACTTTATAAGTTAACCCGGCCGTATTGGCATGTGTTGCAATGTTAAGATGTCATCATTGATATATAAACTATCAGACTGCGTGGTCGGTAGTAGTGGCTTTCAGTAGGCCTTTAAAGAAAGTGAACAGTGGAAATGACAAATAAAGGAGTTGATACATAAGAGTTTTTATTTATGCTTTATTTGTTTAATCCTGGATGGGTTGTGACTTAAAGTTTAATGGCTTTGTAGATGCACTGAGATTAAGTTAAGTTCATTGTGTTCTTCATGGTGTTTTGGAAACTGCACCAATTTTGAAGTGTTTTGTCAAGAGGATTTTTTCTGATTTGTACATTTTCAGAATGGGCTTGTTCTATTTTAGGCGGAAGTAAAACAAAGAAAACAGTCTGAAGTTGCCGTAGTTGTATTTTTAAGTTATTATGCCATGATTTTACCCCGTCCAACCGGCAACGGAATAGATAACTAAGAGAGATAAATAAATGCAAACCAACAGGTGGCGCCAAATGATCTTTTCTTCCTGTCCGTCACAAACACCAAAGACCTGGAGATATTCAGCTGTGACACAAGGACCCACATGAAAAAAGTATATAAAGAGTTGTTAGCAAATCATCAAACATGAGTTACTTTATGATGCTAATTTTAAGATGATTGTCATCAATGAATCAGAGTCATCAAACACCTGTTGAGCAGCTAAGAAATATAAATATATCCTTTATTATTAAAACTGCACCAGTTATTATTTCACTGGTATTGTCAACACCATTGTCTTTAATTCTGTCTTACAATACTTTTCCAAGAACACATGCTCTTACATTTGGGCCAGGACTGTAAACGGTCCAATACTGGGGGTGTCTGCTTTATTTCCTTGGTGCCTGTCCATTAAAAGGGAACTACTTCCCCGGCCGAGTCATACCAAAGACTATAAAAATGGGACCCATTACCTCCCTGCTTGGCACTCAGCATCAAGGGTTGGAATTGGGGGTTAAATCACCAAAAATGATTCCCGGGCACGGCACCGCTGCTGCCCACTGCTCCCCTCACCTCCCAGGGGGTGATCAAGGGGATGGGTCAAATGCAGAGGACAAATTTCACCACACCTAGTGTGTGTGTGACAATCATTGGTACTTTAACTTTAACTTTATTTTAAATGTTGCCTATTGTTCACAATCTTTATGAGGGAGAAGAAGACAAAAGGTTATTTTTTTTTTTTTTTTAAGTCTATCATGTAAAAATCGGTTCATTCTCGGTGGCCAGCGATGCAGCGAATGGGATTTATCCATTCTGCCTCTAAATCACTTTAAAAATGCATTCAAAAACCGTGAAAAATACTTAATTTACATTCCGTAACCTGTATAATAACCAAGCTGTAGCAACATCGTTACTGTAAGAGCGACCGCTGAGGAACTCTTCTTCCAGTAGAGTATTCACATCTGCATGCTTCGGTACTAGCCAAGAGATGAGCTAACTTTTACGTCAGCACCCACATCATGTTTGAGTTTGTAATGCTCAACACAATGCGATAGGACACCAATCTGTACCAACTGAAAAACATCAACAATCATAATACAGCATCTGTAAAGTATTAAACCACATTTCACGCTTTGTTTGTACACAGCTAGCTCGACAGCGTATGTAGTTGTAATAAGCATGACGTGCTGCGTGTAACTCAATGAACAATGACGTTTTTTGCAGTTCATTTGGGGTAATTTATGTCAAAATAGCCTGGTTCCATCTCCACTTACACATTTGCCACATTGACAGCGTCAAAGTCACGTCGACCTTTACTCTCTCGGCTTCCGTCTGCTCCAACGTTTCACCCATGCTTCGTGCTTGCTTCTAGAAGCAGCATTTCGTCCTCTGTATATTCAGCTTCACAAAGATAAGGTTGTGAATCCTCATTTGTCCAAATATAGTCATCTCCGGTGTCTACTACCAAGTCTGCCATGATAAGAACACACTCGCGTTTTGTCTTCCAGAAGTAGGAACACACACTTGCTACCGGAAGTCGGAAGTGCGCTGCTACGGTAACGGAAATAAATGCACTGAGGAAATCAGTTCTGGCATTTCTTAAAAAGACTGTAAATATTATATATATTACATATTGTTATGAACGTGTCTCTTACTACATTATATTTACTTGCAGTGTGTATACCAGTCAGTGCCTCAGACTGGAAGTCCCTGCAGAGAGTGGTGAGGACGGCGGAAAAGATCATAAGGACTCCTCTTCCTCCTATCCAGGAAATCGCAAAAAGCCGCTGCCTGACCAGGGCTCAGAAAATCTGCAGAGACTCCTCCCACCCCCACTAAGGACTGTTTTCACTGCTGGACTGTAGAAAGAGGTTCCGCAGCCTCTGTAGCAGAACCTCCAGGTTCTGTAACAGCTTCTTCCCTCAGGCCATAAGACTCTTGAACGCATCATAATAATCCCCAAAATCCCCCCCCCCAAAAAATGGATTAACTCGCTGGAATATAAAGACAATATAACATACATCCATAAACGTGGATGCATATGCAAAAGTGCAATATATTTATCTGTACAGTAATCTATTTTTTTATCCTGCTCTACAATGAGCTAATGCAACGAAATGTCATTCTTATCTGCACCGTAAAGTTCAAATTTGAATGACAATAAAAGTCCAAGTCTATATAAAACGGAGGGTTTTGAAGTTGTTTTAGAGGGCTTTGACGTTTGCAACGGTGATTTTCATTAGCTGCATCTTCCAAGCGTTTTTTAATCAGCTTTAAAATCCTAAAGTGAAAAAAAAAGACATGTGTTCTTGTCTCTCATGATTGTGAACGATAGGCAAAATTCCCCCCAAAAAAGTGCAGTTCCCCTTTAACTCTCTGCCTGTCCTTTGGGGGGGTGACTCAGTGCGTACTCTGCAGGAATACGGAGTGCTAGTCCTGTGACAGAGAGCTCTTTGTGGGAGGACACTGCCCCCAAACCCGTGGAGCAAACCAAAGTCCTGTTGCTGCCTTGTTTGGCTTGCTCTTCTTTTGTTTATTCTGCTTCCTTTGCAGCTGACCACAGCTATGGTGCACAGCGAAGTGAGGCGGACAGTAATACAATTAGTGACTTCAACGTAACTCTTGAGTCCAACCTTGATGCACGCTAACATTATTTTGCAGAAACATTAGTGATGCAATACCACAAAATTCTTCTGTCAATGTTGAGGAACAGGTCATTGAGTTTAATGACTTAGTAATAGGACTGTTTCATTGAAAGAGGCGAGCACTCGCTCACCTCCTGTCGGGTAAGTCCTAACCATTGTTATAGTGTCAAAACAAACCTGTTTGCTTTCAAAACACACACACACACACACACTTAAGTCACAGCGATAATTGCTATAGAAACCACTAATTAGTAACCCTAAACTACCAGGGCCCAAAAGTCACAGTTAGCTGAAGCTGACAACCTGACGAGCGCTTTCACTGTTATAAAGCGCAGTAGACTAAACAATGTCACTTCCTTGACAACGTGCCTCAGCAACAGCCAATGAAAAGCTGTAGATAAGCTCTTGTTGCCAAGTGCATATGGCTGTTGACTCTTTGGCAGTTTTCGGCTCTAGAGTCAACGCTGTGTCGCAGGAACAATCCTGATCCTCAATTCTGCTGGTTTCTGCCCCGTGAAGCGAAGGCCAAATCAACTGATCACTAGGAAGCCTTGGCAACGCACAAAAAGGGGATTGAGCGGCTAGCTCAGGGGTGTCCAAACTACGGCGTGCGCTTGAATTTGGCCCGGCAAGTTCAAACAGGAATTTGATCTGGCGTGGTGTTATCATATTACATGCAAAGAACCAGCGGTCTGATAGCTGGCATTGTGACACATTCTGGTGGCTATTGAGGAAAACTAAACTCAATGACCATTCATTACACTTTCATGAAATTACAGCACACCTACGCTCCAGACAGGTTAAATAAATAAATGATAAATGGGTTATACTTGTATAGCGCTTTTCTACCTTCAAGGTACTCAAAGCGCTTTGACACTATTTCCACATTCACCCATTCACACACACATTCACACACAACCATCCGATTGCTGGCACGGCCACTCTACCAACTTCGCCACGCCGTTAACCTCCTCCAACCTCAGAGGACAAAGCTACGAACAATGGGAGACCGGGCTTTCTGCTCGGCCGCTCCCAGTCTGTGGAACGCTCTCCCTAACCACCTGAGGGCACCACAGACTGTGGTTGCTTTTAAAAAAGGCTTAAAACCATTATTTTTTAAAAAGCCTTTTTTTATATATATATATATTTATATATATGCATACTAGTTTTAGCTATTTGGCTGTCCTAGTTTTTTTTTTTTAATATTTTTTTATTATCTTTTTTTTTTATTTTATTTCCTTATTTTTTATACACTGTAGCACTTTGAGGTTGTTTACTCAATGTAAAGTGCTTTTTACAAATAAAATCTATTATTGTTAGAGTTGGTAAATATGTCACAATCAAATCAACTTTCCCTAGTCATGGTGCAGAAAAAAAAATGCAACCAGCACAAAAATTTGACAAACTAAGTCACACATAATAATAATAATAATAATGGATTCGATTTTAATAGCGCTTTTTTTATTGGATACTCAATGCGCTCACAGAGAAGTGAGAACTCATCATTCATTCACTCCACATTCACACAAACTGCTCACTTTGTGGATATTATAAAAAAAAAACGTCCTATCAACATAAAAAAAAAATCAAAACTACACTTATTTAAATTCAATACAAGGGATGTTGGGAAAATGCAAAACACTCTTTCCTAGGGGTGTGACGGTACGTGTATTTGTATTGAACCGTTTCGGTATGGGGGTTTCAGTTAGGTTCGGAGGTGTACCGAACTTGTAGCGTACCGCACGTTGTGTAAATAATGGACACCGAGGCACAACAAACGGCATGCTAACAATGACTGGGCTATGATAGACTGACCATACGTCCTCTTTTCACCGGACATGTCCTCTTTTGCTGGGCTGTCCCCACGGAGTTTCTTAAATGCCTCAAATGTCCGGCATTTTGAGTTAGGGTTGTGTGTATTTTCAATGTACGTTCAGGGTTAAGAAGGGGTTAAAAACAAAACAAATTGTGCGCGCAGCAGCATTGGTGAGGGAGGGGCATAGACAGAGAGAGAGAGAGTTATGATAAACGTGCATGCGTCGCCAGGCTCTGCTTTTTATTCATAGATTTATCACATTTATTTTTTTATTATCTATAGCAGGGGTGTCAAAAGTGTGCCCCGGAGGCCATTTGCGGCCCACAGCTAAAGTTTTAAAGGCCCACGGCACATTCTAAAAATACTATTAAAATAAACAAAAACATAACAAAAGTAAAATAAAAAAGCTTAAAGGTTAAATGTAATTTAGAAAAAGTTGCAATGTTGACTAATAAAACAAAGCTGGTTTTTTTTCTTTCAAACTGTCATTGCTCAAAACATAATATTGAATCAAAATCAATGTTATTATGAATTATTGACCTATCCAAGGTTCCCATTACTTCACATCAAATATTCCACAACGAAAAATATTTTTGGTGTAAGATTTAGCAAATTTGGTAAATAAATAACCCTAAAATGTATATTTTGTTCTTTTCTTACTGTACCGAAAATGAACCGAACCGTGACCTCTAAACCGAGGTACGTACCGAACCGACATTTTTGTGTACCTTTACACCCCTAGATTTTTTGATAGTGCTTTTTTATTAGATACTCAAAGCGCTCACAGACAAGTGAGAACCCATCGTTCATTCACTCCACATTCACACATAAACTGCTCACTTTGTGGATATTATAAAAAAAACTTTCATAACTACACTTATTTAAATTCAATACAAGGGATGTTGGGAAAATGCAAAACACTCTTTCCACATTTATCCATTTTAGCTGCTTGTTATTTATAATAATAATAATAATACCTGGGATTTATATAGCGCTTTTCTAAGTACCCAAAGTCGCTTTACATGTTAAAAACCCATCATTCATTCACACCTGGTGGTGGTAAGCTACTTTCGTAGCCACAGCTGCCCTGGGGTAGACTAACAGAAGCGTGGCTGCCAATTTGCGCCTACGGCCCCTCCGACCACCACCTATCATTCATTCATCATTCATTCACCGGTGTGAGTGGCACCGGGGGCAAGGGTGAAGTGTCCTGCCCAAGGACACAACGGCATGGTAAGAGGCGGGGAGCGAACCTGCAACCCTCAGGTTTCTGACACGGGCGCCTATGCAAGGCGAAAACCGTTTATCAACAACACCCAGTAACGCCGTCGGCTTCGCTGGGCCTGAGCTCATCTAAGATGGACTGATACAAAGTGGAAAAGTGTTCTGTGGTCTGACGAGTCCACATTTCAAATTGTTTTTGGAAACTGTGGACGTCGTGTCCTCCGGACCAAAGAGGAAAAGAACCATTCGGATTGTTATAGGCGCAAAGTTGAAAAGCCAGCATCTGTGATGGTATGGGGGTGTATTAGTGCCCAAGACCTGGGTAACTTACACATCTGTGAAGGTGCCATTAATGCTGAAAGGTACATACAGGTTTTGGAGCAACATATGTTGCCATCCAAGCAACGTTATCATGGACGCCCCTGCTTAATTTATGATTGATTACAAAACTTTAAGAATGTTGTCACGCAGGTAAATAAGGTAGAAGTTAAAATTTCACATACTCTTAATAACCAATTAAAAGTTAAAGTACCAATGATTGTCACACACACACACACGCACACTAGGTGTGGCAAAATTTGTCCTCTGCATTTGACCCATCCTCTTGTTCACCCCCTGGGAAACGAGGGGAGCAGTAGGCGGCAGCGGTGGCTGCGCCCGGGAATAATTTTGTGTGATTTAACCAATTATAATATATATTAATTATATATCCATTTTCTTACTATAATATGTACATTTATATATCTATATATTGTTATTTTGCATGCCGTCGGCTTTCAGCCCCTGGCCAAATTTTTTAAGCCCAATGCGGCCCCCCATTTAAAAAGTTTGGACACCCCTGGTCTAGCTCAAAGGAACCTTCTGCGGCATGATACGCAAGACAACAGACTAGACTAGTTTGTTAAACTCAATGTTTGGCTTTAAACAATCCGAGGTTGTAAACGAAAACTGTAGCAAAACGTTTGGAATTTTTTTGTCGATAACCGTATCTTACGAAATCCGACGTGCCACTGTGCTTGTTTTTATATCGTTTGAAGACGATTGACAGGTGGTGTCAAATGGCTTGATTGTGGCACAGACGACAGTGAAGCAGAAGATCTAATATTAGGTCAATTTGCCTACTTCCAATCCAGAGTTAATAAGGAGCGCTCCCAGGCAAAAACTGGGGCACAGCGAACCCAGCTGTCACAGTTTGAAGTCCTGATCTGAATATGTGCTTTGCCATCAGGGCTTTGCTCCTTTTCCACAAGCTGGGAAAAATATACCGTACTAATTGTATAAAATGTGTATTTTATGTAAGTGCACCATGTAAAATGTATAAAAAAGGCATTTGTCATTACAAATGAGCTTGTTTGCCTGTTTTCTTAACGAGTGATCACCAATAAAAGCGTGGTCCCGCTGCCCACTCTCACTGAAAGATTAGCAATTGTGACGTAGCAAATGCAAACATGAAACCGAAAGATAGATCATAATGTCAGCCGGGATGAGTCATATACTGTATCTTTTTATGTAAAAAGGTCACAGTTTGATTCTGGAATGAAGGTTTCCTCCCTCCCCCTTGCTGCAGCAACATCCACGGTCTGTGAGGTGACCTTCTGGTAAAAAAATAAAAAAATCATGAGCAGGAAAACAAGCAGCTGTTGCTTTTCTGTGCAATTGAACAAACCGTAAATGCCCACGGAGGAAACACAGAATTTCACAAGTCGAAGAAGGTAGAAAACACTTTAATCTATTAAGTCTGAGCAGAATAAAAGTGTGTAGAGCCCATGGGGAGGGTGAGGGTCACTCGATTGTTTATTTGGGATTTGGCAGCAGTAGCACCAGCAGCTCAGAGCAATAACTCATAGTGCTTCTGTGGTGTGACCCTGTTCACTTCCTGCATCACAGGAAACACTGCACACAACCCAGCCCTGCCCTTCCTGTTCCCTACACCTATATCCACACATGCTCTCGGATTTAAGATTATGGTTGCAGAAGTAGGGCTCGGCAATATGGCTGAAAACGGTATCACAATATAAGTGTTATATATCGGACGATATCGATAATTATTGATATTTTTTTATGACCGATCGAAAATAAGGACCAGGACAAAAATGTATTACATTAAAACATTTGTATTCAAAATGTAACCTTCCTCTTGATTATAATCCTCTCTGCTATCAAGGCAGAGATGAGAGAAAATGTCAAATCCACCATGGAAAACAGCCGATGTAAACCAAAATTCTAAAATCACATTGAACTAGGGGTTCAACGGTACACAAAAATGTCGGTTCGGTACGTACCTCGGTTTAGAGGTCACGGTTCGGTTCATTTTCGGTACAGTAAGAAAAAAAACTAAAACATGTTTTGGGTTATTTACCAAATTTGCAAAATATTCCACCAAAAATATTTTTCTTAGTGGAATATTTGATGTGAAGTAATGGGAACCTTGGATAGGTCAATAATTCATAATAACATTGATTTTGATTTAATATTATGTTTTGAGAAATGACAGCTTTGTTTTATTAGTCAACATTGCAACTTTTTCTAAATTACATTTAACCTTTAAGCTTTTTTATTTCACTTTTGTTATGTTTTTGTTTATTTTAATAGTATTTTTAGAATGTGCCGTGGGCCTTTAAAACATTAGCTGTGGGCCGCAAATGGCCTCCGGGGCACACTTTTGACACCCCTGCTATAGATAATAAAAAAATAAATCTGATAAATCTATGGATAAAAAGCAGAGCCTGGCGACGCATGCGCGTTTATCATAACTCTCTCGCTCTCTTTGTATCTGCCCCTCCCTCACCAATGCTGCTGCACACCTTCACAATTTGTTTTGTTTTTAACCCCTTCTTAACCCTGAACGTACATTGAAAATACATGCAACCCTAACTCAAAATGCCGGACATTTGAGGCATTTAAGAAACTCCGCCCCGCAAAAGAGGACATGTCTGGTGAAAAGAGGACGTATGGTCAGTCTATCGTAGCCCGGTCGTTGCTAGCATGCCGTGCGTTGTGCCTCGGTGTGCATTGCTTACACAACGTGCGTTACGCTACTTAATATGTCCGTGTGGAAACTCGTTCGGTACACCTCTGAACCGAACCGAAATCCCTGTACCGATACGGTTCAATACAAATACACGTACCGTTACACCCCTAGATTGAACATTTAAAAAAAAATCTCCTAAAATGAAAGCGCAAAAATAGGGAATACAAAAAAATGCTTAATAAAGTGCAAGAACATAGTGCCAAGTGTCAAACCTGACAATAACTATTTTCTGCAGGTTTAGTGCCGGTTGTGCTCAAGCGTGAGCGCGGCTAAAGTGGTGTGGTATAACTGATTACAAGCACCTTCGTCTGACTATGGGCCATTTGAAAAAAAAACAAAAAAAAACTGCCATACTGTCGAGGTGACTTTTCCTGTTTATCGACAATTTCTTTGCTTTCTGCAGCACTTATTTTTAGTTTTTTTCTTCTCACTCCATGCAATGAATCAACCGTGAGACAAGATGGTGCAACCCAAACTGATAGTTGATAATGTTACGCGATTGGCTGTTAGCGTGTTCATGCAACCAATCTTGCTTTGTAACTTCCAGTTTTCTTCCACCGGAAAAAAAATCCAACGTTTTAATTGAAAAATGTTTTATTGATATTGATTTTGTGTCTATGGCAAAATATATATACAGCAATATATATATATCAGATTTTAAATTCGAAAAACAAATCAGCAGCGTCGTACAAAAAAGCTTTTATCAATTACGCCAAATAGCGAAAGTGAAACCGCTTCTATCAGGACATGATCTGGAGAAATTAATCCACGCCTTTATCTCGACTGGTTTAGACTACTGCAATGCCCTGTATGTAGGCGTTAGCCAGGCCTCCCTCGCCCGCCTGCAGCTCGTGCAGAACTCTGCTGCTCGTCTGCTAACACAGACCCGCAGACGTGAGCACATCACCCCTATATTAGCGTCCCTTCACTGGCTCCCTGTGCGTTACAGAATGCATTTTAAACTCCTTTTGTTTTTAAATGTCTAAACCACTTCGCGTCAACATATCTCTCCGACCTCCTTCAGCCTTACTGCCCCACCCGATCCCTAAGATCAGCCAATCAGCTGCTACTGACGGTCCCGGACACAAGGCTGAAGCTTAGAGGTGACAGAGCTTTCGCCGCTGCTGCTCCCAAGCTCTGGAACGACCTACCTCTTAGTGTTAGACAAGCCTCCTCTCTTCCTGTTTTTAAATCTCTCTTAAAAACATACTTTTATTCCATGGCTTTTAACACTGAGTGATACCCATCCTGCAATGGCGCCCCATAATACACCTGCTGTGAACCTGTTTTTATGTTTTTATATTTTATTTATTTATTTTTTATCGTGTTCTGTTTGTGTTGTGTTTGCTCGGTTCTCGTATTATTTTTAACCTGCCCATTGTACAGCACTTTGGCTACCCCTGTGGTAAATTTTAAATGTGCTTTATAAATGAAGTTGATTTGATTGATTTGATTTGATATATATACATATGCCAATATTGTTTTATTGCCCAGTCGTTTATTTAAGCCATTACTCCAAAATTGTAGGAAAAAAATATAATGCGAATGAGATTCTCAGGGATTATTTTGCCACACATGACTGCATACGCACCATTTTCAAGGCCATGTGCTTACATTTCAAAGCAATCATACAAATTTGCTTTTATCATCTTCATCAAATAGTTGTTTTGTTCTGCTTCAAAGAAACTTCCAATGGTCTCTCTGCTGTCTAATAGGTGACCTTCCACCAATTGTTTTTTTAAGTCAACAAAGGGGTCAACCTGGTCCCTACACACCGGAGCTCTTGTAAAAAGAGCTCAGCAGCGCATGCACTTTTTGCGTGGGATGAAAAGAGCACAGCTCCCCCCCCCCCCGTTCTCACCACATTCTACAGAGGCACTATAGAAAGCCTGCTGACTAACTGCATCTCTGTCTGGACTGGAGCCTGCAGTGCCTCAGACTGGAAGTCTCTCCAGAGAGTGGTGAGGACGGCGGAAAAGATCATCAGGACTCCTCTTCCTCCTATCCAGGAGATCGCAAAAAGCCGCTGCCTGACCAGGGCCCAGAAAATCTGCAGAGACTCCTCCCACCCCCACCAAGGACTGTTTTCACTGCTGGACTCTAGAAAGAGGTTCCGCAGCCTCCGTAGCAGAACCTCCGGGTTCTGTAACAGCTTCTTCCCTCAGGCCGTAAGGCAAGGCAAGGCAAGGCAACTTTATTTGTATAGCGCTTTTCATACACAAGGCAGACTCAAAGTGCTTCACAGACAACAAAGTGAAATGAAAGAAAATAAAAGCAAAATTAAAATGCAGACAATAAAAATAAAAACAGTGCAGACGTTAAAAGTTAAAAGATTAAAAGATTTAGCTGAAAGCTAAGGTGAACATAAAAGTCTTCAGTCTAGTTTTAAAAGTAGTGAGAGTTGGGGAGAGTCTGACATCTTCAGGAAGTTTATTCCAGCTATGTGTTGCATAGTGACTGAATGATGATCTCCCTTGATTTGAGTTTACTCTTGGAACCGCTAACAGATTGGTCTCAGAAGATCTTAGTGATCTAGAGGGCTTATATAGTGGGAGCATATCAGTGATATACTTGGGCCCTAGACCATGTAGTGATTTATATGTGAGCAGGAGGATTTTGAAATCTATTCTCTGATGTACAGGGAGCCAATGTAAGGATTTAAGAATTGCTGTAATGTGCTCACATTTTTTGGTCTTTGTTAGAACTCTAGCAGCAGCGTTCTGAACAAGCTGTAGCTGCCTGACAGTTTTTTTGGGAAGACCTGCAAGGAGACCATTACAATAGTCTAGCCTACTGGTAATAAAGGCATGTACAAGTTTTTCTAAGTCTTGAGCTGACATGAGCCCTCTAAGTCTTTTTACATTTTTGAGGTGATAGTAGGCCGATTTTGTTGCTGATTTGATGTGACTGTCGAAATGTAAATCAGAATCAGAATCTAAAATAACCCCAAGATTTCTGGCTTTATTTGAGGTTTTCAGGGACAGTGATTGAAGGTGTTGGATGACTTTAAACCTTTCTTTTTTAGCACCAAAAACAATTATCTCAGTTTTATCTTCATTTAGTTGTAGGAAATTTTGGCACATCCAGTGTTTGACTTGCTCAATGCACTGGCACAGAAGATCTATGGGGCGATAGTCATTTGGTGATAGCGCTACATAGATTTGGGTGTCATCGGCATAGCAATGATGGTCAATGTTATTATTTTGCATGATTTGTCCTAGTGGGAGCATATAGATGTTAAATAAAGTCGGCCCCAAGATTGAACCTTGGGGGACTCCACACGTTACGTTGGTTGGTTCTGATACAAAGTCACCAATGGAAACAAAATAGTTCCTATCTTGTAGATATGACTTGAACCAGCTTAAAACTGTGCCTGAGATCCCCACCCAGTTTTCCAACCTGTCCAAAAGTATTGAGTGGTCGACAGTGTCAAATGCAGCACTGAGGTCCAAAAGCATTAATACTGAAGTTTTGCCAGAGTCTGTGTTTAGACGGATGTCATTTATAACTTTAAGAAGGGCCGTCTCTGTGCTATGAAGAGGTCGAAATCCTGACTGGAAGTTGTTGTGGCAGCCAGTAGAAGCCAAGAAGTGATTTAGTTGTTGGAGGACAACTTTCTCAATTATTTTACTTATGAATGGTAGATTTGAAATTGGTCTGTAGTTGTTGATAACAGAGGCATCTAGGCTCTGCTTTTTTAGAAGAGGTTTAATGACTGCAGTTTTGAAAGCCTTCGGGAAATTAGTAAGTAAGACTCTTGCACGCATCATAATTATCCCCTCAATTCCTGGACCCCAGGAAGAATAGTCTCCACTGCGGTGTAGACTAATGGGGATCCTTAATAAACTAAATAAATAAATAAATTCCCCCCAAAAATTGATTAACTCGCTGGAATATAAAGACAATATAACATACATCCATAAACGTGGATGCATATGCAGAAGTGCAATATATTTATCTGTACAGTAAACTATTAATTTATATCTGCACCTTATTGTTTTTTTATCCTACACTACCAAGAGCTAATGCAACGAAATTTCGTTGTTATCTGTACTGTAAAGTTCAAATTTTAATGACAATACAGTGTTTCCCATAAACTGCCAAGATACCTGTGGCGGTGGGGGCGTGGTTATGGGCGTGGTCACCATGACATCATCAAGTCATTTGCATAATGTACTACAATGATATGATTTTCTCTAAAAAGGCTCAAAAAATGTATACTTTCTAATTAATAATAACAGTTTTGTTTTAAACGTCCATCCATCCATCCATTTTACAATATAATTACAACACTTTATGTACATATTTATATACAGATTTGAACAATAAGTTATTCACTGAAATATATTTATTAATTGTGGTTCTTACAAAAAATATATATTATAAAATATAAAAGCTAAAATGTCTCTTAAAGCTCTGCCCCTTTAATTAGTGCATACTAAATAATTTAACTTTAGCCTACTACTACAAGCATATTATTTACCAGCAACATAAAGTGAAACAGAGGCAGAGGTGTCCTGCCACAGTCAGTAACAAATAAACAGAAAACAGTAGTGGTCAAATACAAATAAGGCAACAAGAGAAGTATCCTACACTTCTCTTTTGTAAAGTAAATCTGAACAGCCTATATGGGCATCTACACCAACTATATGATTTGCTTGAGAAGCTGGACAGGACACAAAAAAAAAAAAAAATTGTGGCGGACGTAATTCTTTCGTGGCGAGCCGCCACAAATAAATGAATGTGTGGGAAACACTGCAATAAAAAGGAAGTCTAAGTCTAAGTCTAACAAAACGTATGCGTTGGATGTGAAGAAACAGTATGCGCCTCACACATTTCAGCCTGTACTTTACCAACACAACAGTCAGTGACATCCCACCACACCATGAGGTTGAGCCCACCAAAGAGCTCGGAAAACATCATGATTACACATGCGGTTTTGCTCAGCAATGCTGTAATTAAGGAAGTGAGGGCGCTAGCTAAAGACAGGAAAACTGTATTTACAGACAGACCCCCTTTGAGCCACCAGAGGCCCTCCCCCTAGATGCTGTTGTCCAGAATCCTTCATTGTATCAGAGCTCTCCTTGAGAATGAGGTGCGGGGTCAGTTACAGCGGGCAGTGAGTTGGTAACCATTTTAAGAGTTGATGCTAGGCCAAGTATAAGAAAAGTTATTTATCGCTTGAATGGGATCTGACATTTCATTACGTGTGGATACGCTGCGCAGCGTTTCACAGGAGCATAGGAAAAGAGCAGGAAAACAGGAAATCAAGCGGCTGCAGTTGGCAGTCGTTGTGGGCAGGTTTGAATCAATATGAAGTCAGCAGGCTTTAAAGGGCAGACTAAGAGCACTGATCAATAGGCACACACACAAACGCACAAAGAAGAACCTGGACCTAAACTAACAAAAACAGTCTAATTCACGGGGGAAACATATTGGGCTATTTCAGACATGTGGTCTCTGGCGATGAACAATTAAAAGTGACATGCAGGCGTGAGACTGAAGTGAGAGGCTTTCAAAAGGAGCTCTCAGCTGTCACCTCCAGTCAACTTAACTGACACATCTCAGACACTAAGTGATAGCCAAGCATGCGGGAGGGCAGCCAGCCATGCGACGCTTCCCACACTTTGGTGACAAACTCATTTCCACGCATTTTTAAAGCAGAACATGGTTGCAGTCAAGAGACCAACTATCTAACAAGATATTAATCTACTTCTCTATGTATTACTCACCAGTTGCTCTTATGTAACCACACAAATAAACAGTGTCCTCATTTCTAATCTTCATCTTTTTAGGGTATTAGCGGTAGGACAAAATGTCATTGTTGCCATATCAACACAGCCATGTGAAAAATCTGGGACATAAATTACATATGTGGCGCCCTTGACGGGTTGTGCACAAAAGACATGCTAGCATACATATATCCTCAAATTTCATATTGATTAGACAAACTGACCGATGGACAATTAGTAGCCAAGTCCGCTACAGCAGCCAATGCAAATAAGTTTTGTTTGATGGTGGCCATGATTTTTACCCAACCTTGCTCAGATTTTACACCCATGTGCCTGTCGGTCCCCTGAAGGGAAGTACCAAATTGTGTGGTGATTTGTCTTTGCGTCTAAAAGTTGATTGGGTGATTTGCAGAGATCATTGAGCTGTGTTAGAAATCCTACAAACGGAGTCCAACCACGTGGTGTGTTTGTCAGAAAAAAAATAGCACTGGCAACACAGTAGGGGGCGGGTTATAACTTGACATGACACAGCACAAAGGATGTGATCACACCAAACACCTACTTCACTCATACGGATACCCCCCCAAAAAAAACATGGTAACATGACACACAACATAACTGTACCACAGACTATGCAGGTATCAAAATAAACACTTAAACACCATATTAAATGCGAAACAACACTACTTTATACCAATTTATAGCCCACAAGGCACGCTGCGATTGTAGAATCGCACATATTTGAGGATCTGTGTAAAATTCAACTTTTGCATGAATCTGTAGGAACTATCTGCTTTTCTGTTAACTCCATTTCACTTTTCCAAGTCCAGGGATGTATGAAAGGGTTAGTTCTAACATGATATTTCTATAGACAATGTGTTGTTTGTTTTCTATCATGTGTTGTATTCGATAAGGACTACAGATGGAAATGAGCTATTAGGTAAATCTGGCGCGCCCATCCATTCCTTGTGAATAATGTATCGTGCACACTTTTCATAAATTAAATTAGTTGGTTGAAGTTTCGTATTGGTTCTCTGCAAGTGTTTTGGTTTCATTGTCCAATCTGTTGTTGAATAATTTTCCGCTGATTTTAGGAAGTAAAGAAACAGGTCTATTAGTTTGTGAATTAGTGTTTTTCGCCCATGTTATAAATCAGAACAACACACATATACACGTACTGTACATATACATTCACTGTACAAGCACACATATACACATACTGTACATATACAAGTACATATGCACACATACACTCATGCACATAATCACGTTTCATCAAACATATATTAACGTTGTTGCCCTAGGGTAAACTGGGTATAACACATGGCACACAGACAAAGCTTAAACTATTGTTACTATAACAATCTACAAGGTTAATGTAGGTTGCTTCTCTTTCTTCCCCTCCATTTTTCTGCATTCTTTCGTATCTCAAGCTATCATTACGTATATGTATTGTTGCATTTGAACAATTGTATTGTTGATAATAAAGGTAAAGTACTGGTATTGTTTATTATCAATAGCGCTATTTCTATTGGTACTCATATTGCTTAATTTTTAATGTAATAATGCTCATTGTTATTTCTGTATTATTTTTCATTTTCACTAACTGCTTATTTGCTATTACTTTTACCATCATATTTGTACATGTAGTATTTGCTGATGTTGCTCTATTGTTGTTGTTGTTGTTGTGTTTGCTGTTGTTGTGTTTGTCTCTCTGTCTAATCCCCCTCTTGTCCCCACAATTCCCCCCTCTGTCTTCCTTTTTTTTGTCTTTCTATCCCCTCCTGCTCCGGCCCGGCTGCACCAAATGATAATATAAATACATTTAATAAAGTCAAATACAAATAAGGCAACAAGAGAAGTATCCTACACTTCTCTTTTGTAAATTAAATCTGAACAGCCTATATGGGCATCTACATCTACTATATGATTTGCCTGAGAAGCTGGGCAGGACATTATTAAAAAATTTAAAAAAAAAAAAATCAGAACAACTTTGGCTATTTTCATTTTGTTTGTGAATTTGCCTGTTTGAAATGATAGATCGCTAATATACGTTAAAGGCTGTCACATTTCTTAAATAACTTGGCTTATGGCTTTCATATCTATTTGGTGACAGTCAGTTGAGGTCTTGGAGTTACATTTTGTTACAATTTTGATTTCTTCTTCTTTTGTCACATTATAATAATTGGGGTTTTTTTTTCAAAAAGAAAGGAAAACATCTCTTCTGTTGGGTGAACTAAATGGATGGTAATACAGAGTGTCATTATGAGATGAAACCAGCTAGGATAACCGTTACAATCCTTACATCGTCGACATACTACATTTCTGCCATGTTTTCTTTACATTCCTCCCACTGAAAAAAATTGAGGTTTTTTTCTCATTAAAGGTCACAATAAATGTTCGCCTCTTTACAGTTTCCAGTGATGTAAAAAGTTCCAATTGTCCACCAACTCACTTCCTACTCCTCCTGCCTATGTCTGTTTTGCCTTTCTGCGGTTCAACCGAAATAGTTAACAGTGACTCCACCACGGCCCCGCCCTCTCTCTGTTGTCCTCGTCAGTCTTCCCCAAGTAAAAAGAGCCTCAGTATGGGAGCGCACCAAACTGAGGCCCCACAGAAAAAACACATAATTACAAATCACAATAAAGCCCTCAGTGCTGTGGGGCTGCCAGAGACTCAGCTGCATCCAAGACACCCCTCCGACTCCATCACCCCCGCCTTGCTGCACCGCTTTCTTTCAGTGTGCTCGCCCATACCCTCTTTGCCTCCCGCACTCTTGTCTTTGCTGTAGATCTGGTCTCTTCACAAATTGCTCTTGTCCAAATCTGTCACGGCTTGTCTTCTACTCAGGCACTGCAAGACACCAAATCATTGTTGACCCAAAATCTAAGCCAGTACTATTAAGGCATTCCTTTGCAAGATCTCTACTCTGGGCCGGCGGAGCTTGTAATAATATAAACAAGCTTAGTGAATGACTGCGCTCATAAACATAACATGGAGCAAAATTGGCCTTTGTTGTTCCATTTGGGTCTTCACTGAGCGAGAATAAAAGGGGTGTTCTCATTCTTGCTAAACTCGCCAACTGTCGTAACCGAGCGCCTGCTAAATGACTCAAGCGAGCAATGAGAAGAAACACCGCAGAGCGCTTTTATTAGCCCAAGGCCGGTGCTCGGGCGGTACAGTCAGATACAGAGGTTAAGCTGCAGCTTTGCGCTAACTACCGGGAGTCAATCATAAAGCTCCATTCAAGCTGAAGGGATACATCACCAGCCTGTGTATTAAAGGATAATCAGCGGCAATTACACCAATTGTGCTGTGACTTGAATATAACCTGAGAGGAAAGTTAATAGGATAAGTAATGGCTGTTTGGTCCACATTTTGCTAGTACAACCTGGACGCTAAAGTCCAACAGTACATGCTAAAGTTTTTATAAAGGTCCCCTATTATGCAAAACTACCACACATGTAATATAGAGCTTTCATCTCACCAACTTTTAAGAGAAAAGGCGCTCAAACGGAAGCAAGGCTTTGCTACACATATTAAAATGCTGCCTGGATCTCTGCCAAATATCCGTTATTCGGCTATATAGATGTGGGAGCTGTGCGTTTAAATGCTTTGTTATTCTTCAGCCAATAAGCTGACCTAGTATGATGTTGCTGTTAAAATGTGAGTGGAATGTTAAGGGCTGCAACTAACAACTAATTTGATAATCGACCAATCTGTCGATCATTACTTCGATTAATCGATTAATAATCGGATCAAAGAGACAAACTACATTTCTATCCTTTCCAGTATTTTATTGAAAAAAACCCAGCATACTGGCACCATACTTATTTTGATTATTGTTTCTCAGCTGTTTGTAAATGTTGCAGTTTATAAATAAAGGTTTATAAAAAATAAAAATAAAATTAAAAAAGTAGCCACTGTGCATGCGCATAGCATAGATCCAACAAATCGATGACTAAATTAATCACCAACTATTCGTATAATCGTCGTAGTTGTTGAAGCCCTAGAAATGTTAGCACTTTAGCTCTCAAAGCTATGCTACGTTTGTTTTCACTTGACCCACTCACATTGTTGTATGTGATCTAAATATATATACAAGCGCAGCGTTACTGTGGTACCCCGGAATAAGAGTTCCCCAGCTTACGATTTTTTGGGGATACGACCTGTCTCTTGGCTGATTGTTATGCTTTAGGTTTCCAGTTAAAGTTCAGGTTACAAGCGTCTCCACCACTACATGCCGTAGCAAATGCTACATTGAACCCTGTGAGATCCGACCAAAACATCCGGTCTTACTCTCTAGCATTAGCTTACATCTAGATATCGTAACTTTGGTTTTCCTACCATTGGAACGAAGAAAGTGAGTGTGAAGGACAGTGCATACTGAGCCCTGTTAGGAAGAATACAAACAGCGGACATTTATCTATGAAAATATGGAGTAGGCTGTAAGAACGCCAATGATTAAATTGATTAATTAATTCACATCTGGACTGCATGGAGTGTCCGGAATTTTAAATATGCAAACATAGTTTCTGCAAGGCCGCTGCAATAAAGTGCACATAAAAAGCAGTGGTGTGTGGGTGCTGTGACCTTTGCGGGGATGGACAGCGGGGAGTTGATTTATTTTTACTTACGAACACTGGTTAAAAGCGCAATTTCAATGTTGATGATGTGCATTTATTAGGGGTAAAAATGCTGGTTATGGCAAGCTGGGGAAAAAAATTTAATTAATTTAAACTATTTTCCCTAAAATATGCAATGAGGCTATGAGAGTGTCAGATTAATCGTATAATCGAACAAATTGATCGACAAATTACTCAATTACTGAAATAACCATTAGCTGCAGCCCTAGAAGATGCTCCTGAATGGAGAAGCCGCTCCAAAAAAAGTCCACCCTCCAAGGTAAATGGTAGGGTTGGGTATCGAGTATCGATTGGAACCGGGACTAACTTTCCGATTCTCCCGGAATCGTTCAAAAGTTTAAATTTTGATTCCTATTTTCGATACCTAGTCCGCCGACCGGAAAAAAATATGTCCGCCGAACCGGAAGAAGAATCCGCTGAACACCAACGGAGAAGCGCCCACCCCCGGAAGTGTTAGCATAGCCGAGCGAGTCAGTCAAGCTCAAGCATGGATAGCGGGTGTCGGCGGTCGAAAGTGTGGCTTTACTTTACAAAAAAAAAATGAAATAACCGCAAAATAACAGAGCTCCATGTCCATCAAGAAACGAGTGGAGAGAGAGCTGCAGATGTACCAGGACGTTCCACCGATACTTATGTCTGACGACCCTGCTGCATGGTGGTGGTCCGGTGGAACCAACAAAAGACTTATCCTTTGCTGTCAGATCTCGCTTTCTCCTATTTATGCGTTCAAGCTTCTTCCACACCCAGCGAACGTGTATTTTCCACAGCAAGAGACACTATCTGTCCAGAACGCTCACGCATCCTGCCTGAGAAGGCGGATATGGTCATTTTCCTAAACAAGAACTGTCTCTGATTTTATACTGTACCTGCTGCTAATCTGGACTGGCTTTTGCAAGTTGTTTCTTATTGTTTATTTGCTTTTCTGCACCAGGTAAGCCCATCAGTGGGAGCACGGTAACATTTTTAAGTACCTGCAGCATCATACACTTGTGTGTGTAAATGTGTTTTCATGAGGTTTCCTGCAGCATCATACACTTATGTGTAAAGGTGTTTTCATGAGGTTTCCTGCAGCATCATACACTTGTGTGTGTAAATGTGTTTTCATGAGGTTTCCTGCAGCATCATACACTTATGTGTAAAGGTGTTTTCATGAGGTTTCCTGCAGCATCATACACTTGTGTGTGTAAATGTGTTTTCATGAGGTTTCCTGCAGCATCATACACTTATGTGTAAATGTGTTTTCATGAGGTTTCCTGCAGCATCATACACTTATGTGTAAAGGTGTTTTCATGAGGTTTCCTGCAGCATCATACACTTGTGTGTGTAAATGTGTTTTCATGAGGTTTCCTGCAGCATCATACACTTGTGTGTGTAAATGTGTTTTCATGAGGTTTCCTGCAGCATCATACACTTGTGTGTGTAAATGTGTTTTCATGAGGTTTCCTGCAGCATCATACACTTATGTGTAAATGTGTTTTCATGAGGTTTCCTGCAGCATCATACACTTATGTGTAAATGTGTTTTCATGAGGTTTCCTGCAGCATCATACACTTGTGTGTAAAGGTGTTTTCATGAGGTTTCCTGCAGCATCATACACTTATGTGTAAAGGTGTTTTCATGAGGTTTCCTGCAGCATCATACACTTATGTGTAAATGTGTTTTCATGAGGTTTTCAAAAATAAAGCTCTCTTGAGGAAAGTGTACCCCTGGGAAAATGTATTCATAATTAATACTATTTATATTCAAGTTCATGGATTTGCTATTTATATTCTAGTTGAAAACAGCCCTGTGAGGAATTTATAGTAAAGTTCATAAAAAGTTAATAGAATTAAAATTGATGGAGAATGTCAGACTATTTCATTCAGAAAGACTGTAGGTTAGCTAGCTCATTTAAAATATCCTAAACTTTTTTTTTTACCCTGCCTCTTAAAAGAATTGGAATCGAGAATCGTCAGGAATCGGAATCGGAATCGTTCAAATTCTAACGATGCCCAACCCGAGTAAATGGTGTACATTATTATTGCAATACTTTATAAAACTACTGTAGTTGTTTGTAGTATATTCTAATGTATTGTTTTGCATACAATATTTCTTATCTAAAAGTTTGTTTTTAATTTTAAAAGGCATGTTACATGTTAAAAGTGTGCTGTTGTGGGGGAAGGGCAATTAAATTGATTTCAATGAGCAATATTTCGCAATATGAGTTAAAAAAAAAAAAAAAAAAAGGTTTGAGCTGCGTGACATAACCACTTACATGTAATAAAATACTATGAGATATTTAAATGACGCTGCTCAGGTGGAAGTCTCTCATATTATTTCATTAGTTCAGTGGTAGAGAGTAATATTGATAAACAGATCTTTATTGTCTTTGGTAACGCTTAATTTCCCAACAGTCCAATTGAAGCGTTGAACGTATGAATAACAGACAGGGGAGTACAATCTCATTTTAGCTGGCAACTTGACAGTGTATTTGTCGTTAAATATACTTTTATAGCATTGTCAAGGACTGACAAAACAATAAGTGCTCGGTGAAAATATTAAACCAAAAATGTTGTCTTTAAGTTTGTCTCTTAGAAAATAATACATTGACTCTGGCATGAGAAATTCATTTTTATGAATCCTTGGCACTTATCTTTTCATCATCTGAAATGAAAGCAGTATACTATAAAAAGCTGCTATTTGTAGCATATACAGTTGATTTATGTATAGATATCACATTTTTTAATCATTGCCTCATTGGAATAGTATCTATTATTTAGAGATGTCCGATAAATGCTTTAAAATGTAATATCGGAAATTATCGGTATCGGTTTCAAAAAGTAAAATTTATGACTTTTTAAAACGCCGCTGTGTACACGGACGTAGGGAGAAGTACAGAGCGCCAATAAACCTTAAAGGCACTGCCTTTGCGTGCCGGCCCAGTCACATAACATCTACGGCTTTTCACACACACAAGTGAATGCAATGCATACTTGATCAACAGCCATACAGGGCACGCTGCGGGTAGCCGTATAAACAACTTTAACACTGTTACAAATTTGCGCCACACTGTGAACCCACACCAAACAAGAATGACAAACACATTTCGGGAGAACATCCGCACAGTAACACAACATAAACACAACAGGACAAATACCCAGAACCCCTTGCAGCACTAACTCTTCCGGGACGCTACAATATACACCCCCCGCTACCCAAACCTCAACCCTAACCCTCCCCCAACCCCTCCCACCTCAACCTCCTCATGCTCTCTCAGGGAGAGCATGTCCCAAATTCCAAGCTGCTGTTTTGAGGCATGTTAAAAAAAATAATGCACTTTGTGACTTCAATAATAAATATGGCAGTGACATGTTGGCATTTTTTTTTCCATAACTTGAGTTGATTTATTTTGGAAAACCTTGTTACATTGTTTAATGCATCCAGCGGGGAATCACAACAAAATTAGGCATAATAATGTGTTTATTCTACGACTGTATATATCGGTATCGGTTGATATCGGAATCGGTAATTAAGAGTTGGACAATATCGGAATATCGGATATCGGCAAAAAAGCCATTATCGGACATCTGTACTATTATTATATGGCTTGTGTTAACAAGCTTAGCATATTTCAAAGTTCTGGCACATTCTTTTTATAACATTTAACCAGCCAAAAAACAATCTTGACCATGAAGAAAAAACATGTGCTATCATCGTCAACACTTGTGGCCAATTAAGGGCAGTGCAAAGTATGTCATGTTCATATTAAATTCACACAGTGACCCATGCAAATTATGAATGCATTACTGCAGAGGTTGACAGGAAATGTGTTTAGTTTTTCCACACGTTTCTTTTGAACAAAGACACTAAATGCCCGACTTCTCTGCCGGATGAGAACAACAAAAAAAAGTACCACAAGGTGGGTGTGCTGGTTTCCTGCAGAAGCTGAACAAAAGAAATCATGTCTACTTCTCCTTTACATGCACTTAGCTCAAAAAAGGAAGTGACAGATGAGCGGGGTGAGTGGCAAAACAGGAAATGACATCAATTCCATCTGCACAGCGGATATGCGCCGCGATCAGAAGTGGAAAAGACAAACAACGGGAACATATTGTACCTTGTGTGTGGAAAGTTCGAGTATATCTACCAGACATTGTGGAATGGAACAGAAACAGACTTTTTTTTTGTTCAGATGAAACTACAGTATGTACTACATTTCCTTCAAAAGCCACAAATAATTTCATACTATCAATCAATTGCCACAAGTAATTTCACACCATTAATCCATTTCACGCCACCATTTTAAGCCTACATTTCTTTATCCAGCTGGTTCATACGTCTGTGTAGTCACGACGCTGTGCATTTTCTGCCAAAACGCTAGAGACTGTGTTTTCTGGTGAGTCAACTAAGTGAGCAACAATGACACTTGTTGACTACTTAGCTTGTTAGCTTCCTGCGCCACAAGTAAACAATGCCAACTAAAAGAGAGACATACATTTTTTCTTGTAACTGGAACTAATCAATGTGTCACAACAGTCAGATTTATTGTAAATGTTGATAAGAAATCAGTGGAGAAGGCCTTTGCAGAAGTAGGCTATAAACCCTCTGAACAAGTTGTATAAACACAAGAATCAGAATCGTTTTATTGCCATTGTTTGAGAACGGGTTCACAAACTAGGAATTTTTCTTGGTGCAAACGTGCGACATAAAACACATAACACATATTTGGTATAAAAAGAGCTGTGACTGAGCTATCAGACTTAGAAGAAGAAATAGTGGAACATAAGCCGACCAAACACATTCAATCAGGATAGGGTTCGCCTCTACGCAGAAGCATAAACAAGCTGTATGGATACTCAGTGCAGTGAATTTTAGGTGGGGATGTATACAGACAGAGTACTGGTATTTTTGGTGCCGGTTCCGAAGTGGGTCCGCCCAGGAGGATCGTTAAGATTCTGGACATATAATAAGACTATCGACATGTTTTTTTTCTCCAGCTGACTGTCGTAATAATGACACGCTGTCTCAGCCTGGAATAATCACAAATAAGGAAGCAACACCACACGAAAGCTTCTAACATATTTCCTCCTCAAAAATCCCTCAAAGTCACGCATGCTAATAAGCAGTCAATTAACCGTCCTAGTGATCCGATATTAATCCAATCAAAAAAGTGAAAAATTAAAGTCATAAAATAAATTATGAAGTTGCTCCGAAGCAAAATCGCATCGGCTGACCGGTCTCTGGTCGCCGTCTGCCATCAATAAGTATTTGCGTGGCCTCAACACACCTTGCCTTAATGTGTTACAGTTCGTTACGTCTTCAGACTTTACAAACTGGAGGATCGAGCATTACTCGTGCTCACAGTGTCTTTTTATTCATACAGCACACACCACTAAGACACATACTATGGTCGGTAGCTGTCAACACTCAAAATGGCCTCCGGTCCGTCACTCAAATATGTCCGCGTGCAACACAAATAATTCCTATTGTTACAAAATGCACACCCACTTAACATAATAATTGAATGTATTGATTTTAGGGCTGCAACTAACGATTAATTTTATAATCGATTAATCTGTCGATTATTACTTCGATTACTCGATTAATAATCGGATAAAAGAGACAAACTACATTTCTATCCTTTCCAGTATTTTATTGAAAAAAAACAGCATACTGGCACCATACTTATTTTGATTATTGTTTCTCAGCTGTTTGTACATGTTGCCGTTTATAAATAAAGGTTAATAAAAAAATAAAAAAAAATAAAAAAAATGGCCTCTGCGCATGCGCATAGCATAGATCCAACGAATCGATGACTAAATTAATCGCCAACTTTTTTTATAATCGATTTTAATCGATTAGTTGTTGCAGCCCTAATTGATTTATATTGTATATTTTATGTGATATATCATGTAAAAAGGTCTGTGCTTTGCACATTGATGCCACACATGAATATTATTTCCAGTTGAATATAATTGTAATTAATAGAAACACAGTGATGGATTTGTGTGGTCTTTACAAGATGGTGACATGACATAACTGCATTGCAACTTGCACTGCAACACAGTTGACTTGTTTAAGACTTAAAGCACAGGTGTTAATAAAAGACTTCCCTGCTGTGAGATGTTACATGATGTTGGTGGTGTACAACATCCTGTGCTGATAAAAATGGTTAAATTTTTTTTACAAATTTTCATATCTTTATTTACACCAACATATAGTACCAATAAGAGTACCAATGAATACCGGTATTGATATTCGTTATCGATTTGTCTGTTTGTAGTCATATATTAACACAATGTACTTCTCATTTATGAAGCGAACATTTAGATAACTAGCTATACCCTCAATTTAATGGTCACAAAAATTTGTGGTAATAAAAAAAGCTCTTTCAATACTGAAGTGTGCCTACCCCGTACTAAACCACCATAAAATCTCGCCGTAACATTACTTTACAGCAGTGGTTCTTAACCTTGTTGGAGGTACCGAACCCCATCAGTTTCATATGCGCATTTACCGAACCCTTCTTTAGTGAAAAATAAAATGTTTTTTCAATTCAAGAAAAAGTTATATGTTTTTTTACTAGTGCACAAAATGAACCGTTCATGAACATCACCTCGTTCAAAGAACAAAACCAACACATTACCATGAATTGATTAACGTGGACCCCGTAAGTTGAAAAACGTATTCGGGTGTTACCATTTAGTGGTCAATTGTACGAAAAATGTACTGTACTGTGTAAACTGTACTGTTTCATATAATGTATTCTCTTCCTTTGCAATCTGCTAGTAAAAGTTTCAATCGATCAATCAAACAACCTGCAAATCAGATTGAAAATTAGAGGGAACATTGTTTGGGGGTATCCATAATACGCTGATAGGGAGACGTTTTTATTTACACGATAAGTCGGATGTGTCTTTACCCTGAGGCCGACTCACCGAACCCCTAGGGTTCGATCGAACCCAGGTTAAGAATCACTGCTTTACAAGTTACTCAAGTGACTGCGATACTGCGATGTACAATAAGACATAGGTAGCCCAATTAGTTAATTACTTATATTTTCTTGCAACCTTTACCTAGATGTCTAGAGATCACTAACTATCATTAACTTTCCAATGTGTTTGAAGCATTATATCCCGCCCACTTACAGTTTTTAAGACGTAATAACACATTATGTAGTAGGGGTGCAATGAATCGTCGACATTGTCGGTGATGTCGTCACACATTGCAGGTGAAAACAGGACAAATGTGGCACATTTCACCCTAACCGTGTTAAAGACATGAATACCTTGCTCATTTTGCAAAGCGGACTTTGTTTTTTATGTCAGTACATCTGTGATACTAGAACATTTAAAGCGGAAGCATTATATCGGACATCTAGAAGCTGCGATCTCAACTCGGTAAGATAGTTAGCTTGTTACCTTGCTAGCTAGCCAAGTGTGAGACGAAGTTGTGTGCTAAATCATTTAAGCCAAAATACGCTGGCTGATTTTTAGTTTTTTTTATAACACAGGCCTATATTTCAACCCGCAACAATGCTAACTTGCATTTCAAAATATGTCGTTCATTCAATAATTACATCCAAAAATAACATTGAAAAAACACCCACAATTCCACCTCGTGTTCAAGATAGTTAGCATGCCCAAATAAATTAAATGTGTGCCAAAAGGTGACAACAATTTGCCCCACCTCTCTCCAAAATAGCACATGCTTTGTGGTGTGTTACCACAAGTTCCCACGGGACCAAAAGCATCTGTGGCAGTCATTACACACGGCCAGCATGCACCAACCTGCCGATTTGGAGCATTCTGTTATACAAATTCATCTAAGACACGGGTACTTTATCAGATTTTAATTTGTGATGTCATAGTAAAAGTGTAGAAATATGCTAGGATACAACCAAATGATCTCAAAGTCACACAACTGACACAATATCCGATGTTTTGAAACAAATTGGAGGTCAATCAGTGTCCAGGAATAATATGTCTTTAACCTTCTTAGGAGGTTCTTCCGAGCTTTCTCTGCAGACCTTAGGACTGGTCTGGCGCAATTTCACCGTGAGAGTGACCCTCAAACATTCCTTTTAAGCTCCCATCTGCATTCTTAAAAGCCAGAACAAGGTCAAAGCCAGGGGTCAAGCATGTCACCTGACACCACTGAGCACTGCCATTAGAGGTTTGCAAATCAATACCACACACAAATCAACACGCAATATGATTTTAATTATTTTATTCAACTAGCTGCATTGCTAGCAAACGCTGCAATTTTACTGTGCCCCAGTATGTTGGCTCGGCTGCCCTGATTCTACCCGCTGACGGTTAATGCCCCTGGCAAGGTTTGCTGGCTTAATACACACTGTACTCCAAGAAATGTCAGCACGACACTAAAAACTAAATAGTGGTAGAATGAAGTAAAAAGGCTGATGTTGTACGTTGTAGATTAATGATCATTATATTAATGCACTTGAAAATACTTTTTTGTCTACTTTGTCAGTAGTGCGCAACTGAAGTCAGACAATTCAATTACAGCCTTGACAGATGCAGCTGTCACAACACCATCTTGCCGAAGCCCCCCCATGGAAAAAACCTACTTCACCCCGTGGGACATCTAAACTATTCCCACCATCTATCACCCCCACAAGGGCCCTCGCTGTTGTAGTTATGTTAGGAACCTCACTTGTTTTGTCAAAGGCTGCAGCTTTGAGCAACCTTTCTGTCGGAACATCCATTTTCTACTGTGCAGACTCAGCTTGGTTTTGTTCTCACTTGACTTTACAATTGTATAGTGGATAACCAACGACAATGGAGAAGATTAAGGGTTACCTGTATGTACACTACTGTTCAAAAGTTTGGGGTCACCCAAACAATTTTGTGGAATAGCCTTCATTTCTAAGAATAAGAATAGACTGTCGAGTTTCAGATGAAAGTTCTCTTTTTCTGGCCATTTTGAGCGTTTAATTGAGCCCACAAATGTGATGCTCCAGAAAGTCAATCTGCTCAAAGGAAGGTCAGTTTTGTAGCTTCTGTAACGAGCTAAAGTGTTTTCAGATGTGTGAACATGATTGCACAAGGGTTTTCTAATCATCAATTAGCCTTCTGAGCCAATGAGCAAACACATTGTACCATTAGAACACTGGAGTGATAGTTGCTGGAAATGGGCCTCTATACACCTATGTAGATATTGCACCAAAAAGCAGACATTTGCAGCTAGAATAGTCATTTACCACATTAGCAATGTATAGAGTGTATTTCTTTAAAGTTAAGACTAGTTTAAAGTTATCTTCATTGAAAAGTACAGTGCTTTTCCTTCAAAAATAAGGACATTTACATGTGACCCCAAACTTTTGAACGGTAGTGTATGTATGTACATATATACATACACAACAACAAAGTATTGCGCAAATGGTCTAATATTTACATGGGATTTTTATGTTGTTGTTTTTTTAACACATTTGCAAACATTTCTACGTTTCAGTTATTTTCTGTCAAGATGGGGTGCCGAGTGTACATTAATAATAATAAATAATATATATATATATATATATATATATATATATATATATATATATATATATATATATATATATATATATATATATATATATATATATATATACATACATACACTACCGTTCAAAAGTTTGGGGTCACATTGAAATGTCCTTATTTTTGAAGGAAAAGCACTGTACTTTTCAATGAAGATAACTTTAAACTAGTCTTAACTTTAAAGAAAAATACACTCTATACATTGCTAATGTGGTAAATGACTATTCTAGCTGCAAATGTCTGCTTTTTGGTGCAATATCTACATAGGTGTATAGAGGCCCATTTCCAGCAACTATCACTCCAGTGTTCTAATGGTACAATGTGTTTGCTCATTGGCTCGGAAGGCTAATTGATGATTAGAAAACCCTTGTGCAATCATGTTCACACATCTGAAAACAGTTTAGCTCGTTACAGAAGCTACAAAACTGACCTTCCTTTGAGCAGATTGAGTTTCTGGAGCATCACATTTGTGGGCTCAATTAAACGCTCAAAATGGCCAGAAAAAGAGAACTTTCATCTGAAACTCGACAGTCTATTCTTGTTCCTAGAAAGGAAGGCTATTCCACAAAATTGTTTGGGTGACCCCAAACTTTTGAACGGTAGTGTATATATATATACATATATATATATATCTAGTATATCATATCAGGGCTGTGAATCTTTGGGCACCACACAATTCGATTCTTGGAGGTAACGATTCCATTCAGAACATATTCTCATTTCATAACAATTCTTGAATCAAAATCAATACTTTTTTAACAAAACTGGATGCCAGTTCTATGATCAACTACATTCCTCCATAAATAGATAAACATCCCTGGTTAATTTTTATATTACTTAAGAAAACTGGTGTTTAATAAAATGCTTCTCAAACCTTTATGAAAGTCAAATACAAATAAGGCAACAAGAGAAGTATCTAAAACTTCTCCATTCTAAAGTAAATCTGTACAGCACATATGGGCATCTACATCAACAATAGGATTTGCCTGAGTGGCTGGACAGGACTGATAAGAATAAAAACGTTTAAAAAAAAATTATTCAATTTTTTTAATCAATTAAGAATTGTTACAAAACAAGAAATCTGAAAATCGACATATATAAATGGGCCTAAAGTGGCGTAATGTATAAAATACGTCTGACAGCAACAATTACTTTCAACACTACATAAAAGGAAGGCAGAGCCCCAAGTGTTCACACTACAGCAGTGTCATGCCTGTAAAACAACTTCAAATAAGTAAAAAATGACCAGATTGACTTTACCCTAAGGCACAGAAAATCTCTGGTTCCCAAAAATACAAAGTGTTTACAACTAGACAACACCAAATGTGAGGCAAACAAATGGACAAAAACAACAAACTGTAGGCATGCACAAAGTGTAGGTACAGCTGCTGTCGAGTCCACTTTGCCAATCATTCTGCGATGCTTAATCTTTCACCAGATACAATTCGTACATGCGGTCCGACCTTTGTCTTTCACTAATGCATTAGGTACTTCCTTCCCAAATTGACCACTATTGGGATTCAAAAATTGGCCATTTTGTTGAACTTTGTGTAAGCTTTATGTATGAGAATACAGGCCCTAAGGGGAGTCCAGGAGTACCAGGCTTTTCGATGCAGAAAATGACAGGATAAACCAATGACGATGTGAGGGAGGGAGGACCAAGTGAGCTCATTTCCTATAACGGCAAAGAGGAGGAAATGGACTGTGGGATGGGTGAATCGGGATAATGGTTTACAGCAGGGGTCACCAACGTGGTGCCCGCGGGCACCAGGTTGCCCGTAAGGACCAGATGAGTAGCCCGCTGGCCTTTTCTAAAAATAGCTCAAATAGCAGCACTTACCAGTGAGCTGCCTCTATTTTTTAAATTTTATTTATTTAATAGCAAGCTGGTCTCGCTTTGCCCGACATTTTTAATTCTAAAAGAGACAAAACTCAAATAGAATTTGAAAATCCAAGAAAATATTTTAAAGACTTGGTCTTCACTTGTTTAAATAAATTCATTTATTTTTTTACTTTGCTTCTTATAACTTTCAGAAAGACAATTTTAGAGAAAAAATACAACCTTAAAAATGATTTTAGGATTTTTAAACACATATACCTTTTGACCTTTTAAATTCCTTCCTCTTCTTTCCTGACAATTTAAATCAATGTTCAAGTCAATTTATTTTTTTTATTGTAAAGAATAATAAATACATTTTAATTTAATTCTTCATTTTAGCTTCTGTTTTTTCGACGAAGAATATTTGTGAAATATTTCTTCACACTTGTTATGATTAAAATTCCCAAAAAATATTCTGGCAAATCTAGAAAATCTGTGGAATCAAATTTAAATCTTTTTTCAAATTCTTTTGAATTTCTTTTAACATTTTTGTTCTGGAAAATCTAGAAGAAATAATGATTTGTCTTTGTTAGAATTATAGCTTGGTCCAATTTGTTATATATTCTAACAAAGTGCAGATTGGATTTTAACCTATTTAAAACATGTCATCAAAATTATAAAATGAATCTTAATCAGGAAAATGTACTAATGATGTTCCATAAAAAAAAAATTAATTTTTTTTTCAAAAAGATTCGAATTAGCTAGTTTTTCTCTTCTTTTTTTCGGTTGAATTTTGAATTTTAAAGAGTCGAAATTGAAGATAAACTATGTTTAAAAATTTAATTGTCATTTTTTTCGTGTTTTCACCTCTTTTAAACCGTCCAATTAAGTGTAAATATAATTAATTGTTAATAATAACATAGAGTTAAAGGTAAATTGAGCAAATTGTCTATTTCTGGCAATTTATTTAAGTGTGTATCAAACTGGTAGCCCTTCGCATTAATCACTACCCAAGAAGTAGCTCTTGGTTTCAAAAAGGTTGGGGACCCCTGGTTTACAGTATGCATTTAGTGATATGATCACATAAAGAAGGGACCAAAACCCGAATTTCTCCCAGGAATGTGATCATATAAGCATCACAGGGTTGAGGGGAGGGTTTGGACTTTGTATTGTTTGGCGAAGCGATGGAGGACGTGAACTTGGGAATTGTGTTTTCTGTTCAGCCCTAGCTAAATAAACAGTGTTGGGGGAGTACTGTGATAACTTGACACATGAATGCCCATTTTGTGGAAAGCGGAAACTAAAAACCAAAATAGTTTACAGTATCCGACCCAGGGGCAAAAACACTGAAGAAGAACAAGAAGGACTGAAAAATGCACTGATGGCTCATCCAAATCACAGGAAAGAATTAATCATTACATTTTCTACTCTGGTGCAATAAAGACACGGGGATAGAGCTGCTGGGGTTTTGTATGTTTTAATGGACAATGGGCAATTAGTCAAACGGGTGTCCCTCGACCTTAGACAGAAAGACAACCTGTGAACCTAAGTGACAAAACAAGTTAGGAGTTTTATTAAGGTTGTTATTAATTTGAACAACCATCTTTTTAAGTGGATCATATCAGTACAATGTTAACTTCATTACTTAATCCATTCCATCATTTAATTCCACATACTAATGCTAAAGACTTAATAACAGACACCCTAGTCTTCACTTTCAGCTAATTTCCCCCCTAATTCTATGCTGTGTCTGTCCCTCATTTTCCCTCCAGGACAAGGACGTGCAGTCATTCCTGGAGGAGGCCACACTGATGGACCCCAGAAGGATGTTCCAATTGCAGCAGAAGTGCACTTTTTGGAGAGCTGTATTATTTTCAGTTTTGTGCCCAAGGGGCTGATTTTATTTAACACTATAGTATTATTTATACACCTATAGTGATCACAGAGACAGGTTGTTTTTGTGTTACTGTATATATTTGTTTTTCTGAAAAATCCCACTTAATATGCTTTGGGTAACAACAGTCAATAAAATAAAGTAAAATAAATATATGTTATTTTATTTTATTTTTTTAGGGGGGTAACAGTCAATATTTATTTATTTATTTATTTATTTTTCTTATAAAATAAAAGTGAGCTTTGGTTAAACCAAATATTGTGGTTTTTTTCCATATACAACAACCTATCTGGATTCGATAAGAGAATCGATAAGGAATCGGTTCAATAAGAAGATTCGATAATGGGCTCGAACTCGATAATTTCTCATCAAACATCATCCCTACCTGGGAGGTCATCCAACATTTTTTCTCTGTAAATTTTATGAGACTCCAAAAGATTTTGGGGTTTTACGACCTTACCGAACCTGAAATACAACACTGAAAAGCATCTGCTTGTTGAGTACAATAAGCAATAAAAATTTATGACACACACACAAATTAATGTTAGTAGCATTTAATAGGTGTATTTACGATAGCATGTGCTTGCTAAGTGATAATATCGCTTTGCAAACACCTGCCTGTTTCCTCTGCATTATGTGACTGACAGACGTCTTCAAACGGGGAGCAATTTTACTTTATTTCAGTTTTATTTGACAATGGTGAAATTCTTTATCCATATAGGATTGTTAAAAATAGTTCAAATTTGACTTAAAAATTGCCTATACAGCTATTAAAGTCGACACTTTGAGGCTGGAATTAAATAAGTCCGTTCAGTTCAGTTTCAGTTTATTTCGAACATGATACGATACAATGTAATGCATCACATATTTCCAGTTGTTTCATTACAGCACGTCCGAAAAGGGGTAGGAAGAAGCATAGCTTATTTAATCCTAACCCTTTTCCTACAATACCAATTTTATCCATTTTCCTTGTCCTCTGTAACAGAGCAGTGAACAAATAAATAATATACCATAGTAAGCAAATAAATATTAAATACATAAATAATATTTGTCTCAATAAAAAAAAAAGAAAAAAATGTTCATCATAATTCTTGTTCTGTGTACTTTGTGAACACTTGTAGTTTGAACAGTCTCTTAAACTCAATCATATTGGTGCTTTGTTTGATTTATTTTCCATAATTTAATTACACATACAGATATGCTAAATGTTTTAAGTGTTGTACGTGCATACAAATGTTTTAAATTAGATTTTCCTCTAAGGTTATATTTCACCTCTTTTGTTGAGAATAATTGTTGTACATTCTTGGGTAGCAGGTTATAGTTTGCTTAATACATCATTTTAGTTGTTTGCAAATGCACCAAATAGTTGAATTTCGATAATTTTGATTTAATAAATAAAGGGTTTGTATGTTCTCTATATCCAACATTATGTATTATTCTAATTGATCTTTTTTTGTAACACAGTTAGTGATTGAAGCGCACATTTGTAGTTGTTTCCCCATATTTCTACACAATACCTCAGATATGGTAACACCCGCGAGCAGTAAAGAATATGAAGTGATTTTTGGTCTAGAAAAGGCCTGGGCAATTATTTTGACTGGGGGGCCAAATTTAGAGAAAGAAATGTGTCTGAGGGCCGGTATATCTATTTTTAGGAACACTAATACAAAAGCTCACAATTATGTCTGATTGAATGCGAAAAACGTTTTGACAGACCGCCTTAAAAAACGGAATGGAATTTTACATTTTTCTATGAACGATAAAACGCTGAATATTGACAACATATGGACATCACACCAGGTCGATAGACATATTTTACAAATCAAGCAAAACGCGACAAACAGCGAAATATGAACACAAAGGGTAAAAACACAATATACAATCTCAGTGTTTCCCACACATTCATTTATTTGTGGCGGCCCGCCACGAAAGAATTATGTCCGCCACAAAAAAAAAATAAAAAAAAATAAAAAAAATATATATATATATATATTTTTTTTGTCCTGTCCAGCTTCTCAGGCAAATCATATAGTTGGTGTAGATGCCCATATAGGCTGTTCAGATTTACTTTAAAAAAGAGAAGTGTAGGATACTTCTCTTGTTGCCTTATTTGTATTTGACCACTACTGTTTTCTGTTTATTTGTTACTGACTGTGGCAGGACACCTCTGCCTGTTTCACTTTATGTTGCTGGTAAATAATATGGTTGTAGCAGTAGGCTAAAGTTAAATTATTTAGTATGCACTAATTAAAGGGGCAGAGCTTTAAGAGACATTTTAGCTTTTATATTTTATAAGATATGTTTTTTGTAAGAACCACAATTAATAAATATATTTCAGTAAATAACTCATTGTTCAAATCTGTATATAAATATGTACATAAAGTGTTGTAATTATATTGTAAAATGGATGGATGGATGGATGGATGGATGGACGTTTAAAACAAAACTGTTATTATTAATTAGTAAGTATACATTTTTTTAGCCTTTTTAGAGAAAATCATATCATTGTTGTAAATTATGCAAATTACTCGATGATTTCATTGTGACCACGCCCATAGCCACGCCCCCACCGCCACAGGTATCTTGGCAGTTTATGGGAAACACTGAATCTGATATATCACCAAGCTTTAGAACTTTGTTGTGAAAATCTCCTTCCACGTCTGTCCCTGACACCCGCATTTCAGGCTGACACTCTGTGGAAACGCTCCCCACCCCCACTGCTTGGTGCCTCGTCTGAGCTGCTGTGACTTAGATTACCATAGTAACTAATTAATTACCATAGTAACTAGTATATCATGCAAAAGCGCAGTTTCCAACCATTGAAATACTTTGTACAGTTCAAGACTTACGGTCATTAGAAAACATGACTGCACATTATAATGGCAGCTACAGTTTCCATCTTAAAGATCTAAAAAAATTATTTGGGAATGTCCGGCGGGCCAGATTGAAATACTAAACGGGCCTTAACTTGCCCAGGTCTGGTCTAGAACATGTTCAGCATTTATTCAATATTGACACGTTTCTTGCTATTTTATGTTGCATATTTTTTTACATGATCTTTCCAATTCATTTGATCTATTATTACACCCAAAAATGTGTTTTCTTCTACCCTTTCAATATCTACTCCCTCTATTTGTATTTGTGTTTGACTTTCTCTTCGGTTATCAAATAACATTATTTTAGTTTTGCTGAGATTCAAAGATAGTCTGTTTTTGTCAAACCATCTTTTTATTTTGTTCATTTCTTCTGTTATTATTTGTATTAGCTTCTGTGTGTCACTTTATAATATTTTCTACAGGAAACTGGAAGAACCTAGAAGTCAACAAGTGTCATGGAACAACACCTGACAGTGGTTGCTTTAGAAAAGCTGCTAACATGGTCTCTCTTGCAACAGTTCCTGTCTCGGTGCATGGCTGTCTCCAAGCTTGTATGCTAAAGTGTTCACTTCCTCTTGCTACATTTATTTTCAAAGGTAAAGGGCACGCACACAGAAGATGGCTCAACCGTCAGACGCAGGATCGCAACAACAACCGGGAAATGAATATGAATAATGTGTGAATAAGGAAAACAGAGCAGCGCAGATGTTGAGGTTAGTCAGTACTTTCAATATTAGCAGGGAAGAGAGGATTGTGCACACTCGGTCCCCGTGGTCGAGCACTAATACTTCGCATTCTGCAGGAGCAGCTTTTATCTTCAGGGCTCTCTCTGTAATTACAGGATATCCAGGCCTTGCACATTCACACTCACTGATCAGCTATCCTGTGCGTCATTCAACTAATTGTGCAGCACTGTGGCACCGTTTGTTGAGTAAACAAGGTTGAAAACATGAGGCATCAGCTTATTTGATAAAGCCTGCAGCTTTGGCCCATCTCGCTGTGTCGTAAATGGTTGAAAATGTGCCTCAAAGTAGCTGAAATGAGATTTCTGGGGGGGAACTCATAAAGCGTTCTCTGTTGAAAGATTGTATGAGAGAGCAACACTTTATTATACGGGAGGAATGCCGGTCTCCTAAACTAGCCTGCTGTTATTACGTCTGACAAGCAATATTTCTCAGCTGCTCAATTTAATAACAAAGAGGAAATCAGAGTCGATGCGGCGCTGATCGTATGGACTGAGCGGCAAAAGAAAGTGTCGCCTTTTGTAACGATCAAACTAAGACAAAAGTGACTCTGCTCAATAGTCGAGGTGGGAATCTTTGGACACCTCACGATTCGACTAGGATTCCATTAAATATCAATTATTAATGAATCTTTAGTTTTACATTTCTTTTTGTTTCACTAAATACGTGTGTATCATTTGTAGGGCTGCAACTAACGATTAATTTGATAATCGATTAATCTGTTGATTGTTACTTCGATTAATCGATTAATAATCGGATAAAAGAGACAAACTACATTTCTATCCTTTCCAGTATTTTATTGGAAAAAAAACAGCATACTGGCACCATACTTATTTTGATTATTGTTTCTCAGCTGTTTGTACATGTTGCAGTTTATAAATAAAGGTTTATAAAAATGTTTTTTATTAATTTTAAAAAATTAAATTAAATTTATAAAAATTAAATTAAAAATTGCCTCTGCGCATAGCATAGATCCAACGAATCGATGATTAATTAATCGCCAACTATTTTTATAATCGCTTTTAATCGATTAGTTGTTGCAGCCCTAATCATTTGCAACTTTTAAAAACAGTGCCTTTTAAATAGATTGTTGAGCTATTACTCCCTTGTTATAGCATTCCAGGCTATAGCTCCCAGACTCTGGAACTAATTTGCACCAGTCCCTCCGTGATCTTGACTGTGTTGAAACTTTTAAGAAACATTTGAAAACTTCTCCTTTTAGTAAAACTTTTAGTTAATGCACCTTTTAACTGTCATTTTTAATCCACTTTGTATCCTTTTTATGATGTTGTCCCTGTTGTTTTACTTCACCTATGTTTTGTACAGCGCTTTGTGATTTTATCTGTGAAAAGCGCATTATAAATAAAATGTATTTACTTACTTACTTAAAATAAGAAACGGTTAAATATAATTCTCATCACATTTATTTAGTTAATAGAAATATGTGCAAAACTGGAACATAAATGCTCTATTATAAAAGGGAGCTGAAATGGACCAAAAGGAATCGCCTGACCCTCATGAATTAATAATTTACCAAGAAGACGACTTTCTGACTGGTGGACAAAGCCTGACTTTTTATAAACAATTCGGTACACTTTATTTTTTAATTCATATTGTTTTGTATAGGATTGCGTTGTATTTCAATTACTTACTTTTTAGTAAAAGAACTGTGACCTAATATTGTCTGTTTATTTACATGGTCTCAGTTACCCCTATTACCCCTTTGTTATATAATGTATATATATATATATATATATATATATATATATATATATATATATATATATATATATATATATATATATATATATATATATATATATATATATATATATATATATATATATATATATATATATCATTTTCTACCGCTTATTCCCTTTGGGGTCGCTGGAGCCTATCTCAGCTACAATCGGGCGGAAGGCGGGGTACACCCTGGACAAGTCGCCACCTCATCGCAGGGCCAACACAGATAGACAGACAACATTCACACTCAAACACTAGGGCCAATTTAGTGTTGCCAATCAACCTATCCCCAGATGCAAACTCCACACAGAAAGATCCCGAGCAGCACCTTCGTGTGTATATATATATATATATATATATATATATATATATATATATATATATATATATATATATATATATATATATATATATATATATATATATATATATATATATATATATATATATATATATATATATATATATATTAGGGATGTAAAAAATAAATAATGGGGGCAAATCGATAAACAATTTTAACTTTAGAGATATGTGAATACATTGTTTCAAATTGACTTGAATTGTATCACATCGTATCGAATCGTAATGTTTTAAAAAGTATTGTTAGTGAATCGTATCGTAACCCATGTATCGAGATTCATATATAATACAATATGTTATATATACTGTACATACATATGTGTGTGCGTGCGCACACACACACACCCGTGTCTTCAAAGTGTGCAATTTTTTAAAACTAAAATAGGGACTTTCATCGAGGCTAGAACCAATTACTCATGTTTACTTTGATTCTTTTGGGAAACTGTTTTACTATACAAACTTTTTAATTGGCGAACCATGCTGAAGAACTAATTGAGTTTGTAAATCAAGGTTCCACTGTATATCGTTACATCTCCAGCTTCACACAACACTGGCATGGAAACAGGAGTTCAGAACATTAAGAGTAAGATCCTCCCCATCTACTGAAACTATTTCATACAATTCAAATGAGTCTGTTTAGGAAATGTAATGGGAATAATTATATCTTTTTGAGTATAGTAATGAAGCTGTCAAACATACTCTCTCCCTCTGACACTGTATGATTGAGAAGTTTTATGACTATCTGTTTACCACAATGTGAAAAGTTTAGTAGCAAAATGTGTCTTTTTTTTACTCCCACCTGCCGGTTTTATTGCTCTCCCTGCATGCGTCACTGTCAGTGTAACACAAAAGCGGGGGACTGGCAGGATCGAGGGCGAGACGCTTAGACGTGGAGCCAACTTGGCAGAAATTATCCGTTTCTTTTACTCGGCGTGTTGGCGCTTCTTTCACTGACAAAAAAAAGCTCCACATAAGAACCTTTGGTCAATGAATGCATTTTTTTTTAAACTTATTTTGGGGCTGCGGTCAGTCTTGCTAGCAGCTAATTAGCACACATTTTTACACAGCCAAGACTATCCATCAGTCTGATGACACAAAGTAAGCAGATGTGGGATACTCTGCAGAGCACATGGTATATATTTTTAGCATGTCTTTATTTGTCTCCCTGCGATGCCCACAGGCGAGATGTACGTCAACATATTTGCATAGCAGAGCCGCCTGTCAAATCTCTGCACCCATGCGTTTTTGTATAATGAACAGTGAAGTAAAGTGTACAGTGAATTATGCAAATAAACAAAACCTTCTCCTTGCTCATCACAGTTTCAGCTCGGCCTGCTGCCAGAAAACTTTTAGCTATGCAAAACTGGAAACGGATAGTGTGCCAAAGAGCTCGTGAGAAAATCCACGGGAGTGAGACGCAACTGCTTTGTTGTGGAGTGGAAGGAGGTGAGATGTCATCTTAAGGAAGTAGCAGCCAGGCAGGCAGGGAGGGAGCATCACCTCTTAATGCTGGGTGGGTTTAAGCCTGAATGTATTCAACTGTCCCTATTACATTAACTAATGGCTGCCTCTGGAAAAAAAACAGAAAACAATCCGGTATTTCCGGTGTAATCATGAGAGTAGCGTAGAGTTTGTTTACAACTGGCACAATATCAAGTGTCAACAATGTAATGGACAGGCTTTAGAATACACACAGTGCCTTCAAATTTAAAATAGCTTTTACAATGGCTTGACAATATAGGCAAGACTACGAGTTTGGGCTGAACAATTATGGCAAATAATAGTCATGATTATTTTTTATTGACATTTAAACCACAATTAATAACATTATGTGGAGGGGGGGCGTGGTCTGCGGGCCTGCCACGGAGCGGGGTGTGTAAGGACCGGCCTCGAAGCCAGCGACAGGTGAGTAGAGTGCCCAGCTGGGGCTGGTTATCTAATCACCTGTCGCCTTTATTAGCAGCAGCCGGCCGGAGACACGTGGATGGAGTTGGAGCCAGAGAGGGAGACACGCCCAGAGACCGAACGAGCAAGAGCAGAGACACGCCGGACTGAAAAGTCTTGAATATATATGGCTGGAAAGCAAACCATACTTTTGTATGATAAATAAATTACTTGGTCCAACCTGTCTACCGGGCTCACGAAAGATCTGTCGGGACCAGGAGAGCCCTCCCAGCAAAGAGACTTCCACACATGATTATTAATTAATTTGTCATGATAATCTGCTATTGCAGTGCTTTTTAATGTTTTCTTCTTCACCCCACAGGGAAAAGAAAACATTTCGCCTCCCCCCCACATCGTGACGATAAATTGTATAATTTGCTTTTAAAATTGTTATAAGTACACCTCTGCATAACATTTTAGCCTTATTAACATTAAAGAAAATAAAAAAATAAAAAAGCTATACAGTAGATCAACTTGCAACAAAGCATAACTTTTTTAACATTGGGTTTAAGTCTGTAACAGAAAAGATTTAAAGTACATCAATTTGCCTGAAATCAAAAACAAATTAATTCTTACAATATAACTTTTTTTTGACCAACTTGGACAATTTGATACTGAAAAATAAATTTTATATTAAACTCAATAGATTAATTCAAATTGATCAGCAACAAACTCAGGAGCGCAATATATAAAACCAACAAAACAAAAATGAATAAAACAATTTGTGCATATTTTTTTATCTTTTTTTTAATAAGAAATGAAGAAGTCAAGATGAACAAATTCCGCAGTGCACAGCTTTTTGAATTGGGCTTTGAAGCATGATACAGATAAAGCATGTCCCCGTCATGGCATTCATTTGTCGCTAACTTATAGGGCTGCTACATGATTATAACTCAGTTTTGAAACCTATTATAGTATTTTCAACGAGGACAAAATAAATGTAAATTACTGAAAAGTGAAATGGGACTGTTACAAACTTTTTTTTTTTTTTTTAAACCTCATTGGCATGAGGCAAAAACTGACAACTTGACAGTTTTATCTACTCCTGTGTTGCAAAACAAAACCAAGCCAGCTTTTTTGCTTCACTGAGGGTTAGTTGGTGCCATAGCAGTATTATTGTATGATCCCAATATTACATGAACCCAAAAATGGGTTAATGACAAACAGTGGTAAAACTCCCCAAATGTTAATATTATCGGTTCAAATTAAAATGATCGCAAAACTGATTGATAACTGCACTTCGATATACTCACGGACCAGTGATATTGCTAATTTCCTGGAATAGCAAGCTCGTGCAGTAATCGCTAGCTAGCATTTATGTTAACGAGTAAAAAAACAAAAACAAATACATTAACGCCTTTACCCATTACAAATGACATAGCCCATCTAAACTTATATAAACACATTACTGTCCGAGTAACTAAGATATTCAAATGTGCACATTGAACCTACAAACTGCTCTCTTACATCTGGAAGTGAACTTGTGTGTTGTCCCATAACCCCGAAATGATGTGGATGCTGTCAAAATATAAACGTCACTCTTCCAGAAGCAAACATGTTCACGGTTTGTAGCCCTTGTTTCAACTGAACAGGAGTGAAAACTGGGTCCTTTTGCCATTCGCTTCAAGACATTCTGGAGCCCCAAAAAAATGTAAACAGTTTAAATGTAGAGTGGGTTCAATGTGTTCTGTCTGAGCATGTATAAAAACAACCAAACAAAAATGGCGGACCGCAGCACTGTAGTGGTGTTTGTTTTCATAACACCTCTCTAGTATTTACATGACTCACATGTGTCACCTTGTGAAACGACATATACACTGGCAAGCGGTATATTTAGGAGCTGGTGTTTCTTTGCAGAGCGACATCGCCAACCACTGGCCTGGCATACACATTACACAGTGTCATTCTTTGCAGGGTCGCCGTGAACAAGGGTCGTTTGGGACACTTTCATAAAATGCAATGAAATGACCTACTAGAATATCATAAAAACATACTTCTAGGTTAAGCCTCGATTATCGGTACATAGCACGGTTTTAAGGTTAGATTGATTGATTGAGAAGTTTATTGACATCTTAAAGAATTGAATCCATGTACCGTATTTTTTCGGAGTATAAGTCGCTCCGGAGTATAAGCCGCACCGGCCGAAAATGCATAATAAAGAAGGAAAAAAACAGATATAAGTCGCACTGGAGTATACGTCGCATTTTTTGGGGAAATGTATTTGATAAAAGCCAACACCAAGAACAGACATTTGAAAGGCAATTTAAAATGTCTAAAGAATAGTGAACAACTGGCTGAATAAGTGTACGTTATATGAGGCATAAATAACCAACTGAGAAGGTGCCTGGTATGTTAACGTAACATATTATGGTAAGAGTCATTCAAATAACTATAACATATAGAACATGCTATACGTTTACCAAACAATCTGTCACTCCTAATCGCTAAATCCCATGAAATCTTATACGTCTAGTCTCTTACGTGAATGAGCTAAATAATATTATTTGATATTTTATGCTAATGTGTTCATAATTTCACACATAAGTCGCTCCTGAGTAAAAGTCGCACCCCAAACTATGAAAAAAACTGCGACTTATAGTCAGAAAAATACGGTAATGCTTTAAAAAGGCAAATGGATGGCACAAAAAGCCAAAAGGCTTGTTTCCAATGTGATCACGTTCGTTTCATTTTGGGTACAGTATGGCAAATGCAAAACATTAAACCGCATGGTGTTTATGTAAAGCGCAATGAGGATTTTTCAAATAAAACATAAAAACTGCTAAAATAGTATAACGGTTCAACAGTATTTTTTAGGGCTGGGAATTCCAAGGTACCTCTCACGATACGATACATAGCTCATGGATCATGATCACAATATCATCTCCCCATATGGCGCTTCTGTATTGATATAAACTGGCACCTTAAATTTCCTACACCCCACTTTTTGACCGCCTTGGTCCGTTTGCCCCATGTCATTCTGTGCAAGTCACAACAAAAAAATCCCATGTGTCCATGACTCAGTCTCTGTGCTTTTTTCATTGAGTATGATTGCAAAATAATCCACAATGGGGCCAAAGGAAGTTGCGAGTCAGAAACACTACTAACTTGTAGCAAAATACAGCATGAAAGTAGTGTCAAAGTGGCTTTTTGCTTCTTCGCTCATTGTCGTCTTTGCAAAAAGAGTCTTTAAAAAAAAAAGGGTCAAATCGGATCTTCAATAGTTAAGTAGGTCAACATACTGGTATTTTGTCACACTGTTTTTTTTTTAGAAAAGTTCAACGATGCAGACAAGTGCTACAGCTAGCCTCTATACCAAATTGAATGTTCTGTATAGAATAATCTGATTACGAATAAATGTACCGTTACACTCCTACTCAAGATTGCGCCGCTGTAGTGGCTGCTTCTAGCAAGACCTCTGTGCTCTTGTGTTTTCCCCCCTCGTGATTTTGATATTTTCCCTCTTGTTTTATTCGGTTTGGATCTGCCTTGGGGAGCCATGGCCATGTTTGCACCGGAGACCAGCTGTTGGCTCTCTGCGTGGAGAGACCGGAGGAAGAGACAAAGCTCACAGAGCCTTGGCTAAACGAACAAGTATCGGATACTTCCGTCTCCCTGGACGGATTCTCCATCCATATTGACTGGACATTGGCCAAGAGCTAGTGGGCAGCTTAGGATAGAGTAGGCTCTCTTGGTTTCTTTGTTAGGTCTGTTCCTGTCTCTGACCGCAAAGGCCAACGTGGTGTATTCTGGTGTTGAAATCTAATTCTAAATCTAAGTCTAAATGGTGTTTTTCTTTTGTTGTTTGTTTAAGCATGTTGAAATTGAATCTGGGCAACATGTATTATTTATTGATATTTTTGTTGTTGTTTTACTTTTGTAGCTGTGTGTAGAAAGGGCACATCTGAAGTGACAGTTGGTTGCATCAGCTCTATGAACCTTGAATGTTTTTATGTCCTTTGTGTTCTTTAATGTTCCCCTCTTGTTTTCATACCAAGTTGGCCGCCACGGTGCTGTGTTCTGTCATAGTTGTTGCGTTTTTCTTGCATTGAACAAAGAGAGCACAGTCAAACTAGGCCAATAAATCGGATTCGGATTCTACTAGATAAAGAATTTAATTTATCAATTGGGTGTGTAAAACCATGTTTTTGGGCCTCTGGTGCTTTTTTCTGTTTTTAAAAATGTGTATTTATAAACAAGTCTCAAAGTTGACATTTCTAAAAGTGGTTATAGCCATCAAAATAAAACATACGAGCCTTCTCAAGATGGCACTTATCTGTTGAATGATAGATTAGTATACATTTACTGTGACCAAAGGCAAAACATTACTCCCATAACTCAATTTCTCAAGCCAAATTATATACGGAATACAGTATTATTATTGGCACTTGGCATATAAATTACAGTCTTTATGGTGCGTAAAAATCCTGCTTTTAATTCAGCATTATTCTTAGACGTTCCTCAGCACAGACAGAGCTGAAATGAACCAAATCCTACAATAAATCATTTCCCAGTTGAGGAATGAGTCACAGGATGGATTTATGTTCATAAAGAAAATGATTAACTAACATTTTTCTTTAAAAGTCCAACATCAGCGTCTGGCTCAAACATCCACTTCCAGTCAGGCGATGTAGAAGACGATGATGACATAGTGTGGCCAAAGAAAAGGAAGAAGTGAGACTCGTTTCAGCTGGCGATAAATGGCGGCGGAAGGGGTACCTGAAGGTGTGATGTTGCCCCCTTGGTGGGATGTCACGCAGCTATCACACTCTGCTACACCAGACACCACAATTAAGGTGCGCTTATCCATGCATCCATCCTGGGGTACAATCCAACTCAAACATTCAAATTAATCCAAGAAAGCTACTTCATTTATTTTTTTAAAGTGAAAAGTCTTGATGAACCTCGCTCGGATTTAGCACTCCTGTGTAATCCCTCTCTGTGCTGGATATTAAATTACTGATATGAAAACTGCGGTGGACAACAGACTACGCTGTATAATTAGCCTTCCAACCCGCGGGCACAACTTAACAACTAGCCCGCTCTGCGTTCCCCGTCCACTATGGATGACTTTGTTCTGTCTGGGCGAGAAGATGACAAATCAATTCAGGGAAACTGTGGTCAACAAGCCAGTTAAATCGCGACGGCCGTCCTGAATCACTCCCATTAATGGCGTGACTGATTCAGAATTTAAAGTACGAGTAGAGTGGAAAAACAATTTGCCTCTATATTGAAGCTATTATCATATATATCGGATTTATGACACCAAAGATATGATCAAAACAGTATCAATCTCACAGAGATTCTCGAGTCATTTTGAGAGATAATAAGGGAGCCACTCAAGTGATTACGTGACAGAGCCCTTCCCCATCAACAACAATGCTAATCAAGCAGACTTTGTAAGAGCCAACAACAATTACTTTGAGAATAATATAATTGTGAGCCCGAACACAAAGAGGATGAACAATAAGCTTTAGAAGCTGAGTGCTAAACGGATGCAGCTTTATGGAAACACTACAGCATCAGCAGCATTGATAGGTGCTAAACATACCATAAAAAAACCGTAATAAAACAAACACTGTACAACGTCCACTCTTGCTGGGATGACAATCGACGGGACACTCACATAATTCTGTTTAAATGAAGAATCAATCACATTCCTCACGAAGGGTTAAAAAAAAGTTCCTGCAGGAAGCCTATTTTGGGGTCTATTTCACCATCTCGGGGACGTGAAAGTCGACCAGCCTCTCGGTCCATGGCCACACGTGTCTACTACCAGGTGAGAGGTGCATGAATTACAATGTAGAATTTACTTTTAGCAAGTTTGAGACGAAGTGTGTCAACAACAGCAGCGTAAGATAGCATTAGCTCACAGCTATCAATGCGCTGCTAAAATAGTCCTTCTGCGTTGGCGCTTATAGTAACAATATCACTCATATCTGGTTAATATTCAGGTCAAGACATGTAAATGGAGTATTGTTGGCAGTGTCTCAATGTTTTTAGAGAAAGTATAACGAGCGTAACAGAAGACCCAGTATCTTTTGACTCATCCATCCATCCATCCATCCATTTTCTACCGCTTGTCCCTTTTGGGGTCGCAGGGGGTGCTGGAGCCTTAAATGTTAGCTATTTATTTACGATTTCGAATGCATAAAAAAAGCCAAGCATATGTGTTCTTGTCTCACATAAGGATTGTGAATTATAAAACACATCTCTTTCCATTTTTATTTCCAATCTGAATGATCTGATAACATGGTAAAAGTGCAGAAGCGTTACTACCGTGATGTAAATCTTCGAGAATAGCCGAAGGTATTCACAACGGAATATTCAAAATGGCTGACTGAATTTGTGGCATTTGTGGATGTTTAGACGTTATTTTCCACATGCTTTGCGGATTGTAAATACAATTGGATATGGTTTAATGGATACATTACAGTCAAACACAATTACCGTATTTTCTGAGTATAAGTCGCTTCGGAGTATAAGTCGCACCGGCCGAAAATGCATAATAAAGAACGAAAAAAACATATAAGTCGCACTGGAGTATAAGTCGCATATTTGGGGAAATGTATTTGATAAAAGCCAACACCAAGAATAGACATTTGAAAGGCAATTTAAAATAAATAAAGAATAGTGAACAACAGGCTGAATAAGTGTACGTTATATGAGGCATAAATAACCAACTGGTATGTTAACGTAACATATTATGGTAAATCATTTAAATAACTATAACATATAGAACATGCTATACGTTTACCAAACAATCTGTCACTCCTAATCGCTAAATCCCATGAAATCTTATACGTCTAGTCTCTTACGTGAATGACATCAATAATATTATTTGATATTTTACGGTCATGTGTTAATAATTTCACACATAAGTCGCTCCTGAGTATAAGTCGCGCCCCCGGCCAAACCATAAAAAAAAAACTGCGACTTATAGTCCGAAAAATACGGTAGACATATAAAGTTAATTTGTTTTTCCAAGTTACAATTACAGTGGAACAATAAAAGTTTTCCACCTTGGAAGTAATGGAAAAAAAAGACCTGTTCCGTAGCGGTGTAACGGTACAATAGTTACTGTATCTTCGTCCTTTTATGCATTACCGGAATTTAGTTCCTCAGGCATTTTCTTCGGTTTCCATAGCAAAGCACTTTCGACTTCTGGCAACAAGTGTGTGTCCATACGTCCGGAAACAAACACGAGTGTGTTGTAATCATGGCATACTTGGTAAGAGACAATAAAGACGGCTATTTTTTAGACAAATGAGGATTTACAACCTTATCTTTTTGAAGCTGAATATACGGAGGATGAACTGCTGGTTAGAGAAGCGAGCACAAAGAGAGGCTGAAACGTTGGAGCAGACAAAAGCAGAGAGAGTGAGGTTGGCGTGACTTGACGCTGCAAATGTGCAACTTGGAGCCTGTAGACATAAATGGCATGCTTACCCAAATTACACCGGGAAAAAAATGTCCCCGGCCAGCTGTACCAAACGCACAACTTTCCATCGAGTGAGTCACTATAATATTGATCATGATACACGCAGCACATCCAGCTATTAGTACAACTACATACACTGTCAAGCTAGCTGTGTACAAACAAAACATGAAATGTGGGCTAATACATTACAGATACTGTAATATGATTGTTCAAGTTTTTCAGTCAGCGCAGATTGGTGTCCTATCGCATTGTGTTGTGCATTACAAATTCAAAAGCTATTCAGCTGTTGACGCAGAAGCTAACTTACGGCTAATGCCGTAGCAAGCCGATGTGTTACCATGAAAGAGTTCCTCAGTGTTCGCTCTTACAATAACAATGTCGCTTGGTTATTATACAGGTTACAAAAGGTAAAAAAGTATTGTTGGCAGTTTTTGGATGCATTTTTTTAAGTGACAGAGGCAGTATGGATTGATCCCATTAGCTCAATTGCTAGCAATCTAGAACAAGCCGATTATTAGAAATTAGAATGCAAAAAACCATAAAGCCTTTTATCTTGTAAGGATTGTGAACGATAAGCAAATATCAAAAAAAAAAAGGGAAGTTCCCCTTTAAGGTCATTGTTAGTTCATTAAATCCAGCATGTAGACCTTTCATCATCCCTACTGAACACACGTACGTATTTCACCGGGAGGGTCAAGTGTTTGACGAAGGAACTATGGCCCGCCTTGACTCCCGCTAGCCATAGTCTGGGCCGTATTGTAGAGGTTTACAGATTAGATGCCTGTTGGAGGAACACTTCTTATTCCTAACTTGATGTTTACCGTACGGGAAATTGGTACTCCTCTGTAACGTACCAAAAATGTAGTCAACTACAAATACATCTATTACACCCCTATTTTACCATTATTACACTATGTCATAAAGTCTATAAACGGTATGAAAGTTAGTGTGAACCACTGTAAAATCCCCTGTAATATGGATATATTAAAACAATAAAACCCTGTTAAAGCATTTCAAAGTAAGAATTTTGGCTCCCGCAATTTGTTGGCCATTTGTTTTTAACGTATGCTCCACGACGTGTAGGCGGGCAGTCGAAACCAACATCCTCTTTTAGACGGTTTTCTGCGCATTTATCCACTATTTCCTTTTGCGACCAAATTCGGCGAAGACTTATGACGTGTGTTGTTTTTTGATGACGTATAGGAAACGTACAATGAACGTGACCGAATCGTTCAGACTGCAGTTGCATCACATACATATCAGATTTATAGCCACATATGAAAGAGGCCCAGGTCAGATTTTAAAAAAAACCCAGATATGTTACATATGAGTAAAATACATCGGAATTGACTTGCAAAAAAGTTAAAACTTTGAACGGTTTTCCTGAAAAATATCGATCCCTCTCTAATTAAATTAGACTCTGAGTGCTAAAATTGTTGGTTAAGAACGTCTCGAGGCAGGTGAGGCAAAATGGAGTGCACCGACTAGGCTGCAACCAGCCGAGGCGTTGTTGATTCCGTCTTGATTAGTTTAGACAAAATAATGTAAAGTATGGGAAGTTCTTGAGGCATTCAATCGATAGCAACTGGAATGTTCAGTTTGTCTTCGAAAACATTTTCATCTCTCATCCGAGTAGGATTCATCAGACTTAGTGAACTAGATCTGAACAATCTACGTCAGTGGTCCCCAACCACCGGACCGACTGGTACCGGGCTGCACAAGAATTAAAAAAAAAAAAAAAAAATTTTTTTTTTTTTTTTTTTTTAATGAAATCAACATAAAAAACACAATATATAAATTTATATCAATATAGATCAATACAGTCTGCAGGGATACAGTCCATAAGCACACATGATTGTATTTATTTATGTAAAAAAAAAAAAAAAAAAAATTTTTTTTTTTTTTTAAATACCCCCCCCCACCGGTCCGTGGGACAAATTTTCAAGCGTTGACCGGTCCGCAGCTACAAAAAGGTTGGGGACCACTGATCTACGTGGATGAGCATGAACTGTAAAACCTGCTCGGAGACTAACTCAACAGTCCAGTTGTTATCGATTGAATACCTGGAGAATACAATGACTGCATGAATGAGAACATCCATAAACATATGGGAAGTTGAGCTTCAACCATGCTACACCACAACTTTTCCTGGCAGCTTTGACATGCTCAATACTCGACTCAATGCTCGACTATGGCATTAAAACAGATGTTCAGAACATCAAGACAGATTATCCCATCCTAATAACACTTAATTGAGTCATGTTCAAGGACATGTTGTTGAATATCCATCCCCTGTTTTGTGTTTGAGTTTCCATGACTACAACGTTGTTGCGAGATAAACTTTTAACTCAGTGAGCATGAGATTTAATACGACATAAGACGTTAACTTTGAAGCATGCGGTGAGTGCAAGATTTCCAAGACCAGGAAGCAATATAAGATAATTGGACAGAACAGAACACAGAATGACTTAATGCGAATACTTTTGAACCAAAAAGCCTGAAAAAAAGAAAGAAAAGACTCTCTCCCTGTCACATTTAGTACTTGTTTTGACTGGAGGTGAGCATGCGCTGGACAGTTCTGGGAACAGTCAGGGCTGTTCACCCTCTGTCCAAACAGCAGCCCGCTCTGTATCAAGCAGACCTTGTCATGTCTGACCTGCCTGCTGGGAGGAACCCATTTTGACCTAAAACCAGGATTGTTTTTATTATTAAAAAGGCCCAATATTTAGTATCGGAAATGTGCTGTCCAAAAACAACTAAAAAACACACAGTACTGCATCTGCAGCTTTAATTATAATGGCCATAGTCCGTCCACTTCAGCCCTAAACTAACACCCTCCCTTCCACATCATACCTCTTCGGATTGTAAATAATCAAATGTAAATAATCAAATGTAAATAATCAAATGTAAATAATCAAATGTAGACACTTTTTCTTATACTTTCTGATCTCTCTCTCTATGTCCACTACTTGCTGTACATATCCTACCAAGTCAGTCCTACACTGTTCCAATGTCCATTTCTCTGATGATGCAATTGTTGATGACTGAAGTGTTGATACCAAACAATCCTAACCTCCCCCCCTCCATATCCCTCACCCCTGATTGTAAATAATGTATATAATTCATTGTATATACTCTGATGATTATCTTGTGTGATGACTGTATTATGAAAATAGTATATATCTGTATCATGAATCAATTTAAAACTTATTCGGGTGTTACCATTTAGTGGTTAATTGTACGGAATATGTACTTCACTGTGCAATCTACTAATAAAAGTTTCAATCAATCAATCAAACCAGACATGTCTAAGACAGCTCCAAGAAGCACTATTGTGCACTTAATCCACTTTTTTTCTTCAACGTAACAAATGCCATCTATCACATTGAACAACGCAACATTAGGAAGTTGGACACGAGGACGGGAACGTCAGCTACATTGTGCTAGGTTTGCTTGTTCGTTAAAATAAAACAAATGGCCGAAGCTGACTGACGCTGGTAGTTCGCAGAGCTTTAATTTAAGATGTGTAGTGAGGCCTGTTTTTTTCTTCTTCCCATATTTCTTCTCTTTTTTTCAGTCAAGAGACGAAGGCAGTATTAAGTCCACTATATTCTCCTTTGTGTTTGGCATAACAGGGTGATTTGTTTAACGTCCATCCATCCATTTTCTACCGCTTGTCCCATTCGGGGTCGCCTATCCCAGCTGCATTCGGGCGGAAGGCGGAGTGCACCCTGGACAAGTTGCCACCTCATCAGAGGGCCAACACAGGTAGACAGACAACATTCACACTCACATTCACACACTAGGGCCAATTTAGTGTTGCCAATCAACCTATCCCCAGGTGCATGTCTTTGGAGTCGGGAGGAAGCCGGAGTACCCGGAGGGAACCCCCGCAGTCACGGGGAGAACATGCAAACTCCACACAGAAAGATCCCGAGCCCGGGATAGAACTCAGGACCTTCGTATTGTGAGACACATGCACTAACCCCTGTCCCACCGTGCTGCCAGATTTGTTTAACGTGACACAGGAAAAGGGGGTAGTCGAGTAACCGGACAAGTATCGGTTCGACTCAAGCTACCTTCATCCCATAACTGTTGTGTCTTTGGGCAAGACATTCTCCCACATGGATATTTCACTGACCACCAAGCTGACCTACGCTATATTGCCACAAGTATTTGGCCAGCCATCCAAATGATCAGAATCAGGTGTCGTAATCACTTGGCCCGGCCACAGGTGTATAAAATCAAGCACCAAAACATTTTGGACAATTCCATGCTCCCAACCTTGTGGGAATAGTTTGGAGCAGGCCCCTTCCTCTTCCAACATGACTGTGCACCAGTGCACAAAGCAAGGTCCATAAAGACATGGATGAACTTGACTGGCCTGCACAGAGTCCTGACCTGAACCCGATAGAACACCTTTGGGATGAATCAGAACTAGGGCTGCAACAACTAATCGATTAAATCGATTAAAATCGATTATCAAAATAGTTGGCGATTAATTTAGTCATCGATTCGTTGGAACTATGCTATGCACATGAGGGGAGGCTTTTTTTCTTTTTTTTCTGATAATTTTTTTTGTCTTTTTTTTTTGTTTTATAAACCTTTATTTATAAACTGCAACATTTACAAACAGCTGAGAAACAATAATCAAAATAAGTACAAAAACAGTACAAAACAGTGCCAGGGCGGCGCTGAGGCTACGTCTCATGAGGTGGCGTAAGCTAGCCAATGATGTGTCATGTACAGCTCACGTGACGACGCCGTCTCCTTTGCTGGAAACATTTGAAAAATGGCGCAGGAAAACACTACCGATAGTTTAGCGGAGAAACATCTTGAGGTTATTGCTTCAATGGAGAAAAGTGTACGACCTAAGTCGTCAAAAGTGTGGGAACACTTCACTTTAAAGACTTCAAAGTAGACCGTTTCCTGCAAAATGGCACGGAAGTACAACATTGCTTCTGGAGCACCTGAAAAGGAAACATGTTGGAGCCATGGATGAAGGGAACTCACACTACGTAACTTTTTAAGTCCATAGTGGCAACAAGCATTCATGAGTTCAGCTTTTTTGTGAGTAACGTTAAAGTTATGCCTTTGTTGCAACACGGGGCTGATAATGTGTCTCCGGCACATTTGACTCCGTTTTGAGAGAGAAAACGCACGGTTACCAATTTCTAAATAAACAGAAATATCTCAGGTTGGTTTCATAATGGATCAATGTAGCCGGGCCGATAAAGCTATATAAATATATTTAGATTTGAGTGACGCTTTAGTATAACTAAACGTTATGAAGGTGCTGGAATATTTCATGCTATTATTCAGAGGCAGCCGAAAATTAATCCTTTATTATTCACAACAGAAACGTGTACAATATCTGATTCAGTTCTGATGAGTTACATTTCTGTGTTATTGTTGGTGTATGCTGCACCCCCAATGTCCACAACATGGTGCCAGTATGCTGGTTTTTTTCAATAAAATACTGGAAAGGATTGTAATGTAGTTTTTTTAATTTTTAAATCCGATTATTAATCGATTAATCGCAGTAATAATCGACAGATTAATCGATTATCAAATTAATCGTTAGTTGCAGCCCTAATCAGAACGGAGACCGAGAGCCAGGCCTTCTCGACCAACGTCAGTGTGTGACCTCACCAATGGGCTTTTGGAAGAATGGTGGAAAATTCCTATAAACACACTCCGCAACCTTGTGGACAGCCTTCCCGGAAGAGTTGAAGCTGCAATAGCTGCAAAAGGTGGACCGACAACATATTGAACCCTATGGGTTAGGAATGGGATGGCACTTCAAGTTCATATGTGAGTCAAGGCAGGTGGAATAATATTTGTGGCAATGTAGTGCTTCTTAGGGTTACATGCAGAGATACATTTAGCTGAAAAAGATCTGTCCACCATGTCTGAAAAGAGACATGTGGTGTTCTCAACCATCCCTGTAAGCAAGCAAACTGCCCCAAACTGCACACAGGCCACCAGAGAAGGGTCAAATGTCAATTGCAAGCCATAAAGTGCAAGTGTAACTGAAGGTGACACTAGTGGTGTCATTTGATTGTTCACAACACAAAAAGCACTGCTATCAATGGTGAGGCGTTTAAGGGGAGGAACGGCGGTTGTAAATTTGGGGTTTGGTGTCACAATTAGCGTTTTGTCGTTCAACGGGGGTGCTTAGAGTGGACTACTCACCAAGCAGCAGCAGTTTCACTTCTCTGGCTGCCTTCTCGCCATCTTCTCGCAGGTTCTTATCGATCATTTTGGACCTCTCGGCCGCGGCTTTATCCTCCTGGCTCACGGTGCAGCCCATGGTTCCTAGCGCTCGCTTCAGGACTGCTGTTTAAGTGGTAAAATTTACCTAAGAAGTAAAAAATACAAGGTTCGAAGGCCTTGTAAGGACAAAAAAAATCGAAAGTTGGGTAAACGGACTCCCTGTTTTTTTTCCCCGGTGAGTCCGGAGTGAACCCCCCTCCAAAAGACTTGATTTTCCCGTGAAAAGAAGCGACTTGTTCGGTCACACAAGCGGCATGAGTGCCTCTTGGCAAGTCGAACAACTTTCTGATGGTTTACTTTGACCAAAATCCTTCAACGCATGATAAACTGGCAAAAAGACGTTTCGTGTAGGGTGGAAAAAAACAAAAAAGGAAAAAAAAAAAAGTCTTCAGGCTTTAAAAACCAGATAATGTGGTTAAGTCAAAGCGGAATCCACACTCTCTCACTTAACGATCTTTGACAAAAATATGTCCACATGTCCTTTCTAGCATTCTTTCGCTGAAATTTGTCAGGTTTTTGAAGCCACACCCGGGTCCGCCGTCAAGTTCCCCTCCAGCCGAGACCGGCAAGCAGCGGCGTCACGGTCCACTCAGCAGGGACAGCCTTCAGCCGTGGACACACACGCACACTTAAAAAAGAAGACGAGAGAAATCAAAAGAAGAGAGAAATCAACCACGACCACGCCCCCTCGGTCACGCGGTGCTTCATGGGAAATGTAGTCAAATGTGCTCATCTCTAGCGAGTAGCGTTTATATTTACAAGTTAGCCGGAGTCCCTGCTTAATATTCAGCACAATATCAAACTATTGGTGCTATCATTATTGCGTGTATAAGATATATAGTTTTTATTTTAATGTAAAAAAACCCGAAAGTTTCTGCTTATGTAAGGTATTTAATCAAGTTTCGATTGAAACAGTGGCGTGGTTCTCTAGTGCCATCAAGTGGCCAAAGTCCAAACATGCAGCACTGAAATTTATAGCACAGCTTTTGATTGTGGCGTCAGTATTTTATTTCCATGTACAATTAGGTAAATCATCGCATGTTTAAATAAAACAATGCTAATAGAAAAAGTGATACAATTAAATACAACATATAATAATTATATTAGACAGCATCTCACCAAACGTAATGCTGAAATCGCCAAGAAAGCACACGACTTGAGAAAGCAGGGGGACATCTCATGTTTATATATATATATATATATATATATATATATATATATATATATATATATATATATATATATATATATATATATATATATATATATATATATATATATATATATATATATATATATATATATATATATAAATAAAATATAATATAATATATCAGTATATAATATATACTGCATATATAATATGTAAATATTACATATGTGTTATATTTTATATTGCTACCATGGTAAATTTTTAGTCTACTTTATACCTGCATTATCCTTTCCATCCTTAACCTTTCCATCCATCCATCCATCCATCCATCTTCTTCCACATATCCGAGGTCGGGTCGCGGGGGCAGCAGCCTAAGCAGGGAAGCCCAGACTTCCCTCTCCCCAGCCACTTTGTCCAGTTCTTCCCGGGGGATCCCGAGGCGTTCCCAGGCCAGCCGGGAGACATAGTCTTCCCAACGTGTCCTGGGTCTTCCCCGTGGCCTCCTACCGGTCGGACGTGCCCTAAACACCTCCCTAGGGAGGCGTTCGGGTGGCATCCTGACCAGATGCCCGAACCACCTCATCTGGCTCCTCTCGATCTTTCCATCCTTTGTAACTGAGCTACTATGTGGAACAATTTTCCTTGTGGATCAATAAAGTTTGTCTAAGTCTAAGAGTACTTGTTGTCAAAGACATCAATCAATCAATCAATCAATGTTTATTTATATAGCCCTAAATCACAAGTGTCTCAAAGGGCTGCACAAGCCACAACGACATCCGCGGTTCAGAGCCCACATAAGGGGCTCTAGGGGAGACCGGATGCAATGGACGTGGAGTGGGTCTGACATAATATTGTGAAAGTCCAGTCCATAGTGGATCTAACATAATAGTGAGAGTCCAGTCCATAGTGGGGCCAGCAGGAGACCATCCCGAGCCGAGACGGGTCAGCAGCGCAGAGATGTCCCCAACCGATGCACAGGTGAGCGGTCCACCCCGGGTCCCGACTCTGGACAGCCAGCACTTCATCCATGGCCACCGGACCTGTGCCCCCACCCCCTCCACCAGGGAGAGGGGGGCAGAGGAGAAAAGAAAAGAAACGGCAGATCAACTGGTCTAAAAGGGGGTCTATTTAAAGGCTAGAGTATACAAATGAGTTTTAAGATGGGACTTAAATGCTTCTACTGAGGTAGCATCTCTAACTGTTTCCATAGTACTGGAGCCCGAATAGAAAACGCTCTATAGCCCGCAGACTTTTTTTGGGCCCTGGCAATCACTAATAAGCCGGAGTTCTTTGAACGCAGACTTCTTGCCAGGACATATGGTCATCAAAGATCTAGAAGTATGTTGAACTTGACACTGCTTCGACAACAACAATAATAGTCTGACGGAAAACAAACATCTACATTCAACATCAACACTACTATGTTCCAAGGGACCACCGAACAAGAAGACCTGGATTCAGAATCCCATCCATCTACACCAGACCTGAGCAAATTAAGGCCCGGGGGCCACATGCGGCCCGTTAAGCTTTTCAGTCTGGCCCGCCGGACGTTCTCAAATAATATTTTTGTAGATCTTTAAGATGGAAAGTGTAGTTGCCATTATGATGTGTAGTCATGTTTTCTAATGAGCGTAAGTCTTCAACTATACTAAGTATTTCAATGGTTGGTTATCTGCGCTTATGGATGATGTACCAGTTACTACGGTAATCTAATTACTTAATATAGTAATCGAATTAGTTACTATGGTAATCTACGTCACAGCAGCTCAGACGAGGCACCAAGCAGTGTGGGCGGGAAGCGTTTCCACAGACGCGGAATGAGCTTTTCACAACAAAGTTCTAAAGCTTAGTGATATATCAGATATATCAGATTCTACGTGGGTTTATTTTGTACCCTTTGCGTTCATATTTCACTGTTTGTTGCATTTTTGTTGCGTTTCACTTGATTGTAAAATATGTCGATCGAAAGGGGGTGTGACGTTCATATTTTGTCAATATTCAATGTTTTATCGTTCATAGAAAAATTTAAAATTCCATTACGTTTTTTAAGGCGGTCTGTCATAGCGTTTTTAGCATTCAATCAGACATTATTGTGAAGTTTTGTATAAGGGTCCCTAAAAATAGATATATCGGCCCCCAGACACATTTTTCTCTCTAAATGTGGCCCCCGAGTCAAAATATTTGCCCAGGCCTGATCTCCACCTTTAGATATTATTGAAGCAACACTAACGATTGCTGAACAAGAAAATATGCAACGGAAAAACGTCTGCAACAAAGACCATAAAAGCCAGGATTTGAAGAATGACATAGATCCAGATCCATTTTTTTTCTCCCACATCAGTAATAATTGTTGTTGCTATGCAGGATGAACAATATAATAGCAACATTACATCTGACAACAAATGGTCATGTATTCATTTGCAGAAGCTTGTATGCAAACGACAAAAACATGAAGCACTTTTTAGAACAATACAACAAACCCTTCAAAGTGATCGCTGTCACAGAAACTGATCTGGAGGGATAGGAACTAAATTACATCAACAGAGCCAACAAGAACGGAGGACGAGTAGTGGTGTACGTGATGAAGAACCTGAACTACAAAGTGGTAAAAACATATCATTTGCTATTGATAGTATCTTAGAATGCTATTAATCAGCTGTTTATATAGAACACCTGAGTCAGGGGTCACCAACCTTTTTGAAACCAAGAGCTACTTCTTGGGTAGTGATTAATGCGAAGGGCTACCAGTTTCAAAACACTTCAATAAATTGCCAGAAATAGCCAATTTGCTCAATTTACCTTTAACTCTATGTTATTATTAATAATTAATGATATTTACACTTAATTGAACGGTTTAAAAGAGGAGAAAACACGAAAAAAATGACAATTAAATTTTGAAACATAGTTTATCTTCAATTTCAACTCTTTAAAATTCAAAATTCAACCGAAAAAAAAGAAGAGAAAAACTAATAATAAAAAAATAATTTATGGAACATAATTAGTAATTTTTCCTGATTAAGATTCATTTTAGAATTTTGATGACATGTTTTAAATAGGTTAAAATCCAATCTACACTTTGTTAGAATATATAACAAATTGGACCAAGCTATATTTCTAACAAAGACAAATCATTATTTCTTCTAGATTTTCCAGAACAAAATTTTTAAAAGAAATTCAAAAGACTTTGAAATAAGATTTAAATTTGATTCTATGGATTTTCTAGATTTGCCAGAATAATTTTTTTGAATTTTAATCATAATAAGTTTGAAGAAATATTTCACAAATATTCTTCGTCGAAAAAACAGAAGCTAAAATGAAGAATTAAATTAAAATGTATTTATTATTCTTTACAATAAAAAAAATTAATTTACTTGAATATTGATTTAAATTGTCAGGAAAGAAGAGGAAGGAATTTAAAAGGTAAAAAGGTATATGTGTTTAAAAATCCTAAAATCATTTTAAAGGTTGTATTTTTTCTCTAAAATTGTCTTTCTGAAAGTTATAAGAAGCAAAGTAAAAAAATTAATGAATTTATTTAAACAAGTGAAGACCAAGTCTTTAAAATATTTTCTTGGATTTTCAAATTCTATTTGAGTTTTGTCTCTCTTAGAATTAAAAATATTGGGCAAAGCGAGACCAGCTTGCTAGTAAATAAATAAAATTTAAAAAATAGAGGCAGCTCACTGGTAAGTGCTGCTATTTGAGCTATTTTTAGAACAGGCCAGCGGGCTACTCATCTGGTCCTTACGGGCTACCTGGTGCCCGCGGGCACCGCGTTGGTGACCCCTGACCTAAGTCAAGTGTTGAAACATTTGAAGACTAGATCAAGGCAAATTACAGACTACTGTCAAAAAGTACTTTTTTCATGTGTTGACTTCAACATTGAACCTTAATATGCAAAAGTCCGATGTTGACTTTATTGACACAATGTATAGCATGAGGTTATATTCTAAAACCACAAAACCCAACAGAACCACATGACTTTGTGCCACGCTTGATTGATAACATTTTTACCAATGATTTTCATAATAGCATTACAAGTGGTCTACTTACCACCCACATCAGTGATCATCTGACAGTTTTCACAATCTATGATGGACACTGCAAGAAGAGGAACATGGAAGACAACAAGAAATTTCAAAGACTATCCACAGAATAATATGATTGCTTTAAAAAAAAATTGCTAGAAAAGCAAACTTGGGACAATGTGTACAATGAAATTGATGTTGTTTAAGTATACGGTACATTGCTAAACATATTCATCACGCTTAATGACAAACATCATCCATGGAAACAACCTAATTGGAAGCAGAAAAAAGGACAATTAAGCATGAATGACAAAGGGATTTCATAAATGCTTGCAATATGAATAATACATTATACAGAACATTTACAACACACAGATCTACAGAGTCAGAAAATAAGTACAAAAAGTATCAAAACAAACCAAATAGCATACTACAAACATGTAGAAAATAATATTAGTCAATTATTAGACAGGAACAAAACAAAAAAAAACATGAGCGAAACATGGGAGCCCTCAAAATGGTGATAAGAAGGATCACCCCTAATACTTCTCATACGGACAAGTAAAAAATGACAATATGAACAAAGTAGTTGAAAGCTTCAATAACTACTAAACCAGTGAAGTTGGCACGTTGTGTAATTCGTAAATAAAAACAGAATACAATGATTTGCAAATCCTTTTCAATTTATATTCAATTGAATAGACTGCAAAGACAAGATATTTAATGTTGGAACAGAGAAACTTTATTTTTTTTGCAAATAATCATTAACTTAAAATTTAATGGCAGCAACACATTGCAAAAAAGTTGTCACAGGGGCATTTTTACCACTGTGTTACATGGCCTTTCCTTTTAACAACACTCAGTAAATGTTTGGGAACTGAAGACACCAATTTTTCAAGCTTTTCGGGTGGAATTCTTTCCCATTCTTGCTTGATGTACAGCTTAAGTTGTTCAACCTTGTATGGGTTGGGGTCTCCGTTGTGCTGTTTTAAGCTTCATAATGCGCCACATTTTCAATGGGAGACAGGTCTGGACTACAGGCAGGCCAGTCTAGTACCCGCACTCTTTTACTATGAAGCCACGCTGTTGTAACACGTGGCTTGTGCATTGTCTTGCTGAAATAAGCAGGGGCGTCCATGGTAACGTTGCTTGGATGGCAACATATGTTGCTCCAAAATCTGTATGTACCTTTCAGCATTAATGGTGCCTTCACAGATGTGTAAGTTACCAATGCCTTGGTCACTAATACACCCCCATACCATCACACATGCTGGCTTTTACACTTTGCGCCTATGACAATCTGGATGGTTCTTTTCTTCTTTGTTCCAGAGGACACGACGTCCACAGTTTCCAAAAACAATTTGAAATGTGGACTCGTCAGACCACAGAACACTTTTCCACTTTGTATCAATCCATCTTAGATGAGCTCGGGCCCAGCGAAGCCGACGGCGTTTCTGGGTGTTGTTGATAAACGGTTTTCGCCTTGCATAGGAGAGTTTTAACTTGCACTTACATATGTAGCGACAAACTGTAGTTACTGACAGTGGTTTTCTGAAGTGTTCCTGAGCCCATGTGGTGATATCCTTTACACACTGATGTTGCTTTTTGATGCAGTACCACCTGAGGGATTGAAGGTCCGTAATATCATGGCTAATGTGCAGTGATTTCTCCAGATTCTCTGAACCTTTTGATGATATTACGGAGCGTAGATGGTGAAATCCCTTAATTCCTTGCAACAGCTGGTTGAGAAATGTTGTTCTTAAACTGATCAACAATTGGCTCATGCATTTGTTGACAAAGTGGTGACCCTCGCCCCATCCTTGTTTGTGAATGACTGAGCATTTCATGGAAGCTGCTTTTATACCCAATCATGGCACCCACCTGTTCCCAATTAGCCTGTTCACCTGTGGGATGTTCCAAATAAGTGTTTGATGAGCATTCCTCAACTTTCTCAGTCTTTTTTGCCACTTGTGCCAGCTTTTTTGAAACATGTTGCAGGCATCAAATTCCAAATGAGCTAATATTTGCAAAAAATAACAACGTTTTCCAGTTCAAACGTTAAGTATCTTGTCTTTGCAGTCTATTCAATTGAATATAGTTTGAAAAGGATTTGCAAATCATTGTATTCTGCTTTTATTTACTATTTACACAACGTGACAACTTCACTGGTTTTGGGTTTTGTACTTCCATGATCCAGTGTCAGTTGAGGACTTCAATGACGCCATTGATAGAAATCCTAACTCAATGTTCATCACGGACGTGACTCAGGAGGAAATAGTTAAGATCGTGGATCAATGCAAATCCAAGACCTCAATTGATTGTAATGGAATTGATGTGGAAATGATAAAAAAAAAAGGTTATTGACGAGATTTCAGAAGCATTAATGTATATCAGTAATCTTCCCGGCAAATCTGAAGAAAAACAGTTATAAATAATAAATAGGCAATGAATAGGCAATAAAAGGAAACCGGTAATAAATAATGCATAGGCAATAACATAAGGCACCTAACAAAGGGACTGCTTTATTCTCACTTTCATCAGATTCTAAGCACAATACTGTCATTTTGAGGAAAAAACTATGTTTTTGTGTTTGCAAACTAGTGTTGTCCCAAGATGTATTTCGATACTTTTCGGTACTTTCCTAAATAAGGGGCACCACAAACAAATGGCATTATTGGCTTTATTTTAACAACAAATCTTAGGGTACATTAAACTCATGTTTCTTATTGCAATGGAAGAACAATTTTGTCCTTAAATAAAATAGTGAACATACTAACTAGACAACCTGTCTTTTAGTATAGAAAGCCAACAGAGGCTCCTAATTTGTCTGCTGATGTATGCAGTAACACATACACTACCGTTCAAAAGTTTGGGGTCACCCAAACAATTTTGTGGAATAGCCTTCATTTCTAAGAACAAGAATAGACTGTCGAGTTTCAGATGAAAGTTCTCTTTTTCTGGCCATTTTGAGCGTTTAATTGACCCCACAAATGTGATGCTCCAGAAACTCAATCTGCTCAAAGGAAGGTCAGTTTTGTAGCCTCTGTAACGAGCTAAAGTGTTTTCAGATGTGTGAACATGATTGCACAAGGGTTTTCTAATCATCAATTAGCCTTCTGAGCCAATGAGCAAACACATTGTACCATTAGAACACTGGAGTGATAGTTGCTGGAAATGGGCCTCTATACACCTATGTAGATATTGCACCAAAAAGCAGACATTTGCAGCTAGAATAGTCATTTACCACATTAGCAATGTATAGAGTGTATTTCTTTCAAGTTAAGACTAGTTTAAAGTTATCTTCATTGAAAAGTACAGTGCTTTTCCTTCAAAAATAAGGACATTTCAATGTGACCCCAAACTTTTGAACGGTAGTGTATGTCTCATTTCTCATTGTATGAGGGATTTGGTGTTCTGTTAGTGCTCAAGGCAAGCTTGTTATGAGTTTATACTTATACTTTTCTAATTCTACAAAGGCTGATTTTTGTAATGCTATGTCGAGGTCGTCACCTGCTAATTTGACACACTGACTCTCACAAACAATTTTCCCTTTTTGAAGGGTGCAACAAACGTTAAAAATACTGTGTTTGATTTCTGCAGGGCTGTGCAGCAAAGCCGAGTCCACACATCACAACATTGAGGCAGGGATACTGTGATCACTTCTCCAATTTCAACAAGATTATAACTGAAGAAAATAAGAGACACTTGAATCATCTCCCCGTCAGGGAATCGAACCCTGGTCTTCCGCGTGACAGGCGGAGATACTGTCCACTATACTAACGAGGACTGCTTTGCCCAACCTTTTCCAAGGGACAAGCCAACGTTTGTGGCTTTTGCCTGCCATGGAAGGAAAGTCTGTTTGCTCTTGTTAGACTTGTATAATGTTCCAAAGTCCAAGTCCAAATTCATGCAGCACTTTCCATTGTGTAGTGGTTATCACTTCACTGTCGCCTAAGACACGAAAGTTTCCTCGGTTCAAAGAATACAATTCGCATTTCTGACATGGTACACGAATGCAATGGGTGCTTCACCTATCTGTCAAGAAACCATGTAGGAGACGATTGTCTGAGGCTATATCAACTCCCTGGTGGTCTAGTGGCTAGGATTTGTTGCTTTCACTGCTGTGGCCCTGGTTCGATTCCCGGTCAAGGAACAAATGTTCAACCCTTGCTCAGATCTGACAATTTATAAAAAACTTACTTGACTTTCATGCTCATTAGATACAAATCATTATCGCTGACATTTTCCATAAAGGCAACGTGGACGTTGCTCAACTTTGGCCAAAACAAGATCCCTGAGATTCTCAGCTTTCCTCTTTCTTGTCTTCTTCGAGTTCCACTGTGCGACACCTTTCCAGTTCTCCACACACAACCAGCCTAGTCTCTAACAGCTTCCAGATTTTGTTGGTTGCACTGCACAGGCAGGAGAGAGCAGACTAACAAATGACTCATCGTCTGCACTCCTCCACACTAACATGCTGTAGAACAGGGGTCACCAACGCGGTGCCCGCGGGCACCAGGTCGCCCGTAAGGACCAGATGAGTCGCCCGCGGGCCTGTTCTAAAAAAAAAAAAAGTTTTTTTTTGTTGTTTTTTTTAAAATTAAATCTACATAGAAAAAACACAAGATACACTTTCAATCAGTGCATCAACCCAAACAACCTCCCCCATGCACACTCATCCACACCCACTCACAAAAAAGGGGTTATTTCTTTCTGCTACCAATATTCTGGTTCCCACAACATAGACAACACATCTGCAAGGGACACAGTCCCTGAAGCACACATGATTGTATAGGCTGCTGGTCCACTAACATTTTCATTAGTTACTATGTTTTATGTAATTATTTTTATATTGTTTTACTTTCTTTTTTATCCAAGAAAATGTTTTTTATTTATTTATCTTGTTTTATTTTATTTTTTTAAAAAGGGCCTTATCTTCAACAGACCAGGTTGTCAATGAAATTAGATTTGTTTAAAGGGTTTTTTAAACCAGGCCCAGTCCAGATAATGTCCAAGTCGGACTCAGCAACACACACCTTCATTCATGTACACAGAAAAAAATTAGATTGCAGATTGCATATAATTTATAAACAAAATTACATTTTCAAAATAAACATTTATGTACAGTCCAGATTATGTCCAGGTCACTCAAATTAGGGAACACAACAACAGATATCATATAATCTATAAACATAATTATACTTTCAAAATAAGCCTTTGAGGACTTCTCATCTTTTTTTTAATGTTTTTTGGCATCATTATCGTTTTCAACCATGCAACTTTCTAAAGTTATAAAATACTGAATAACTGTTTTAAAGAAAGTAATACTAAGTGAATATCTGTTTTTGGCCTTAAAAATAAACATTTTACCGAGTACTATAATTAAATTGACTAAATCATGATTGTCAATGAACTCTCCTAAAATAACAGAAACCACATTAAGCTTCATAAACAAACCAATCCTTAAACACATTTTTTCAACTTCCACCCAAAACAAAGACACAATATGACAATACCAAAACAAATGCAGGGTGGATTCAGGCTCCTCACAACAAAATCGGCAATCATCTGACTCTGTCATATTCCATAATTTTAACATTTTCCCTGTGGGTAAAGTTATAAATAATTTTAATTTGAAAATAACGATTTTGCACATCGATAGTGGTTTTATAGATTAGTTTGAATATGGCATCCCATGGCAACGGGCAGTCAAAAAAGTCCTCCCATTTTCCATTTGTGTTGTATGAGGCAGCCTTCAAATATTTCTTTATTAAATAAAAATTATATATTTTTCTATTTATTTTAGTTCCTTTTTGCCAACTAGAATTTCTTATTAGAGGTTTACAAACTAATAATTTAGTAGTTCCATAATTAATTATTTGTTTCCATCTTTTCCCAATGACTCCAGTTAGTTGATAAAATGAAAAGCTTGAGCAAGCATCACCATACATAGCTCTAAATTCATCATACTTCATAATTTTACCATTCTCATTGATAATATCATTGACAAAAATGATTCCTCTTTCAAACACATTTTTCCAAAAGAAAGGCTTTCCATCTATTAAAATATTAGAGTTCATCCATATTAACTGCTGCAAAATATCGTCTCTTTTTTCTGGCACATAAAATTGAAAACACCACTATGAGTGGATTGTTTCCTTTATGTTTCCCAGCAGACTCTCTGGGAGGGGATCACTTGTAAAAAAGGATACAATTTCTTTTGATACAGTACATGTTTTTTGTCCAACAGGACATTTGTGTACCACTCAATGTTTAAATACATCTTTGGAACAATTGATGCTTTTAAAGACAGACACATAGCTTCAAGGTTGAGAAGTTCCAGCCCCCATATTCATACTCTTTGTACAAAACCTTTCTTTTAATCTTTTCTGGTTTGCCGTTCCAGACAAAATCGAAGACCCTCCGCTCATAAATCTTAAACAAGTTTTGTGATGGAGCTGGTAATGACAAAAACAAATAAATAAATTGAGGAATAATTAACGAGTTGGCAATAGACATTTTACCATACAAGGTTAGGGATTTCCCTTTCCATAATTGCATAATTTTGTCCAGCTTTCTTAGTCGATTATCATAATTTACTGAGCCTAGATCTTCCAGATTTTCTGGGACAACAACACCAAGTATGTTAACTGGTCCATCTGTCCACAAAACAGGCACTTTGCATTCCATTCGAAAGGACGTTCCCTTTAGATTTCCGATCCTTAACATTTTACATTTATCATAATTAAGCTTAAGGCCAGATTGCTGTGAAAATATGTCCAAAAGATTAAGAAGGTTCCGCAAACAATGAGGAAAAATCTTATCTTTGTGAATCAGCCTTTTCTGACATGAACTTCATCAAGAACAAACACAGAACACGCCTCACTGATGCAGATCTGCAAGACTCACTCAGAGTTGCAGTGTCAAGTTACACAACAGAGTACAACACACTAGTTAACAGCATGCAATGCCAGGCTTCCCACTAACTGACAAAGAAACAGATAACAGATTTGGTGTCCAGTTCAAAGTGTGACATGATTTAAAAATTTGAGAGTTTACTTTTGTATTTTACATGAGTTATTATTTGTACAAACATGGTGCAAAGTAATTCATGATTTGTTAAAAAAAATGTTAGTGGCTAGCTAGTTAAAATGGGATATTGTGATTTCACAAGACTGTCTTAGAAGTGATCATTTGAAAATGTTCAATTTGAAAAATGTGCACTTAGAGAAAATATAAAAATAAAGTGTTGCATATTGATATTTATCTGTTTCTATATATATTTATTGTGAGAAATCATTAAGATGATCAGTGTTTCCACAAAGATAAATATCATTAATTATTAATAATAACAGAGTTAAAGGTAAATTGAGCAAATTGGCTACTTCTGGCTATTTATTTAAGTGTGTATCTAACTGGTAGCCCTTCGCAGTAATCAGTACCCAAGAAGTAGCCCTTGGTTTCAAAAAGGTTGGTGACCCCTGCAGTAGAACTATCCTCACAGCCTCTTTTGTTCATGGATACCTTGCAACGATCCGTTTCTCAGATCTTGGGCGATTTAGGCCAAGGCCAGGACCAAAAAGGCCACACTTCTCTGGAGCCGGGCAGAATACATTTGCTTAGGCATAGAGAGGATTTGTGTGAGGCTTTCTCCCGGCGGCTAGAGCAGAGGGCCAACCTGTTGCTGTGATGGCTGTCAATCAGGGCTTATACTGAATGTAGGAAGTTTTGCCTTGATTTTAATCTCTTCTTTGCTGGTTCTTGGTCAAACAGAGCGAGACGAGGGTCTGTTTCTTGTTTGAGCTTTTCTTCTGACAAACGTTAGTAAAATACTGTGTTTGATTTCTGCAGGGCTGTGCAGCAAAGCCGAGTCCACACATCACAACATTGAGGGAAGGATACTGTGGTCACTTCTCCAATTTCAACAAGATTATAACTGATGAAAATAAGAGACACTTGAATCACCTCCCCGTCAGGGAATCGAAACCTGGTCTTCCGCGTGACAGGCGGAGATACTGTCCACTATACTAACGAGGACTCCTTTGCTCAACCTTTTCGAAGGGACAAGCCAACGTTTGTGGCTTTTGCCTGCCATGGAAGGAAAGTCTGTTTGCTCTTGTTAGACTTGTATAATGTTCCAAAGTCCAAGTCCAAATTCATGCAGCACTTTCCATTGTGTAGTGGTTATCACTTCACTGTCGCCTAAGACACGAAAGTTTCCTCGGTTCAAAGAATACAATTCGCATTTCTGACATGGTACACGAATGCAATGGGTGCTTCACCTATCTGTCAAGAAACCATGTAGGAGACGATTGTCTGAGGCTGTATCAACTCCCTGGTGGTCTAGTGGCTAGACTTCGTTGCTATCACTTCTGTGGCCCTGGTTCGATTCCCGGGCAAGGAACAAATGTTCAACCCTTGCTCAGTTCTGACAATTTATAAAAAACTTACTTGTTCATGTTCATTAGATACAAATCATTATCGTTGACATTTTCCATAAAGGCAACGTGGACGTTGCTCAACTTTGGCCAAAAAAAGATCCCTGAGATTCTCAGCTTTCCTCTTTCTTGTCTTCTTCGAGTTCCACTGTGCGACACCTTCCCAGTTCTCCACACACAACCAGCCTAGTCTCTAACAGCTTCCAGATTTTGTTGGTTGCACTGCACAGGCAGGAGAGAGCAGACTAACAAATGACTCATCGTCTGCACTCCTCCACACTAACATGCTGTAGAACTATCCTCATAGCCTCTTTTGTTCATGGATACCTTGCAACGAACCGTTTCTCAGATCTTGGGCGATTTAGGCCAAGGCCAGGACCAAAAAGGCCACACTTCTCTGGAGCCGGGCAGAATACATTTGCTTAGGCAGAGAGAGGATTTGTGTGAGGCTTTCTCCCGGCGGCTAAAGCAGAGGGCCAACCTGTTGCTGTGATGGCTGTCAATCAGGGCTTATACTGAATGTAGGAAGTTTTGCCTTGATTTTAATCTCTTCTTTGCTGGTTCTTGGTCAAACAAAGCTAGACGAGGGTCTGTTTCTTGTTTGAGCTTTTCTTCTGAAGTCTGATATAGGGAGGATCAATGTCTGACAGCAGATAGAGATTGTCGGTTCTAATAGATTTCAAGCATCCAGTTAAAGCCTTGCAAACAGTGTTTAGGACAGGGTCTATTTCGGCAACATGACAAGAAGCACTTTTGGCTGTATTGAATCATAAAGCGAGTTCAGTTTCTCGGATAGTGGCAGAATCTGTTCCCCAGCTGGTATTGGCCAGTTTTTTAGGATGCTGTTCCCAACTCCAACCTTAGCTTTAACCCTCTTAATGTGATATTTGAAGGTGACCAAGATAGACTGTCTGTGGTTGTATTGAATCTGTTTTCTGTACCAACTGACTTTAGGCTAACCATTGGTATATGTGTTCTTGAGGTGGAAGGCTGTAATTTAACTGTTGTCAGGGTTTGCTCGTAGGTGATTAGTTGCATTGTAGTGAATAAGACCGTACAGGGCTGAGCCTAAGGACTTTTCTAATTCTACAAAGGTTGATTTTTGTGATGCTATGTCGAGGTCGTCACCTGCTGCGCCCCTAACCTTTAATTTGACACACTGACTCTGACAAACAATTTTCCCTTTTTGAAGACTTGTTATGCATCCTAATTTCGAGGGGTGCAACAAACGTTAAAAATACTGTGTTTGATTTCTGCAGGGCGGTGCAGCAACGCAGAGTCCACACATCACAACATTGAGGGAGGGATACTGTGGTCACTTCTCCAATTTCAACAAGATTATAACTGATGAAGAAAAGAGACACTTGAATCACCTCCCCGTCAGGGAATCGAACCCTGGTCTTCCGCGTGACAGGCGGAGATACTGTCCACTATACTAACGAGGACTGCTTTGCTCAACCTTTTCCAAGGGACAAGACAACATTTGTGGCTTTTGCCTGCCATGGAAGGAAAGTCTGTTTGCTCTTGTTAGACTTGTATAATGTTCCAAAGTCCAAGTCCAAATTCATGCAGCACTTTCCATTGTGTAGTGGTTATCACTTCACTGTCGCCTAAGACACGAAAGTTTCCTCGCTTCAAAGAATACAATTCGCATTTCTGACATGGTACACGAATGCAATGGGTGCTTCACCTATCTGTCAAGAAACCATGTAGGAGACGATTGTCTGAGGCTATATCAGCTCCCTGGTGGTCTAGTGCCTAGGATTTGTTGCTTTCACTGCTGTGGCCCTGGTTCGATTCCCGGTCAAGGAACAAATGTTCAACCCTTGCTCAGATCTGACAATTTATAAAAAACTTTCTTGACTTTCATGCTCATTAGATACAAATCATTATCGCTGACATCTTCCATAAAGGCAACGTGGACGTTGCTCAACTTTGGCCAAAACAAGATCCCTGAGATTCTCAGCTTTCCTCTTTCTTGTCTTCTTCGAGTTCCACTGTGCGACACCTTTCCAGTTCTCCACACACAACCAGCCTAGTCACTGACAGCTTCCAGATTTTGTTGGTTGCACTGCACAGGCAGGAGAGAGCAGACTAACTAATGACTCATCGTCTGCACTCCTCCACACTAACATGCTGTAGAACTATCCTCATAGCCTCTTTTGTTCATGGATACCTTGCAACGATCCGTTTCTCAGATCTTGGGCGATTTAGGCCAAGGCCAGGACCAAAAAGGCCACACTTTTCTGGAGCCGGGCAGAATACATTTGCTTAGGCATAGAGAGGATTTGTGTGAGGCTTTCTCCCGGCGGCTAGAGCAGAGGGCCAACCTGTTGCTGTGATGGCTGTCAATCAGGGCTTATACTGAATGTAGGAAGTTTTGCCTTGATTTTAATCTCTTCTTTGCTGGTTCTTGGTCAAACAGAGCGAGACGAGGGTCTGTTTCTTGTTTGAGCTTTTCTTCTGACAAACGTTAGTAAAATACTGTGTTTGATTTCTGCAGGGCTGTGCAGCAAAGCCGAGTCCACACACCACAACATTGAGGGAAGGATACTGTGGTCACTTCTCCAATTTCAACAAGATTATAACTGATGAAAATAAGAGACACTTGAATCACCTCCCCGTCAGGGAATCGAACCCTGGTCTTCCGCGTGACAGGCGGAGACACTGTCCACTATACTAACGAGGACTGCTTTCTCCAACCTTTTCCAAGGGACAAGCCAACGTTCGTGGCTTTTGCCTGCCATGCCACAACCAAAGCGTTGCAATTTTATTTTTCTGCCATCTCAAACTGCCGACAAATTGATCTGTTAAAAGCAATCGTTCAGGGTAGTGTGGCCGAGCGGTCTAAGGCGCTGGATTAAGGCTCCAGTCTCTCTGGAGGCGTGGGTTCAAATCCCACCACTGCCACTTTTGCTGGTAACACACTTGTATCTTCCCTGACTGAGGTGATAAGACCCTGGGCCTAATTTGGAAAGCTTTGGAAAGCTTGCAAAAACAGGGCAAACACGTTGGCTTTGGAGTTTTTCACGCCAGGTATGCAATGAAAAAAACACAACCAGCACAGTTTTAAGGCCCCGCAGCAGCCTCCGGTAAAGCTAAAAGGTGGATGTGTGTGTATGTTTATCAACATGTCGTTTGAAGATCTCCGCCCCTACTTAAGACATTCAGGCCAATTTTATCTGTTTCTGTATTTGGATCACACTGCAGTAAGAGGATGTCTCACTGGCCGGCACGGAGCCACTTGCAGGAGGGAGTTGGCCTGTCTGGTGACATTGTGTAGAAACAACCTTAACCTCAACACGGACTACACCAAGAAGACAATAGAAGACATGAGGAAGGAAAGTCTGTTTGCTCTTGTTAGACTTGTATAATGTTTCAACGTCCAAGTCCAAATTCATGCAGCACTTTCCATTGTGTAGTGGTTATCACTTCACTGTCGCCTAAGACACGAAAGTTTCCTCGGTTCAAAGAATACAATTCGCATTTCTGACGTTGCTCAACTTTGGCCAAAACAAGATCCCTGAGATTCTCAGCTTTCCTCTTTCTTGTCTTCTTCGAGTTCCACTGTGCGACACCTTTCCAGTTCTCCACACACAACCAGCCTAGTCACTGACAGCTTCCAGATTTTGTTGGTTGCACTGCACAGGCAGGAGAGAGCAGACTAACAAATGACTTATCGTCTGCACTCCTCCACACTAACATGCTGTAGAACTATCCTCATAGCCTCTTTTGTTCATGGATACCTTGCAACGATCCGTTTCTCAGATCTTGGGCGATTTAGGCCAAGGCCAGGGCCAAAAAGGCCACACTTCTCTGGAGCCGGGCAGAATACATTTGCTTAGGCATAGAGAGGATTTGTGTGAGGCTTTCTCCCGGCGGCTAGAGCAGAGGGCCAACCTGTTGCTGTGATGGCTGTCAATCAGGGCTTATACTGAATGTAGGAAGTTTTGCCTTGATTTTAATCTCTTCTTTGCTGGTTCTTGGTCAAACAGAGCGAGACGAGGGTCTGTTTCTTGTTTGAGCTTTTCTTCTGACAAACGTTAGTAAAATACTGTGTTTGATTTCTGCAGGGCTGTGCAGCAAAGCCGAATCCACACACCACAACATTGAGGGAAGGATACTGTGGTCACTTCTCCAATTTCAACAAGATTATAACTGATGAAAATAAGAGACACTTGAATCACCTCCCCGTCAGGGAATCGAACCCTGGTCTTCCGCGTGACAGGCGGAGATACTGTCCACTATACTAACGAGGACTGCTTTGCTCTGCCTTTTCCAAGGGACAAGCCAACGTTCGTGGCTTTTGCCTGCCATGCCACAACCAAAGCGTTGCAATTTCATCTTTCTGCCATCTCATAATGCCGACAAATTGATCCGTTAAAAGCTCTCGTTCAGGGTAGCACCTTGTGGTAGTAAGGCGCTGGATTTAGGCTCCAGTCTCTCTGGAGGCGTGGGTTCAAATCCCACCACTGCCATTTTTGCTGGTAACACACTTGTATCTTCCCTGACTGAGGCGATGAGACCCTGGGCCTAATTTGGAAAGCTTGCAAAAATAGGGCAAACACGTTGGCTTTGGAGTTTTTCACGCCAGGTATGCAATAAAAAGAACACAACCAGCACAGTTTTAAGGCCCCGCAGCAGCCTCCGGTAAAGAAAAAAGGTGGACGTGTGTGTATGTTTATCAACATGTCGTTTGAAGATCTCCGCCCCTACTTAAGACATTCAGGCCACTTTTATCTGTTTCTGTATTTGGATCACACCGCAGTAATAGGATGTCTCACTGGCCGGCACGGAGCCACTTGCAGGAGGGAGTTGGCCTGTCTGGTGACATTGTGTAGAAACAACCTTAACCTCAACACGGACTACACCAAGAAGACAATAGAAGACATGAGGAAGGAAAGTCTGTTTGCTCTTGTTAGACTTGTATAATGTTTCAACGTCCAAGTCCAAATTCATGCAGCACTTTCCATTGTGTAGTGGTTATCACTTCACTGTCGCCTAAGACACGAAAGTTTCCTCGGTTCAAAGAATACAATTCGCATTTCTGACATGGTACACGAAAGCAATGGGTGCTTCACCTATCTGTCAAGAAACCATGTAGGAGACGATTGTCTGAGGCTATATCAGCTCCCTGGTGGTCTAGTGCCTAGGATTTGTTGCTTTCGCTGCTGTGGCCCTGGTTCGATTCCCGGTCAAGGAACAAATGTTCAACCCTTGCTCAGATCTGACAATTTACAAAAAACTTACTTGACTTTCATGCTCATTAGATACAAATCATTATCGCTGACATTTTCCATAAAGGCAACGTGGACGTTGCTCAACTTTGGCCAAAACAAGATCCCTGAGATTCTCAGCTTTCCTCTTTCTTGTCTTCTTCGAGTTCCACTGTGCGACACCTTTCCAGTTCTCCACACACAACCAGCCTAGTCTCTAACAGCTTCCAGATTTTGTTGGTTGCACTGCACAGGCAGGAGAGAGCAGACTAACAAATGACTCATCGTCTGCACTCCTCCACACTAACATGCTGTAGAACTATCCTCATAGCCTCTTTTGTTCATGGATACCTTGCAACGATCCGTTTCTCAGATCCTGGGCGATTTAGGCCAAGGCCAGGGCCAAAAAGGCCACACTTCTCTGGAGCCGGGCAGAATGCATTTGCTTAGGCATAGAGAGGATTTGTGTGAGGCTTTCTCCCGGCGGCTAGAGAAGAGGGCCAACCTGTTGCTGTGATGGCTGTCAATCAGGGCTTATACTGAATGTAGGAAGTTTTGCCTTGATTTTAATCTCTTCTTTGCTGGTTCTTGGTCAAACAGAGCGAGACGAGGGTCTGTTTCTTGTTTGAGCTTTTCTTCTGACAAACATTAGTAAAATACTGTGTCTGATTTCTGCAGGGCTGTGCAGCAAAGCCGAGTCCACACACCACAACATTGAGGGAAGGATACTGTGGTCACTTCTCCAATTTCAACAAGATTATAACTGATGAAAATAAGAGACACTTGAATCACCTCCCCATCAGAGAATCGAAACCTGGTCTTCCGCGTGACAGGCGGAGATACTGTCCACTATACTAACGAGGACTGCTTTGCTCAACCTTTTCCAAGGGACAAGCCAACGTTTGTGGCTTTTGCCTGCCATGCCACAACCAAAGCGTTGCAATTTCATCTTTCTGCCATCTCAAACTGCCGACAAATTGATCTATTAAAAGCAATCATTCAGGGTAGTGTGGCCGAGCGGTCTAAGGCGCTGGATTAAGGCTCCAGTCTCTCTGGAGGCGTGGGTTCAAATCCCACCACTGCCATTTTTGCTGGTAACACACTTGTATCTTCCCTGACTGAGGTGATAAGACCCTGGGCCTAATTTGGAAAGCTTTGGAAAGCTTGCAAAAACCGGGCAAACACGTTGGCTTTGGAGTTTTTCACGCCAGGTATGCAATGAAAAAAACACAACCAGCACAGTTTTAAGGCCCCGCAGCAGCCTCCGGTAAAGCGAAAAGATGGACGTGTGTGTATGTTTATCAACATGTCGTTTGAAGATCTCCGCCCCTACTTAAGACATTCAGGCCACTTTTATCTGTTTCTGTATTTGGATCACACCGCAGTAATAGGATGTCTCACTGGCCGGCACGGAGCCACTTGCAGGAGGGAGTTGGCCTGTCTGGTGACATTGTGTAGAAACAACCTTAACCTCAACACGGACTACACCAAGAAGACAATAGAAGACATGAGGAAGGAAAGTCTGTTTGCTCTTGTTAGACTTGTATAATGTTTCAACGTCCAAGTCCAAATTCATGCAGCACTTTCCATTGTGTAGTGGTTATCACTTCACTGTCGCCTAAGACACGAAAGTTTCCTCGGTTCAAAGAATACAATTCGCATTTCTGACATGGTACACGAATGCAATGGGTGCTTCACCTATCTGTCAAGAAACCATGTAGGAGACGATTGTCTGAGGCTATATCAGCTCCCTGGTGGTCTAGGCAGGAGAGAGCTGACTAACAAATGACTCATCGTCTGCACTCCTCCACACTAACGTGCTGTAGAACTATCCTCATAGCCTCTTTTGTTCATGGATACCTTGCAACGATCCGTTTCTCAGATCCTGGGCGATTTAGGCCAAGGCCAGGACCAAAAAGGCCACACTTCTCTGGAGCCGGGCAGAATACATTTCTCAGATCTTGGGCGATTTAGGCCAAGGCCAGGGCAGAATACATTTGCTTAGGCATAGAGAGGATTTGTGTGAGGCTTTCTCCCGGCTGCCAATGTGGGTTTATATTGAATGTAGGAAGTTTTGCCTTGATTTTAATCTCTTCTTTGCTGGTTCTTGGTCAAACAGAGCGAGACGAGGGTCTGTTTCTTGTTTGAGCTTTTCTTCTGACAAACGTTAGTAAAATACTGTGTTTGATTTCTGCAGGGCTGTGCAGCAAAGCCGAATCCACACATCACAACATTGAGGGAGGGATACTGTGGTCACTTCTCCAATTTCAACAAGATTATAACTGATGAAGATAAGAGACACTTGAATCACCTCCCCGTCAGGGAATCGAACCCTGGTCTTCCGCGTGACAGGCGGAGATACTGTCCACTATACTAACGAGGACTGCTTTGCCCAACCTTTTCCAAGGGACAAGCCAACGTTTGTGGCTTTTGCCTGCCATGCCACAACCAAAGCGTTGCAATTTTACTTTTCCGCCATCTCAAACTGCCGACTAATTGATCTGTTAAAAGCATTCGTTCAGGGTAGTGTGGCCGAGCGGTCTAAGGCGCTGGATTAAGGCTCCAGTCTCTCTGGAGGCGTGGGTTCAAATCCCACCACTGCCATTTTTGCTGGTAACACACTTGTATCTTCCCTGACTGAGGTGATAAGACCCTGGGCCTAATTTGGAAAGCTTTGGAAAGCTTGCAAAAACCGGGCAAACACGTTGGCTTTGGAGTTTTTCACGCCAGGTATGCAATGAAAAGAACACAACCAGCACAGTTTTAAGGCCCCGCAGCAGCCTCCGGTAAAGCGAAAAGATGGACGTGTGTGTATGTTTATCAACATGTCGTTTGAAGATCTCCGCCCCTACTTAAGACATTCAGGCCACTTTTATCTGTTTCTGTATTTGGATCACACCGCAGTAATAGGATGTCTCACTGGCCGGCACGGAGCCACTTGCAGGAGGGAGTTGGCCTGTCTGGTGACATTGTGTAGAAACAACCTTAACCTCAACACGGACTACACCAAGAAGACAATAGAAGACATGAGGAAGGAAAGTCTGTTTGCTCTTGTTAGACTTGTATAATGTTCCAAAGTCCAAGTCCAAATTCATGCAGCACTTTCCATTGTGTAGTGGTTATCACTTCACTGTCGCCTAAGACACTAAAGTTTCCTCGGTTCAAAGAATACAATTCACATTTCTGACATGGTACACGAATGCAATGGGTGCTTCACCTGTCTGTCAAGAAACCATGTAGGAGACGATTGTCTGAGGCTATATCAGCTCCCTGGTGGTCTAGTGCCTAGGATTTGTTGCTTTCACTGCTGTGGCCCTGGTTCGATTCCCGGTCAAGGAACAAATGTTCAACCCTTGCTCAGATCTGACAATTTATAAAAAACTTACTTGACTTTCTTGCTCATTAGATACAAATCATTATCGCTGACATTTTCCAGAAAGGCAATGTGGACGTTGCTCAACTTTGGCCAAAAAAAGATCCATGAGATTCTCAGCTTTCCTCTTTCTTGTCTTCTTTGAGTTCCACTGTGCGACACCTTTCCAGTTCTCCACACACAACCAGCCAAGTCACTGACAGCTTCCAGATTTTGTTGGTTGCACTGCACAGGCAGGAGAGAGCAGACTAACAAATGACTCATCGTCTGCACTCCTCCACACTAACATGCTGTAGAACTATCCTCATAGCCTCTTTTGTTCATGGATACCTTGCAACGATCCGTTTCTCAGATCTTGGGCGATTTAGGCCAAGGCCAGGACCAAAAAGGCCACACTTTTCTGGAGCCGGGCAGAATACATTTGCTTAGGCATAGAGAGGATTTGTGTGAGGCTTTCTCCCGGCGGCTAGAGCAGAGGGCCAACCTGTTGCTGTGATGGCTGTCAATCAGGGCTTATACTGAATGTAGGAAGTTTTGCCTTGATTTTAATCTCTTCTTTGCTGGTTCTTGGTCAAACAGAGCGAGACGAGGGTCTGTTTGTTGTTTGAGCTTTTCTTCTGACAAACGCTAGTAAAATACTGTGTTTGATTTCTGCAGGGCTGTGCAGCAAAGCCGAGTCCACACACCACAACATTGAGGGAAGGATACTGTGGTCACTTCTCCAATTTCAACAAGATTATAACTGATGAAAATAAGAGACACTTGAATCACCTCCCCGTCAGGGAATCGAACCCTGGTCTTCCGCGTGACAGGCGGAGATACTGTCCACTATACTAACGAGGACTGCTTTCCCCAACCTTTTCCAAGGGACAAGCCAACGTTCGTGGCTTTTGCCTGCCATGCCACAACCAAAGCGTTGCAATTTTATTTTTCTGCCATCTCAAACTGCCGACAAATTGATCTGTTAAAAGCAATCGTTCAGGGTAGTGTGGCCGAGCGGTCTAAGGCGCTGGATTAAGGTTCCAGTCTCTCTGGAGGCGTGGGTTCAAATCCCACCACTGCCACTTTTGCTGGTAACACACTTGTATCTTCCCTGACTGAGGTGATAAGACCCTGGGCCTAATTTGGAAAGCTTTGGAAAGCTTGCAAAAACAGGGCAAACACGTTGGCTTTGGAGTTTTTCACGCCAGGTATGCAATGAAAAAAACACAACCAGCACAGTTTTAAGGCCCCGCAGCAGCCTCCGGTAAAGCTAAAAGGTGGATGTGTGTGTATGTTTATCAACATGTCGTTTGAAGATCTCTGCCCCTACTTAAGACATTCAGGCCAATTTTATCTGTTTCTGTATTTGGATCACACCGCAGTAATAGGATGTCTCACTGGCCGGCACGGAGCCACTTGCAGGAGGGAGTTGGCCTGTCTGGTGACATTGTGCAGAAACATCCTTAACCTCAACACGGACTACACCAAGAAGACAATAGAAGACATGAGGAAGGAAAGTCTGTTTGCTCTTGTTAGACTTGTATAATGTTTCAACGTCCAAGTCCAAATTCATGCAGCACTTTCCATTGTGTAGTGGTTATCACTTCACTGTCGCCTAAGACACGAAAGTTTCCTCGGTTCAAAGAATACAATTCGCATTTCTGACGTTGCTCAACTTTGGCCAAAACAAGATCCCTGAGATTCTCAGCTTTCCTCTTTCTTGTCTTCTTCGAGTTCCACTGTGCGACACCTTTCCAGTTCTCCACACACAACCAGCCTAGTCACTGACAGCTTCCAGATTTTGTTGGTTGCACTGCACAGGCAGGAGAGAGCAGACTAACAAATGACTCATCGTCTGCACTCCTCCACACTAACATGCTGTAGAACTATCCTCATAGCCTCTTTTGTTCATGGATACCTTGCAACGATCCGTTTCTCAGATCTTGGGCGATTTAGGCCAAGGCCAGGGCCAAAAAGGCCACACTTCTCTGGAGCCGGGCAGAATACATTTGCTTAGGCATAGAGAGGATTTGTGTGAGGCTTTCTCCCGGCGGCTAGAGCAGAGGGCCAACCTGTTGCTGTGATGGCTGTCAATCAGGGCTTATACTGAATGTAGGAAGTTTTGCCTTGATTTTAATCTCTTCTTTGCTGGTTCTTGGTCAAACAGAGCGAGACGAGGGTCTGTTTCTTGTTTGAGCTTTTCTTCTGACAAACGTTAGTAAAATACTGTGTTTGATTTCTGCAGGGCTGTGCAGCAAAGCCGAATCCACACACCACAACATTGAGGGAAGGATACTGTGGTCACTTCTCCAATTTCAACAAGATTATAACTGATGAAAATAAGAGACACTTGAATCACCTCCCCGTCAGGGAATCGAACCCTGGTCTTCCGCGTGACAGGCGGAGATACTGTCCACTATACTAACGAGGACTGCTTTGCTCTACCTTTTCCAAGGGACAAGCCAACGTTCGTGGCTTTTGCCTGCCATGCCACAACCAAAGCGTTGCAATTTCATCTTTCTGCCATCTCATAATGCCGACAAATTGATCCGTTAAAAGCTCTCGTTCAGGGTAGCACCTTGTGGTAGTAAGGCGCTGGATTTAGGCTCCAGTCTCTCTGGAGGCGTGGGTTCAAATCCCACCACTGCCATTTTTGCTGGTAACACACTTGTATCTTCCCTGACTGAGGCGATAAGACCCTGGGCCTAATTTGGAAAGCTTGCAAAAATAGGGCAAACACGTTGGCTTTGGAGTTCTCCAGGCCAGGTATGCAATAAAAAGAACACAACCAGCACAGTTTTAAGGCCCCGCAGCAGCCTCCGGTAAAGAAAAAAGGTGGACGTGTGTGTATGTTTATCAACATGTCGTTTGAAGATCTCCGCCCCTACTTAAGACATTCAGGCCACTTTTATCTGTTTCTGTATTTGGATCACACCGCAGTAATAGGATGTCTCACTGGCTGGCACAGAGCCACTTGCAGGAGGGAGTTGGCCTGTCTGGTGACATTGTGTAGAAACAACAACCTTAACATCAACACGGACTACACCAATCGTGAATCGAATCATAGACTCGGAATATCGACTCCTATTGTCTCCACTGTAAACTGACTTTTGCTCGCATTTATTTACTAGTTAAGAGTGCATTACAAATACATATGTGTTCTTGTCCTACATAAAGATTCAGAATGATGAATGAAAATTAAATTACAAAAAAAAGAGTTAGAATCGAATGATTCTGAATTGAATCACGGAGTCGGAATAGTGACCACTATTGACTCCATTGTAAACTGACTTTTGCTCGCATTTATTTACTAGTTAAGAGTGCATTACAAATACATATGTGTTCTTGCCTTACATAAAGATTGAAAATGATGAATAAAAATGAAAAAAATAATAATTTTGAATCGAATGATCGGATGATTCTTAGTCGAATCATGGAGTTGGAATAGCGACTCCTATTGATCTTATTGTAAACTGACTTTTGCTCGCATTTATTTACTAGTTAAGAGTGCATTACAAATACATATGTGTTATTGTCTTACATAAAGATTCAGAATGATGGATGAAAATTAAAATAAATTAAAAAAATTAGTTTGAACCGAATGATTCTGAATCGAATCTTGGAGTCCCCTATTGACTCCATCGTAAACTGACTTTTGCTCGCATTTAATTACTAGTTAAGAGTGCATTACAAATACATATGTGTTCTTGTCTTACATAAAGATTGAGAATGATGAATAAAAATGAAAAAGAAAAATGTTTTGAATCGAATGATCGGATGATTCTGAATCAAATCATGGAGTTGGAATAGCGACTCCTATTGACTCCATTGTAAACTGACTTTTGCTCGCATTTATTTACTAGTGAAGAGTACATTACAAATACATATTTGTTCTTGTCTTACATAAAGATTCAGAATGATGAATGAAAATTAAAATACATTTAAAAAAATAATTTGAATCGAATGATCGAATGATTCTGAATCGAATCATCACCCCGAGAATCGGAATTGGGTTGAATCGTTATAGGGCTGCAACTAACGATTAATTTGATAATCGATTAATCTGTCTATTATTACTTCGATTAATCGATTAATAATCGGATAAAAGAGACAAACTACATTTCTATCCTTTCCAGTATTTTATTGGGGGAAAAACCAGCATACAACATATCAGTGATATACCAAGTATATCACTGATATGCTCCCACTATATACGCCCTCTAGATCACTAAGATCTTCTGAGACCAATCTGTTAGCGGTTCCAAGAGTAAAGTCAAATCAAGGGAGATCATCATTCAGTCACTATGCAACACATAGCTGGAATAAACTTCCTGAAGATGTCAGACTCTCCCCAACTCTCACTACTTTTAAAACTAGACTGAAGACTTTTATGTTCACCTTAGCTTTCAGCTAAATCTTTTAATCTTTTAACTTTTAACGTCTGCACTGTTTTTATTTTTATTGTCTGCATTTTAATTTTGCTTTTATTTTCTTTCATTTCACTTTGTTGTCTGTGAAGCACTTTGAGTCTGCCTTGTGTATGAAAAGCGCTATACAAATAAAGTTGCCTTGCCTTGCCTTGCCTACTGGCACCATACTTATTTTGATTATTGTTTCTCAGCTGTTTGTACATGTTGCAGTTTATAAATAAAGGTTTATAAAAAAAATAAAAAAATTAAACAACATTTAAAAAAAAGAAAAAATGCCTTTGCGCATGCGCATAGCATAGATCCAACGAATCGATGACTAAATTCATCGGCAACTATTTTTATAATCGATTTTAATCGATTTAATCGATTAGTTGTTGCAGCCCTAATTTATTTACTAGTTAAGAGTGCATTACAAATACATATGTGTTATTGTCTTACATAAAGATTCAGAATGATGAATGAAAATGAAAATAAATAAAATAAATAATTTGAATCGAACGATCGAATGATTCTGAATCGAATCATCACCCCGAGAATCGGAATTGGGTTTAATCGTTATAGGGCTGCAACTAACGATTAATTTGATGATCGATTAATCTGTCGATTCTTACTTCGATTAATCGATTAATAATCGGATAAAAGAGACAAACTACATTTCTATCCTTTCCAGTATTTTATTGAAAAAAAACAGCATACTGGCACCATACTTATTTTGATTATTGTTTCTCAGCTGTTTGTACATGTTGCAGTTTATAAATAAAGGTTTATAAAAAAAATTCAATAAAAATTTAAAAGAAAAAAAAAAGAAAAAAATGCCTCTGCGCATGCGCATAGAATAGATCCAACGAATCGATGACTGAATTAATCGCCAACTATTTTTATAATCGATTTTAATCGATTTTAATCGATTTAATCGATTTAATCGATTAGTTGTTGCAGCCCTAAATCATTATAGGTGCCCTACTATTCACAGAACTACTAATAATGTCGATCATTCGTATGTAAACAGAAAAGTGATTCCATTGTGCTGATGTACGCTGACTGTAAATCCAATGAAAGACGTTGAAATGTTTGCTGCATTAAAAAGGCCGTGGGTGCTCACGTTACCTCCTGCAGGTCTCACGGCGGCCGGAGGGGGATTTTTTATTGGCTTTGAATCAGACAAACACCGCCTGGTCGTCACATGGGTGCATAGAGGAAGCCAAAAAAAAAAAAAAAAAAAACCTGCTTCCTGAAATGCTCCTCGTCGCGGACTGCGTCTGTTTACTCCACCCGCGCGGGTCCTTTTCTTTCATCCTCCTTTTTGTTTTTGTTTGGTTGAGTCGATGCCGACGATGATTAGTAAAGTGAAGAGCGCCATGAACACGCTGGTGGGAGGGATGATGCCCCACGGCCACCATCACCACCACCACCACCATCACGGAGGAAGCTCGCAGCCCGGAGGAGCCGACGGCCTTCCGCCGCGCTTCCCCTACGGCCGCCCGGACTTCCTGGAGCTCACGCCGGAGCTCCTGCAGTATTCCACCGAACACGCGTCGCGGCCGGTGCTGACGCTGAAGAGAGGCAGCAGACTGCCTTGGCAAACGGGATACGCTGAGTAAGTACAGGCGTCCATTTGGGGCTGTTTTTTTATCGTCTTTTAAGGTGTTTCGACATTTAGGAGGTGTTGGGTGCTGGCAGCTCACAGAACACTGCAGCATCTGCAAGATTATGGCCCTCAAATGAAAGGCTGCTGCATTGCAGAGCATCAACCCTACCTGCCAAGGTGTTTGTTACCCTTCTGGTCTGATACTCCTAGAGTTGAAGGTTCCAAACTTTGCCTGTTGCTGCCTTGCTACGACACTACTTCTGTTGCAGCATAGCTTCTAGGGGTGTGGGGGAAAAAACGATTCGAATTCGAATCGCGATTCTCATGTTGTGCGATTCAGAATCGATTCTCATTTTTTTAAAAATCGATTTTTTATTTACCGTATTTTTCGGACTATAAATCGCAGTTTGTTTCATAGTTTGGCCGGGGGTGCGACTTATACTCAGGAGCGACTTATGTGTGAAATGTAGGGATGTCCTTCCCTATAAATGCGCTAAAATGTAATATCGGAAATTATCGGTATCGTTTTTTTTATTATCTGTATCGTTTTTTTTATTTTTTATTTATTTATTTATTAAATCAACATAAAAAACACAAGATACACTTACAATTAGTGCACCAACCCAAAAAACCTCCCTCCCCCCATTTCTTTCTGTTATCAATATTCTGCTTCCTACATTATATATCAATATATATCAATACAGTCTGCAAGGGATACAGTCCGTAAGCACACATGATTGTGCGTGCTGCTGCTCCACTAACAGTACTAACCTTTAACACTTAATTTTACTCATTTTCATTAATTACTAGTTTTTATGTAACTGTTTTTATATTGTCTTACTTTCTTTTTTATTCAAGAAAATGTTTTTAATTTTTTTAATCTTATTTTATTTAATAATTTTTTTTAAAAAGGACCTTATCTTCACCATACCTTGTTGTCCAAATTAGGCATAATAATGTGTTAATTCCACGACTGTATATATCGGTATCGGTTGATATCGGTATCGGTAATTAAGAGTTGGACAATATCGGAATATCAAATATTGGCAAAAAAGGTCACCCACATCTGCGGTCCTCTCCAAGGTTTCTCATAGTCATTCACATCGACGTCCCACCGGGTTGTGAGTTTTTCTTTGCCCTTATGTGGGCTCTGAACAGAGGATGTCGTTGTGGCTTGTGCAGCCCTTTGAGACACTTGTGATTTAGGGCTATATAAATAAACATTGATTGATTGATTTTATAGTGTAGCAATATAGTGTAGTTAGAACACTTAGATCAAAGGTGTCCAAAGTGCTGCTGCTCCACTAATAGTACTAACCTTTAACAGTTAATTTTACTCATTTTCATTAATTACTAGTTTCTATGTAACTGTTTTTATATTGTTTTACTTTCTTTTTTATTCAAGAAAATGTTTTTAATTTAGTTATCTTGTTTTATTTTTTTTTTTAAAAAGTACCTTATCTTCACCATACCTGGTTGTCCAAATTAGGCATAATAATGTGTTAATTCCACGACTGCATATATCGGTTGATATCGGTATCGGTTGATATCGGTATCGGTAATTAAAGAGTTGGACAATATCGGAATATCGGATATCGGCAAAAAGCCATTATCGGACATGCCTAGTGAAATGATTAACACATTACCGTAAAATATCAAATAATATTATTTAGCTCATTAACGTAAATAAATAAATGATAAATGGGTTATACTTGTATAGCGCTTTTCTACCTTCAAGGTACTCAAAGCGCTTTGACACTATTTCCACATTCACACACACATTCACACACTGATGGCGGGAGCTGCCATGCAAGGCGCTAACCAGCAGCCATCAGGAGCAAGGGTGAAGTGTCTTGCCCAAGGACACAACGGACGTGACTAGGATGGTAGAAGGTGGGGATTGAATCCCAGTAACCAGCAACCCTCCGATTGCTGGCACGGCCACTCTACCAACTTCGCCACAGACTAGACGTATAAGATTTCATGGGATTTAGCGATTAGGAGTGACAGATTGTTTGGTAAACGTATAGCATGTTCTATATGTTATAGTTATTTGAATGACTCTTACCATAATATGTTACGTTAACATACCAGGCACCTTCTCAGTTGGTTATTTACGCCTCATATAACGTACACTTATTCAGCCTGTTGTTCACTATTCTTTATTTATTTTAAATTGCCTTTCAAATGTCTATTCTTGGTGTTGGCTTTTATCAAATACATTTCCCCAAAAATGCGACTTATATACACTACCGTTCAAAAGTTTGGGGTCACCCAAACAATTTTGTGGAATAGCCTTCATTTCTAAGAACAAGAATAGACTGTCGAGTTACGGATGAAAGTTCTCTTTTTCTGGCCATTTTGAGCGTTTAATTGATCCCACAAATGTAATGCTCCAGAAACTCAATCTGCTCAAAGGAAGGTCAGTTTTGTAGCTTCTGTAACGAGCTAAACTGTTTTCAGATGTGTGAACATGATTGCACAAGGGTTTTCTAATCATCAATTAGCCTTCTGAGCCAATGAGCAAACACATTGTACCATTAGAACACTGGAGTGATAGTTGCTGGAAATGGGCCTCTATACACCTATGTAGATATTGCACCAAAAAGCAGACATTTGCAGCTAGAATAGTCATTTACCACATTAGCAATGTATAGAGTGTATTTCTTTCAAGTTAAGACTAGTTTAAAGTTATCTTCATTGAAAAGTACAGTGCTTTTCCTTCAAAAATAAGGACATTTACATGTGACCCCAAACTTTTGAATGGTAGTGTGTATGTTTTTTTCCTTCTTATAATAATAATCACAACAACTCGCAAAAGAAGGGGGGTGGGGGGGATTTGGGGCCCTGGAGGCCGGCCTGCTGCTATAAAGCGCTACTGGCCATCCATAACCCCAGGAATTAAGCAGTGGTGAAGGCGTTGGTTGAGGAAGGGGCGGGTGCGTGCATGTATGCCCAATTAACTTGGGTGTGATGTTGAAATGTTTTTGTGGACTAGGGCCGGTCTCAAAGTTCGACACCAGGTGTTGTTGAGAAAAAGGGAAGTCAAAAGCGTCCATCGTTGAGGTGTCCTCGGGGGTGTTTTTCAGAACAGCCTGTTCCTGATAGCGTCAAGGCCATTCGAGGGAGTCAAATCGTAGATTAGGATGTTGTTTTCTTCGAGCAGTCAAAACAATGACTTGCCTGCTCTATGTGTCCGTGCTGGTTTCTCTCAAATTCAATTCGATTCTCCTTCTCAGCAAACTTCTCCATGATGTGATCCATTTTGCGATTCAGTTCAGAAATCGCCACAGTCTGTGTTCCCACAGCCCGGCCCAATCCTTCCATTGCGACGAACAGCCGTTGGGCTCCTTGAGCGGCTGCCATCGTCTTCCGAATTTGACGATACACCAGAGCAATGCCCAGCCCAATCAGCAGGTGCCCCGCGATCACGGTTCCAAATAGGTAGATGTCTTCCACGTCCTCGATGGAAAGGACTGAGAGGCACATGATTCTCCTTTTATCCCAGGAGTCTCTCACGTACCCCGCAGCAATGGTTCCATCAGGGCAGCCCCGAACCTCTTTTCCTTGTCGATAAGACTTTGTCAATTGCGTCGAGAGTCCAGCTGATCATATCCATGTTCGATGTTTAGATTTGAGGGCAGCGCAAAGAAAGAGGCTTCAAAAAAGTTCAGACAAGACAAAACGAAGAGAGCAAGCAGGGAAGGAGGGAGCGGAGAAGAGGGCGGTCGCATTTTTGAATTCCGGTTTCAATGGTTTAATCAACGTCACAACCTGACATTGAATAAATGTCATCAAAAAGCATGTTGTTTCAACGTTGTATTTGTGTTGTGGAATACCGGTTGGAAAATGGCCACATTTCGATGGTCAAATCAACGTCAGAACCCAACATTGATTAAACGTTGTCATAAAGCATGTTGTTTCAACGTTATGTTTGAGTTGCTCAATGTCAGGACCTAATTCAACAAGTTCTCATCGTTGTTTTAATGTTTTGTGCCCGCTGGGTTAATGATATTGTCACGGTATTAAGGCCACTGTTTGATATTATTGTGGTTTTGTTTAAAAAAAAAAAAAAGGATTGGTAAAAATGTTACGGTGTGTAAAATGAAGTGGCAGGAACATACTTACTGTAATTAAATACATAACGCTAAAATGTTTTAAATTATATTTTTTACTACAAGCAAATATTGTCAGTTTGAAAACACTTGAGATCAAAAGTGGCGCTTTGTTTTGCTTTGAAGTGTTGCAGACTTTATTACCTTCTGTTCTCACCAGGGTTTGTTAGCAACATAACTCAAAAAAGTTATGGACAGATTTTGATGAAAATTTTAGGAAATGTCCGAAAAAAACAATGATTTTTATCTACTACGTGTCTTTTTTTTTTTCCCCTTTACGGCGTCCAACGCTCCCACCTTGCTAGGGATGATACTCGAAACCGGTTTTCCCGGTTGTTTGATAAGAAAAGAACCGAGTCCTCGGACTCGAATCTCTTTTTGAGAACCGGTACCCGTTATCGAGACCACTATAGTAAAGAAAAAGAGTTGGTTCTTTATTCGAATCGCTGGGAACGAATCCCGTCCCGACCAGAAATGCTCCGTGGGACATCACAAGAATTGACGTCACGTAGCTCAGTCATTAGGCGCAGATAGGGAAAGCAGGAAAACAATGGACGAGAAAAAGCGCTCCAAGGTGTAATAAAGTTCAAAACAAAAGCTATAATCCATCGAATAACTTTATTGAGGGATTTTAGCAGGGTAAAATACATGATGAACACTTTTACGACCAACCAGAAACATAGCAACCAGGCTAGCAACGCACCTCCTTTACGGCAGCTGGCGCAACGTTCTTAAAACAACCGCAGCACATACATATATATACAACACTGCAGCACATACATATATATACAACACATCTCCCTTTTTGAACTTTTGTTTTTCTTTCCTTGTAAACGTTACAAAATCACACTGTATATGTGTTGTCTGTCTAATTATAAATAATGCAGACGAGGCGTGTTGGCTGAGTTCTTGACGTTTACTTTCACAGCGTGGCAACATGCAACACTTTTCGGGGCTACCGCGCATGCTCGTAACTCCCGTTGCATGCTGGGTAGTGTAGTTGTTATAATCTCTAGCTCATAACATTTTTCCCCCAAAAAGAAATAATGTTAACTCAATAAAGTGTATTTCTTTTTTTAGCTTTAACTTTTCATTTTTTAGCATTGTAACCACATTTGCAAACAACTTTTCTCTTCATAGAATTTTCTTTCTTTCTTCAAAGTGCAAAAATGTCAAAGCATCATAACAAACAGTTATGTCAAATAGCAGCAGAAGTGCACTTTTTGGAGAGCTGTATTATTTTCAGTTTTGTGCCCAAGGGACTGATTTTATTTAACACTATATTATTATTTATACACCTATAGTGATCACAGAGACAGGTTGTTTTTGTGTTACTGTATATATTTGTTTCTCTGAAAAATCCCACTTAATATACTTTGGGTAACAACAGTCAATATTTATTTATTTTATTTTATTTTTTTAGGTGGGTAACAGTCAATATTTATTTATTTATTAGATTTTATTTTTTTATCATATAATAAAAGTGAGCTTTTGTTAAACCAAATATTGTGTGTTTTTTTCCATATACAACAACCTATCTGGACTCCATAAGATAATCGATAAGGAATCGGTTCGATAAGAGGATTCGATAATAGGCTCGAACTCGATAATTCCTTATCAAACATCATCCCTACACCTTGCCGGTCCTGCTATGCGCAAAAGATTTTGGGAGATGCAGTGCAGTGTTTTTCAACCTTTTTTTAACCAAGGCACATTTTTTGCATTGAAAAAATCCGGAGGCACACCTCCAGCAGAAATCATAAACTCAGTTGACAGTTAAAAGTCATTGTCGCAATTGTTGGATATGACTTTAAACCATAACTAAACATGCATCAATATAGCTCTTGTCTCAAAGTAGGTGTACTGTCACCACCTGTCACATCACGCCCTGACTTATTTTGACTTTTTTGCGGTTTTCCTGTGTGTAGGGTTTTAGTTCTTGTCTTGCGCTCCTATTTTGGTGGCTTTTTGTCTTTTTTTTTTTTTTGGTATTTTCCTGTAGCAGTTTCATGTCTTCCTTTGAGCGATATTTCCCGCATCTACTTTGTTTTAGCAATCAAGAATATTTCAGTTGTTTTTATCCTTCTTTGTGGGGACATTGTTGATTGTCATGTCATGTTGGGATGTACATTGTGGACGCCGTCTTTGCTCCACAGTAAGTCTTTGCTGTCGTCCAGCATTCTGTTTTTGTTTACTCTGTAGCCAGTTCAATTCTAACTTTGTTCTGCATAGCCTTCCCTAAGCTTCAATGCCCTTCCTTAAGGGCACTCACCTTTTGTTTATTTTTTGTTTTAGCATCAGACACCTTTTTACCTACATTTACAAAGCAATTAGCCACCGGCTGATATGGAAGAGTATTACACAGTTACTCTGCCGAGCTCTAGACAGCACCGACACTCAACAACAACACATCATTTGCAGACTGTAATTACTGGTTTGCAAAAAATATTTTTAAGCCAAATGTGTGAAATTAGATAATCTCCCACGGCCCACCAGACTGTATCTCACGACACACCGGTGTGCCGCGGCACAGTGGTTGAAAAACACTGATGTAGTGTATTTAAAACCGGTCAATTCAAAAGTGCCAGAATAAAACTACGCTCGCCATGTTGTCGTTTGACACTGTCACACGTCACGGCTTTATTGTGAAGACTGTCAAACCGCAAGACTGTTACATCCTTTTGTAACAATGCGCGTTGTAGCTGTGTCCGCAAACTTGACAGAGACAAGCGAACGACAGAATGTAGCATTCTTGCTAGGGTCTAATTTCTAATGTTAACTGCAAAGCCACTTCTAAGTCCGTAATACTCGCCGCCATTGCGGCAAATAAACTACGTTTCTTAAAAGTATCATTACCATTTGAGGGTGAGGACTAGCTAAACATGCTACCTTACACACCGTAGGAGGATATGCTAACTGCCAGCTAGAGCTCTTTTATGTGAACAAGGTGGGCAAATTGATACAAATATCGACAGTAGAGATACCAAATAGCATAGTATCAGTTTGGTCTGCAATGTGGACGTAACTTTAATATATCCCAGATGTACCCGCGGACAGCCATCTACAAAATGTGCAATTATTAAGAGGACAGTAGCGGCTTTTAAGGGAAGAAAGTCCAACTGGAGCAGCAGCGCGAAGCAAGTGTGACAGCTGTTTTTTTGTCGGAGAGGCTCTAAACACGAGTACAGTCTATAATAACACCAGAAGAAGATGCCAGATTTGTTGCTACTCCCTTTTAATGAAGAAAAGAATCACAAAGTCTCTAGACCAGGGGTCACCAACGCGGTGCCCGCGGGCACCAGGTAGCCCGTAAGGACCAGATGAGTAGCCCGCTGGCCTGTTCTAAAAATAGCTCAAATAGCAGCCTCTATTTTTTTAATTTTATTTATTTACTAGCAAGCTGGTCTAACTTTGCCCGACATTTTTAATTCTAAGAGAGACAAAACTCAAATAGAATTTGAAAGTCCAAGAAAATATTTTAAAGACTTGGTATTCACTTGTTTAAATAAATTCATTAATTTTTTTTTACTTTGCTTCTTATAACTTTCAGAAAGACAATTTTAGAGAAAAAATACAACCTTAAAAATGATTTTAGGATTTTTAAACACATATACCTTTTTACCTTTTAAATTCCTTCCTCTTCTTTCCTGACAATGTAAATCAATGTTCAAGTAAATTTATTTTTTTTATTGTAAAGAATAATAAAAATTTTTTAATTTAATTCTTCATTTTAGCTTCTGTTTTTTCGACGAAGAATATTTGTGAAATATTTCTTCAAACTTATTATGATTAAAATTCAAAACAATTATTCTGGCAACTCTAGAAAATCTGTAGAATCAAATTTAAATCTTATTTCAAAGTCTTTTGAATTTCTTTTAAAATTTTTGTTCTGGAAAATCTAGAAGAAATAATGATTTGTCTTTGTTAGAAATATAGCTTGGTCCAATTTGTTATATATTCTAACAAAGTGTAGATTGGATTTTAACCTATTTAAAACATGTCATCAAAATTCTAAAATTAATCTTAATCGGGAAAAATTACTAATGATGTTCCATGAATTCTTTTTTTAATTTTTTCAAAAAGATTCCAATTAGCTAGTTTTTCTCTTCTTTTTTTCGGTTGAATTTAAAGAGTCGAAATTGAAGATAAACTATGTTTCAAATTTTAATTGTCATTTTTTTCATGTTTTCTCCTCTTTTAAACCGTTCAATTAAGTGTAAATATCATTAATTATTAATAATAACAGAGTTAAAGGTAAATTGAGCAAATAGGCTATTTCTGGCAATTTATTTAAGTGTGTATCAAACTGGTAGCCCTTCGCATTAATCACTACCCAAGAAGTAGCTCTTGCTTTCAAAAAGGTTGGTGACCCCTGCTCTAGTCACTTGAAAAATTATACAATAAGCAAAAACAATTGATCTCTTATGTGTGACTGCCATCTACTGGTCGTACTTATCAGTACACCATGTTCCAAATAAACCTGCTTCGAGGTTGGTAAGCACAACCAGAAATAATCCGTACATTATACGGGGACGGCGTGGTGCAGTTGGGAGAGTGGCTGTGCCAGCAAACTGAGGGTTCCCGGTTCGATCCCCACCTTCTACCAACTTCGTCGCGTCCGCTGTGTCCTTGAGCAAGACACTTCACCCTTGCTCCTGATGGGTCGTGGTTAGGGCCTTGCATGGCAGCTCCCGCCATCAGTGTGTGAATGTGTGTGTGAATGTGGAAATAGTGTCAAAGCGCTTTGAGGACCTTGAAGGTAGAAAAGCGCTATACAAGTATAACCCATTTAATGTATACATTTTCTTAGCATTTTTAAAGAAAATCATATCGTCATAGCTTTTTATGGGGCGGCATAGCTCGGTTGGTAGAGTGGCCATGCCAGCAACTTGAGGGTTCCAGGTTCGATCCCCGCTTCCGCCATCCTAGTCACTGCCGTTGTGTCCTTGGGCAAGACACTTTACCCACCTGCTCCCAGTGCCACCCACTCTGGTTGAAATGTAACTTAGATATTGGGTTTCACTATGTAAAGCGCTTTGAGTCACTAGAGAAAAGCGCTATATACACTACCGTTCAAAAGTTTGGGGGTCACATGGAAATGTCCTTATTTTTGAAGGAAAAGCACTGTACTTTTCAATGAAGATAACTTTAAACTACCGTAATTTCCGGACTATAAGCCGCTACTTTTCCCCCTCGTTCTGGTCCCTGCGGCTTATACAAGGGTGCGGCTTATTTACGGCCCGTTCTTCTCAGACACAGACGAAGAGGATTTCGTTGGTTTTAGTACGCAGGAGGAAGACGATGACACAATGATTAAAGACTGACTTTTCATATACCGGTAGGCTGGTTATTTTGATAACGTACAGGCGAGCACATTGTATTACTTTGCACCATTGTATTATTTGTACTCTGCACGAATGCTGTTCGCCATGTCAAAGATGTGAAGGTTTGATTGAATGATTAAAAGATTTATTGTTAATAAATGGGACGCTTTGCGTTCCCAAACAGTCATCTCTGTCCCGACAATCCCCTCCGTGGTAGCAGGAACCCCTATATACAACAGTAATATGGGCTCTGTACCGAGGATGTCGTTGTGGCTTGTACAGCCCTTTGAGACACTTGTGATTTAGGGCTATATAGATAAACATTGATTGATTGATTGATAATTACACATCAAAACCCTGCGGCTTATAGTCGGGTGCGGCTTATATATGGAGCAATCTGTATTTTCCCCTAAATTTAGCTGGTGCGGCTTATAGTCAGGTGCGGCTTATAGTCCGGAAATTACGGTAGTCTTAACTTTAAAGAAATACACTCTATACATTGCTAATGTGGTAAATGACTATTCTAGCTGCAAATTTCTGGTTTTTGGTGCAATATCTACATAGGTGTATAGAGGCCCATTTCCAGCAACTATCACTCCAGTGTTCTAATGGTACAATGTGTTTGCTCATTGGCTCAGAAGGCTAATTGATGATTAGAAAACCCTTGTGCAATCATGTTCACACATCTGAAAACAGTTCAGCTCGTTACAGAAGCTACAAAACTGACCTTCCTTTGAGCAGATTGAGTTTCTGGAGCATCACATTTGTGGGGTCAATTAAACGCTCCAAATGGCCAGAAAAAGAGAACTTTCATCTGAAACTCGACAGTCTATTCTTGTTCTTAGAAATGAAGGCTATTCCACAAAATTGTTTGGGTGACCCCAAACTTTTGAACGGTAGTGTATATTTACCACTGTAACCCGTTTAAAATGGTAATAATCCATTAATCACTGGTATTCTCTCTTTAAGTGTACAGCAGGTGCTTTAGCCTGTAATACAGCGGCACTATTTACGGCCAAAATGCGCTCTTTCTTTGGAACATTCCCTGCTGTGCAAAAACATTCCATTCTCCCTGTGTGTGTTTTAGGGTGTATAAGGCACGGACTAGGTTCTGGCCCCCACTGTACCGCCTGTGGGCCTGGTGAGGGACACAGAAAAACAAGTTGAGTCATGCTGGGATCTTGTTTATTTTGTCCGTGGTTTGCGAGTGGAATAGCTGAGATACTCCACGCGTGCGACACAAGTGCGTTAGAATCGGATCAATGATGGCTGCACGGACTTTGCAGTGCAGGCCAGCTGGAGGGCGCAAAGCTGCCCAAAATGCTGATACTGCGCAGGATTATGGTCTTTTGCGCTCGCCATCTGACACACGCCATGGTGGTGTTGTTATTTCTCCGGCCTTTTGGAAGTGCATCGTTTTCAATCGATGCTAACTGACGCTGCAGCACATTGAAAGTGGACCTGAGTGCACTTATACTAAAGTGCTTTTGTGTGATAGCTGCGCATCTCACTCACATATAAAATTTACTTTGCCTCTTTAGTTCATCAGCAATTAGGAGGGGAGCGGTCCGTGTATTTGTTATCAGGTTTCTCAGTCCGTAACATTTAGGACGGTACAGAGGTGAGTTCTCACATGGGATATGGAAAGTGAGGGACAGGAAGTTGAACTGCTTCAATCTAAATCTGTGTTTTTAAACAATAATTTTCGCATCAAAATATCACTTCCGCTATCTATCCATCCATCCATTAGCTTCCGCTTATCCGAGGTCGGGTTGCGAGGGCAGCAGCCTAAGCCAGGGGTGTCCAAACTTTTTCCACTGAGGGCCGCACACTGAAAAATCAAAGCAAGCGGGGGCCATTTTGATATTTTTTATTTTAAAAAACAATACAATATATATATAAAAAATATATACATTTAGGCCTCCACTCAGGCTTGATCCCGGGGACCCAATAGGGTTTAGGTTAAAAAAAATATAAAAAATGTGTCATTATTTAGTATTATTATTATTATTATTCAAAATTTAAATATCTAAATCAACATTAGGTCTATCTGTCAATATAACGTTTTTTTTTTTTTTAGATTTAAGTTGTATGCCCTTTTTGTCAAAGAAAACCCAGTTTTTTTATGGAAAAAACACAAAATATGCATTACTTTCCCCCAATAAAATTTTACTTAGTATTATTATTATTATTATTATTCAAAATTTAAATATCTAAATCAACATTAGGTCTATCTGTCAATATAACGTGTTTTTTTTTTTTTTAGATTTAAGTTGTATGCCCTTTTTGTCATAGAAAACCCAGTTTTTTAATGGAAAAAACACAAAATATGCAATACTTTCCCCCGATAAAATTTTAAAGTGGAACATTTCAGATTATATAATAATTGGGGCTCATAACATAACTCATCACAACATTGATTTTAATTAATTATTATTTTTTGAGCAATGACACTTAAAAAAAAAAAAGTCCCACTAAAATGATTGGGGATCCAAAAGGGTCCTGCTCAGTAAAGTGTTGAAAAATTAATCGTACATTTAAAAAACAACTTTTAACACAATAGTCTCGAGATCAACTTCAGACCTATGCGTCAATTATAACTTTTATTGTTGTTTATTATGTTCCTTGTTTGTTCCTTTTAGGCCCTTCTTTAAAAAAAACCCCAAAAAACATAGTTTTTTATATGGCAAACACAGAATATGCAACATTTTCCCCCAAAAAATATCTAAAAGTGGAATATTTAATGTGACGTAATTGGAGCCTTGAATAGGTCAATAATTCATAACATTGTTTTTGATTCATTATTATTTTTTAAAGAAAGAAACAGCCTGCATGACAGCTTAGTGTTATTAGAGTCAACATAGCAACATTTTCTTGTTACATTTCACCTGTTTGCTCTTTTATACCACTGTTTATGTTTTTTATTTTTTTTAATCGTATTTTTAGAATGTGCCGTGGGGCACATTATTATTATTCAAAATTTAAATATCTAAATCAACATTAGGTCTATCTGTCAATATAACGTGTTTTTTTTTTAGATTTAAGTTGTATGCCCTTTTTGTCAAAGAAAACCCAGTTTTTTTATGTAAAAAACACAAAATATGCAATACTTTCCCCCAATAAAATTTTAAAGTGGAACATTTAAGATTATATAATAATTGGGGCTCATAACATAACTCATCACAACATTGATTTTAATTAATTATTATTTTTTGAGCAATGACACTTAAAAAAAAAAAAAAAAAAAAAAAAAAAAAAAAGTCCCACTAAAATTATTGGGGATCCAAAAGGGTCCTGCTCAGTAAAGTGTTGAAAAATTAATCGTACATTTAAAAAAAAAACTTTTAACACAATAGTCTCGAGATCAACTTCAGACCTATGCGTCAATTATAACTTTTATTGTTGTTTATTATGTTCCTTGTTTGTTCCTTTTAGGCCCTTCTTTAAAAAAAAAAAAAACATAGTTTTTTATATGGCAAACACAAAATATGCAACATTTTCCCCCAAGAAATATCTAAAAGTGGAATATTTAATGTGACGTAATTGGAGCCTTCAATAGGTCAATAATTCATAACATTGTTTTTGATTCATTATTATTTTTTAAAGAAAGAAACAGCCTGCATGACAGCTTAGTCTTATTAGAGTCAACATAGCAACATTTTCTTGTTACATTTCACCTGTTTGCTCTTTTATACCACTGTTTATGTTTTTCATTTTTTTTAATCGTATTTTTAGAATGTGCCGTGGGGCCGTTAAAAAATGACCTGCGGGCCGAAAATGGCCCCCGGCCGCACTTTGGACACCCCTGGCCTAAGCAGAGAAGCCCAGACTTCCCTCTCCCCAGCCACTTCGTCCAAGTCCTCTCGGGGGATCCCGAGGCGTTCCCGGACCAGCCGGGAGACATAGTCTTCCCAACGTGTTCCGGGTCTCCTGCCGGTCGGACGTGCCCTAAACACCTCCCTAGGGAGGCTCTCGGGTGGCATCCGGACCAGATGCCCGAACCACCTCATCTGGCTCCTCTCCATGTGGAGGAGCAGTGGCTTTACTTTGAGCTCCGCCCGGATAACAGAGCTTCTCACGCTATCTCTAAGGGAGAGACCCGCGACCCGGCGGAAGAAACTAATTTCGGCCGCTTGTACCCGTGATCTTGTCCTTTCCAGTGTTTCCCACACATTCATTTATTTGTGACGGCCCGCCACGAAAGAATTAAGGCCGCCACAAAATTTGTATTTTTTATTTATTTATTTTGTCCTGTCCAGCTTCTCAGGCAAATCATATAGTTGATGTAGATGCCCATATCGGCTGTTCAGATTTACTTTACAAAAGAGAAGTGTGGGATCAAGACTTTTGGAGCTCTTTGTTCAGTGGATCAGACGTTTGATGAAGCTCTGTGTCTATCTACCACCACTACTGTTTTCTGTTTATTTGTTACTGACTGTGGCAGGACACCTATGCCTCTGTTTCACTTTATGTTGCTGGTAAAAAATATGGTTGTAGTAGTAGGCTAAAGTTAAATTATTTAGTATGCACTAATTAAAGAGGCAGAGCTTTAAGAGACATTTTAGCTTTTATAACATTTTAGCTTTTATATTTTTATAAGATATATTTTTTGTAAGAACCACAATTAATAAATATATTTCAGTGAATAACTTATTGTTCAAATCTGTATATAAATATGTACATAAAGTGTTGTAATTATATTGTTGGATGGATGGATGGATGGATGGACGTTTAAAACAAAACTGTTATTATTAATTAGTAAGTATACATTTTTTGAGCCGTTTTAGAGAAAATCATATCATTGTAGGAAATTATGCAAATTACTCGATGATGTCATGGTGACCACGCCCCCACCGCCACAGGTATCTTCGCAGTTTATGGGAAACACTCCTTTCAGTCATAACCCAAAGCTCATGACCATAGGTGAGGATGGGAACGTAGATCGACCGGTAAATTGAGAGCTTTGCCTTCCGGCTCAGCTCCTTCTTCACCACAACGGTTCGATACAGCGTCCGCGTTACTGAAGACACCGCATTGATCCTCCTGCCGATCTCACGATCCACTCTTCCCTCAAGACTCCGAGGTACTTGAATTCCTCCACATGGGGCAAGATCTCCTCCCCAACTCGGAGATGGCACTCCACCCTTTCCCCGGCGAGAACCATGGACTTGGACTTGGAGGTGCTGATACTCGTCCCAGTCGCTTCACACTCGGCTGCGAACCGATCTAATGAAATATCAGTAAAAATAGGATGTAAACAAAATGCTTTTCCTCTTGTCTATGACCGAGTTGCTAGTTAGCTAACCATCTAGCTGGCTTACTCGTTGTCGCCTGCGTTCGCTCTCTCCGAGCCACAACGTTGACGGCTGTCCACTTTGATGCTGATCATATTTGGATGATTACAATCCCAACAATGTGAGTTCCCAACCAGCTGTAGTTCTAGAGCAGGGGTGTCCAAACTACGGCCCCTCGACACGTCACAAGGAATCTGGCCCACGAGGTACCTTTTTGACTTAATTTAAAAATTGCTGCAAATGTGCCACCATCTTATGGACAACTGGAGTAAATCAGGTTAATGACCATTTATTTTACATTGAAGTGTAAACAGCACATCATTAACCTATATGACCCAATCCTAACAACCTTTCCATTTCATGGCGCAAATACACTGCAACCATGCAACGTCAACACACACGGTCACACATACTGTAACAATACCTGCTCACTGAACTTTGTGGAGGATATAATAAATGTCCACGCATCCAACATAATTCAAAATTAACCCCATGTAAATTTACCACAATGCATGATGGGAAAAATGCAAAACCATCTCCACACTAATCCATGTTTGGCGCATTTTAGCTGCTTGATATTTCTGATTGATTACAAAACTTTAAGGAGGTCCTCACAAAGGTAAACAAGGTCGGAGTCCAACTTTCAAATGCTCTTAATATCCAATTATATTCATTATATATCCATCATAATAATATTATATGTGTGTATATATATGTAAATGTGTGAGTGTACATGGATATTACATAATTGTTGGTTTATGTATTTACTGAGTATATATTTTTACAGGTATTTTTGCTGTGTACAAAGTGTATTTGTAATATGCTGTGTAAAAGAACAGTAAAAAGTGTCCATATGTAGTCTTCTCTTGTATTTGATTTTGCTAATAGGGTTAGGCGAAACAAGGCTTTAACTTCAGCCTAAACCCTTTCGGTCTCTACAATTGTCAATTTATGGATGTCAAATTTTTTTGTTTATCTCGTTGACCACTGACTGAAGAAATAATAATAAAAAAAACATTTAAAAAAATTACTGTATATATATATATGTGTGTATATATGTATATATACAGTACAGGCCAAAAGTTTGGACACACCTTCTCATTCAATGCGTTTTCTTTATTTTCATGACTATTTACATTGTAGATTGTCACTGAAGGCATCAAAACTATGAATGCACACATGTGGAGTTATGTACTTAACAAAAAAAGGTGACATAACTGAAAACATGTTTTGTATTCTAGTTTCTTCAAAATAGCCACCCTTTGCTCTGATTACTGTTTCGCACACTCTTGGCATTCTCTCAATGACTTTCAAGAGGTAGTCACCTGAAAGGGGTTTCACTTCATATGTGTCATAGTTTTAATGCCTTCAGTGACAATCTACAAATAGTCATGAAAATAAAGAAAACGCATTGAAATGAGGTGTGTCCAAACTTTTGGCCTGTACTGTATGTGTGTTTATATATATATGTATATATGTATATATATATATATATATATATATATATATATATATATATATATATATATATATATATATATATATATATATATATATATATATATATTAAATGTTTATATATTTAGTTACTTTACATGCAGTCGACTTTTGGCCCCTGGCAAAATTCTTTAAGCCCAATGCGGCCCACAAGTCAAAATGTTTGGACACCCGTGGTCTAGAGCAGTGGTTCTCAAATGGGGGTACGCATACCCCTGGGGGTACTTGAAGGTATGCCAAGGGGTACGTGAGATTTTTTTAAATGTCTGTCAAAAAAAGCTGTGAAAAGAAATGCAACAATGCAATATTCAGTGTTGACAGCTAGATTTTTTGTGGACATGTTCCATAAATATTTATGTGAAAGATTTATTTTTTTTGTGAAGAAATGTTTAGAATTAAGTTCATGAATCCAGATGGATCTCTATTACAATCCCCAAAGAGGGCACTTTAAGTTGATGATTACTTCTATGTGTAGAAATCTTTATTTATAATTGAATCACCTGTTTATTTTTCAACAAGTTTTTAGTTATTTGTATATCTTTTTTTCCAAATAGTTCAAGAAAGACCACAACAAATGAGCAATATTTTGCACTGTTATACAATTTAATAAATCAGAAACTGATGACATAGTGCTGTATTTGACTTCTTTATCTCTTTTTTTTCAACCAAAAATGCTTTGCTCTGATTAGGGGGTACTTGAATTAAAAGCAATTTCACAGGGGGTACATCACTGAAAAAAGGTTGAGAACCACTGCTCTAGAACAGGGGTCACCAACGCGGTGCCCGCGGGCACCAGGTAGCCCGTAAGGACCAGATGAGTAGCCCGCTGGCCTGTTCTAAAAATAGCTCAAATAGCAGCACTTACCAGTGAGCTCCCTCTATTTTTTAAGTTGTATTTATTTACTAGCAATCTGGTCTCGCTTTGCCCGACATTTTTAATTCTACGAGAGACAAAACTCAAATAGAATTTTAAAATCCAAGAAAATATTTTAAAGACTTGGTCTTCTTTTGTTTAAATAAATTCATACATTTTTTTACTTTGCTTCTTATAACTTTCAGAAAGACAATTTTAGAGAAAAAATACTACCTTAAAAATGATTTTAGGATTTTTAAACACATATACCTTTTTACCTTTTAAATTCCTTCCTCTTCTTTCCTGACAATTTAAATCAATGTTCAAGTAAATTTATTTTTTTTAATTGTAAAGAATAATATATACATTTTAATTTAATTTTTCATTTTAGCTTCTGTTTTTTCGACGAAGAATATTTGTGAAATATTTCTTCAAACTTATGATTAAAATTCAAAAAAATTATTCTGGCAAATCCAGAAAATCTGTAGAATCAAATTTAAATCTTATTTCAATTTTTGTTCTGGAAAATCTAGAAGAAATAATGATTTGTCTTTGATAGAAATATAGCTTGGTCCAATTTGTTATATATTCTAACAAGGTGCAGATTGGATTTTAACCAATTTAAAACATGTCATCAAAATTCTAAAATTAATTTTAATCAGGAAAAATGACTAATGATGTTCCATAAATTATTTTTTTAATTTTTAAAAAAAGATTCTAATTAGCTAGTTTTTCTCTTCTTTTTTTCGGTTGAATTTTGAATTTTAAAGAGTTGAAATTGAAGATAAATTATGTTTCAAAATTTAATTGTCATTTTTTTCGTGTTTTCTCCTCTTTTAAACCATTCAATTAAGTGTAAATATCATTAATTATTAATAATAACATAGAGTTAAAGGTAAATTGAGCAAATTGCCTATTTCTGGCAATTTATTTAAGTGCGTATCAAACTGGTAGCCCTTCGCATTAATCACTACCCAAGAAGTAGCTCTTGGTTTCAAAAAGGTTGGTGACCCCTGCTCTAGAGTATTTATTAGTAGCTAGCGAGAAGTTCTATATTTTTGATGTGATGGATTGTAAACCGAGGTCAAAACACCGGAAGTACAGTATATTACTTGTTTTCTGAGTTCTTTGCATGCATGTTCTATAGTTTAACATGACATTTTCAATGATAATAATGTTAGTAAATTATCTAGTAAAAATTCTGTGGTACATTACATGGGACATGGAGGTGTCAAAAAGACAGCCAACAGGGTTGGTAGATGAGGATAAATCTAAAGGTACATTATAATGCAGAAAGGCACCCAATTGCAGGAAATGGAGACTTTATTTTCAATATTTTCTTTTAGAAATGTTCCTTTTTTTCCTCAAATGGTGCTCACGTCCCTGCAAGTCATGCCATTTTTTTTTAATGTTTCCTTTTTAAAAATCTGTCGAAATGAAATGCGCCAAAATTAGCCGTTTTAACATCCACAAAAAGCAGCATGCAATCCACAACCGCTTCTGACGGATCCGCCGAATGCTTTTGCATCACGCGCAAAGCAGGAAGTGGACCCAGAAAAAGCGGGTAGCAACGTCTTCTCCTTTGCTGCCTCGTGCACGATTGTTTACCACGGCTTCTATTCACTGAATGCGTGTCGACTTCCTCCTGTCTCGTTTCCGCCGGTGCAAATGCGCAGAATCAGACTGGAAACAATCACATGTTGCTGCGGTGGCTTGTAGGAGGAGGTCGTGAGCTGCTGGTTATAGAAACACATTCTCTCATGCTGCTGACGTGTTCAATTAAAGCTCACGAGGCGCCTGTGATTGCAAACCGCTGATTCCTTTATTGCGCTAGTGGGGAATCTTTTTGTTACACTCAATCAAACATTTTCTCCTGTGCACATTTGTCTGGACAGCAATTGAAACCAAGACACCCTTAAAATCCAACCTACTAATATGATCCAGTTTAAGAAACTGTTCAAACTCAAAGTGTTTACAACGTACAAAGAAGGAAACATTTTGAACTTTATTAAAATTCAGATAATGGTAATCTCATCATGTGAATCATAACATAACTATTAATTTATGAGAACTGTAGACTCAGAGCTTTTGTCTACTTCATATTCTTAAACTGAAGAAATCACCGATAAAAACTATACAGTGTTTATAATGTAATGATAATATATAATAATAATGCAAGTGACCATTTAAAAGGATATGAAATTTTATTTCTCATTACTGTAAAATGGTTTACCATTGTACTTGATGGAGGTACATAAAGGGTTAGGGTTAGAATTAGGGTTAGGGTTATTGGATCTCCACCTGGGTAAGGAATTCAAAATTAGTCCCTCTACTTGCTGGAAGTCACAAAAAAAAGCTCTGAATTTTTCAAAGTGTTGACTCTGGGTAAAAACTGGGAGTAATCGTGACTGTCCTATAATTTTTATTTTATTTTATTTTTATTTTTGTTTTTATTTATTTATTTTTTTGACTCTCCTATAATTTAAGGTAGCTGGGATTTTGTCAAAGTAGCATTTGTGCTGAAAATTTTAATTTCCCCTCGGGGATTAATAAAGTATTTCTGATTCTGATTCTGATTTACTTATATGACTCAATCCAAACAACCTTCCCTAGTCATGGTGCAGGAAGAAAAAAAAATCCACCACCACAAAAATTTAACAATATGGTCACACGTAACACATCCTGCACATTGAACTTTTGTCAATATTATAAAAAACGCCCAATCAGCAAAAAAAAAAATATCAAAACTACACCTATTTAAATCCATTACAAGGGATGATAGGAAAAATGCAAAACTATTTCTCCACACTTATCTTTGTTTGGCTCATTTTAACTGCTTGATATTTCTGATTGATTACAAAACTTTAAGGTGGTCGTCAAGCAAGTAAACAAGGTAGGGGTCGACTGCTTACATACTCTTAATACCTGTTATGATAATTATTAATTATATATCCATTATATTATCATAATAATATGTACTTATATATACATATAGTTACTTTGCATGCAGTCGGCTTTCGGCCCCCGGACAAATTTTTTAAGCCCAATGCAGCCCCCCAGTCAAAAAGTTTGGACCCCCCTGAATTAGATAAATATTGAACATCTTGAAGTGCGATTTTTTTTCCCCAGTTGGAAAACGAGGTCGGACGTTGTCTTTTTGTTTGTTGCCGTCACATGATCACGGCATTGTCGCTCATTCGTCGGTGTTGATGGGCTCATATTGCCCATCCGATTTGAAGCTGAAATATTCACACAACAGGATATTTAGCTTTGTAATCATATTTTTTTCCTCCCAATTTGTGTTACTTTGCGGAACTTCTCGTTGGCGTGCTTCCAGAGTGTGTAAAGCTGGCGGTCTTGCGCTCCGCCCACGAGACAAAGATTGTGAATGACTGAAAAGAGGGCTCACTGTGTTCAGTTAATACTTTTTTAAATGTATTTTTATTTTTATTTTATAATATTTGTTTATTCATTTGATAGGGAAATCATAATACAGGTACTGAGAAAACAGACCTTTTTTTTGCTTCCCCCCACCATCCAAAAAAAAATGACAAAAAATAAAATAAAAACAATAAAAAAAAATAAAAAAAAGTTTAATAACTCTTTCTCCTTGTTTAAAGCTAGCGAACATGTCTGTACTCGGTTACGTTAAAAGGGTAGGATTATAATAGCTCTGCTTCTCCCTACTCCTTTTCGGACATGTTATGGGAAAATGGAAATATGTCATGTATATGTATGCATGTTCAAAATAAACGTAAACAACAACAACGAATATACTCCCACTATTATTTTCAGTTTACCTCAATACAAACCTTTTTAATTCAGAGATATTGTGAACATTTTACGATGTAGTCTGACCTTAATATGTCGAAACTAAGTATACTGCACACTGTCATCTTTCTATACAATGTTTTTTTCTTCCTTTTGTTACGACTAACAGATTTTTTAGTAGAGTATTATTTAAAAACGTACAACATTTTCTAGCAGGGTTAAAAACGCACAAATTAAATTACTTGTTTTTGTCAAATTAACTTAATCAAGTTAAACCTTTTTAAGATTAGTATTTTTTTGTTATAATTGTTTTAAATTGTATTATATTCCACATTTTTTCCAACAATCTGACAATGAACGCTTTGTTTAAAAGATTTTAAATCTTATTTATTTGTATATTTTTATATATATATATATATATATATATATATATATATATATATATATATATATATATATATATATATATATATATATATATATATATATATATATATATATATATATATATATATATATATATATATATATATATATATTAGGGCTGCAACAACTAATTGATTAAAATCGATTATAAAAATAGTTGCCGATTAATTTAGTCATCGATTCGTTGGATCTATGCTATGCGCATGCGCAGAGGCTTTTTTTTTTTTAAATAATTTTTTTTATTTTTTTATTATTATATATATTTTTTTTAATAAACCTTTATTTATAAACTGCAACATTTACAAACAGCTGAGAAAAAATAATCAAAATAAGAATGGTGCCACTATGCTGTTTATTTTCAATAAAATACTGGATAGGATAGAAATGTAGTTTGTCTCTTTTATCCGATTATTAATCGATTAATCGAAGTAATAATCATCAGATCAATCGATTATCAAATTAATCGTTAGTTGCAGCCCTAATATATATATATATATATATATATATATATATATATATATATATATATATATATATATATATATATATATATATATATATATATATATATATATATATATATATATATATGGCATAGAATGTTTCTTTCACAGCAACATGTTATTTTTTATTAACATATGTTATGTTTTCAATACAACTGAATTATTTGTGTCTAAAAGGATTTTTTTTTTTAAAAGCTCACCGTATTTTCCAGACCATAAGGCGCACTGGATTATAAAGCACACTGCAGATGAGCGGGTCTACAAAAGGTGCACCGGATTATAAGGCGCATTAAAGGAGTCATATTATTATTATTTTTTTCTAACTTTAAAACACTTCCTTGTGGTCTATATAACATGTAATGGTGGTTCTTTGGTCAAAATGTTGCATAGATTATGTTTTACAGATCATCTTCAATCAGCTTTCTGACAGTCGCTTCAGGATGCGCCGCTTTGTGGGCGGTCTTATTTACGTGGCTCACCTTCAACAGCGTCTTCTCCCCGTCATCTTTGTTGTAGCGTGCAAGGACGGGAGTGGAAGAAGTGTCAAAAGATGGCGCTAACTGTTTTAATGACATTCAGACTTTACTTCAATCAATTACGGAGCAGCATCTCCTCATCCGTGGCTCACTAGTGCAATAACAACGCCGGAACTCTCTAATAACTCAAGTTCCTTGGGTGAATAATGTAAACCCACTCAGTGTTTCCCATAAACTGCCAAGATACCTGTGGTGGTGGGGACGTGGCTATGGGCGTGGTCACCATGACATCATCGAGTAATTTGCATAATTTACTACAATGACATGATTTTCTCTAAAAAGGCTCAAAAAATGTATACTTACTAATTAATAATAACAGTTTTGTTTTAAACGTCCATCCATCCATCCATTTTACAATATAATTACAACACGTTATGTACATATTTATATACAGATTTGAACAATAAGTTATTCACTGAAATATATTTATTAATTGTGGTTCTTACAAAAAATATATCTTATAAAAATATCTTAAAAGCTAAAATGTCTCTTAAAGCTCTGCCCCTTTAATTAGTGCATACTAAATAATTTAACTTTAGCCTACTACTACAACCATATTATTTACCAGCAACATAAAGTGAAACAGAGGCAGAGGTGTCCTGCCACAGTCAGTAACAAGTAAACAGAAAACAGTAGTGGTGGTAGATAGACACAGAGCTTCATCAAACATCTGATCCACTGAACAAAGAGCTCCAAAAATCTTGATCAATCAATCAATCAATCCTACACTTCTCTTTTGTAAAGTAAATCTGAACAGCCGATATGGGCATTTACATCAACTATATGATTTGCCTGAGAAGTTTGACAGGACACAAAAATTTTTTTTTTTAAAATTTATTATTTTTTTTGTGGCGGCCTTAATTCTTTCGTGGCGGGCCGCTACAAATAAATGAATGTGTGGGAAACACTGCCACTACACCGGTATGTTTTAGCGCTTTCATGGCGAGTTTACTGACAGATATAATAATAATAATAATAATAGATTTTATTTGTAAAAATCACTTTACACAGAGCAAACAACCTCAAAGTGCTACAGCGTCTCAAAATAAAAAGATAATAAAAAGAAAAATAAATAAAAACTAGAACAGCCAAATAGCTAAAACTACTATGCATATATCTAAAAAAAAAAAGGCCTTTCCAAAAAGAAGGGTTTTTAATAGGGATGTCCGATAATGGCTTTTTGCCGATATTCCGATATTGTCCAACTCTTTAATTACAGATACCGATATCAACCGATACCGATATCAACCGATATATACAGTCGTGGAATTAACACATTATTATGTCTAATTTGGACAACCAGGTATGGTGAAGATAAGGTACTTTTTTAAAAAAAATTATAAAATAAAATAAGAGAAATAAATTAAAAACATTTTCTTGAATAAAAAAGAAAGTAAAACAATATAAAAACAGTTACATAGAAACTAGTAATTAATGAAAATGAGTAACATTAACTGTTAAAGGTTAGTACTATTAGTGGACCAGCAGCACGCACAATCATGTGTGCTTACGGACTGTATCCCTTGCAGACTGTATTGATATATATTGATATATAATGTAGGAACCAGAATATTAATAACAGAAAGAAACAACCCTTTTGTGTGAATGTGGAGGGAGTTTTTTTGGGTTGGTGCATTAATTGTAAGTGTATCTTGTGTTTTTTATGTTGATTTAATAAAAATAAAAAAATAAAATAAAAAAAACGATACCGATAATAAAAAAAACGATACCGATAATTTCCGATATTACATTTTAACGCATTTATCGGCCGATAATATCGGCAGGCCGATATTATCGGACATCCCTAGTTTTTAAGCCTTTTTTAAAAGCATCTACAGTCTGTGGTGCCCTCAGGTGGTCAGGGAGAGCGTTCCACAGACTGGGAGCGGCGGAGCAGAAAGCCCGGTCGGTCTATAAGTAAGAACGTACCGTTTGGCGGAAGTTTGACGGACAGTAGTATTGTTTTATAAATACCTCCGCAATGCCTCCAAGGCCCTGTTTACACTGTGCATCAAATCGGACGACCACATTTTCGGCGCATCACTTATCAATAGTGCGCAAATATTAGGCTACATGTAATATATGAATATATATTTTAATTCCGAAGAAACACTGAGGCCGAGTCCGAATGAAGCGGGAGTGAAAAGATGTCTGCAGGTTTTAATATGGATGATGTCTCTGCTGCTGGTGTGCCAAAGTGTCCAACATGTCGATTAGGCCTTGGCAGCAAAGTTTAAATGGCCATCATGAGACTTCTGTGTATTAGTCTTAGCGCCAGTAGCCTGCTCTCAACTGATTAGAAAGAGGAAAAAAACCGCTTCATTTTTTGCTAAAAAAAAAACAAGTATAATCCAGATTTGTGAGCAGTTGGCTTTGGGCCTCCTCCACCGTGTTATCGGAGATTGTTGGCGAGACCGTGAGGAGGATCGTAATCAGCTCAGCTATTTGTCAAGTGAGCGGTCAGAGGTCGTGTTCCCTTTTGTTCCCTTTTTCTTCGACTTGTCTTCTTACGTCACTAATCCTCTCTCTGCATGTGTGAGTTCATGAGGAAATCTTAATGCCGATACGCAGAGTTTTGTTGCGGGCTTTGTGCGGTATCACGCTGCTGATACGGTGCGTCCGGAACATATTCACACTTTTTCCACATTTTGTTATGTTACAGCCTTATTCCAAAATGGAATAAATTATTTTTTGTCCTCAAAATTCTACACACAATACCCACTAATGACAATGTGAAACCGTTTTTGTGTTTTTTTTAGAAATGTTTGCATATAATATCGTTTATTGGCAATAATAATAACAACACTGCATTGTATGATGTGTTTTGTGGATTTCGATAAAAACTAGAGATGTCCGATAATGGCTTTTTTGCCGATATCCGATATTGTCCAACTCTTAATTACCGATTCCGATATCAACCAATACCGATATATGCAGTTGTGGAATTAACACATTATTATGCCTAATTTTGTTGTGATGCCCCGCTGGATGCAATAAATAATTTCCAAAAAAAAAACGATACTGATAATAAAAAAACCGATACCGATAATTTCCGATATTACATTTTAAAGCATTTATCAGCAGATAATATCGGCAGTCCGATATTATCGGACATCTCAAATAAAAACTGTTGCACTTAATATACTTCTTAACTTTAAATGATGAGGCTAAAATACTGTAACTTGACCGCACACTGATTTGTAACTCGCACTTTCTCTATGTATTGCACTTGTATTTTAATTGCTTTTTATTATGTCATTTCAATCTTGTAATGTATTTTCAGTGTTTCCCATAAACTGCCAAGATACATGTGGTGGTGGGGGCGTGGTCACCATGACATCATCGAGGAATTTGCATAATTTACTACAATGATATGATTTTCTCTAAAAAGGCTAAAAAAATGTATACTTACTAATTAATAATAACAGTTTTGTTTTAAATGTCCATCCATCCATCCATCCATTTTACAATATAATTACAGTTTTGTTTTAAACGTCCATCCATCCATCCATCCATCCATCCATCCATTTTACAATATAATTACAACACTTTATGTACATATTTATATACAGATTTGAACAATAAGTTATTCACTGAAATATATTCATTAATTGTGGTTCTTACAAAAAATATATCTTCTAAAATATAAAAGCTAAAATGTCTCTTAAAGTTCTGCCCCTTTAATTAGTGCATACTAAATAATTTAACTATAGCCTACTACTACAACCATATTATTTACCAGCAACATAAAGTGAAACAGAGGCAGAGGTGTCCTGCCACAGTCAGTAACAAATAAACAGAAAACAGTAGTGGTCAAATACAAATAAGGCAACAAGAGAAGTATCCTACACTTCTCTTTTGTAAAGTACATCTGAACAGCCCATATGGGCATCTACATCAACTATATGATTTGCCTGAGAAGCTGGACAGGACAAAAAAAAAAAATAATAATTTTTTTTTCAATTTGTGGCGGACGTAATTCTTTCGTGGCGGGCCGCCACAAATAAATGAATGTGTGGGGAAACACTGATTTTAGATCTATGCTAAATTAGCCATAAAAGGACTACAGATAAAAATTAGCATGGTGCTAAATCCTTTTAATGGAACTGCACTGTCCTTCAAATAAACAAATACAAATAATTTGTAGGTCAATATATATCGTCAAGAAAAATTTGTCTGGGAACTTTGTATAAAACAGGGGTGATTAATTGCCATTGCAGCATCAAACGTTATTATTTGCACACATCGAGTTTGAGATAGAATCTTAAAGCGAAACATGAACGTCACTAGTGGACAGAAAACCGAGGACAACAAACTATGCTGGCTGAGTTTACCTGCGTTTACCAAGTTAAACGATGCCTTTTCTAAATGGACAGCCACCACATGTAAGACCCTTAAAGGCCTACTGAAAGCCACTACTAGCGACCACGCAGTCTGATAGTTTATATATCAATGATGAAATCTTAACATTGCAACACATGCCAATACGGCCGGGTTAACTTATAAAGTGACATTTTAAATTTCCCGCGAAACTTCCGGTTGAAAACGTCTATGTATGATGACGTTTGCGCGTGAAGTCGATGGTTGAAACGGAATTATTCGTACACATTGTATCCAATACAAACAGCTCTGTTTTCATCGCAAAATTCCACAGTATTCTGGACATCTGTGTTGGTGAATCTTTTGCAATTTGTTTAATGAACAATGGAGGCTGCAAAGAAGAAAGTTGTAGGTGGGATCGGTGTATTAGCGGCTGGCTGCAGCAACACAACCAGGAGGACTTTGAGTTGTATATCAGACGCGCTATCCGACGCTAGCCGCCGACCGCATCGATGATCGGGTGAAGTCCTTTGTCGCGCCGTCGATCGCTGGAACGCAGGTGAGCACGGGTGTTGATGAGCAGATGAGGGCTGGCGTAGGTGGAGCGCTAATGTTTTTATCATATCGCTGACGAGGTCCCGTGGCTAAGTTAGCATCAATGGCGTCGTTAGCAACAGCATTGCTAGGCTTCGACAGGCGGCACAGCATTAACCATGTGGTTACATGTCCAGTGTTTGGTTCGGTGTCTCCTGATAGTAGTATTGTTGATCTGCTGTCTATCTTTCCAGTCAGGGGCTTATTTCTTTTCTTTCTATCTGCATTTAAGCACGATGCTGTCACGTTAGCTCCGTAGCTAAAGTGCTTCGCCGATGTATTGTCGTGGAGATAAAAGTCACCGTGAATGTCCATTTCGCGTTCTCGACTCTCATTTTCAAGAGGATATAGTATCCGAGGTGGTTTAAAATACAAATCCGTGATCCACAATAGAAAAAGGAGAAAGTGTGGAATCCAATGAGCCAGCTTGTACCTAAGTTACGGTCAGAGCACTGCACTCTAGTCCTTCACTCTCACGTTCCTCATCCACGAGTCTTTCATCCTCGCTTAAAGGCCTACTGAAATGATTTTTTAAAATTTAAACGGGAATAGCAGATCCATTCTATGTGTCATACTTGATCATTTCGCGATATTGCCATATTTTTGCTGAAAGGATTTAGTAGAGAAAATCGACGATGAAGTTCGCAACTTTTGCTCGCTGATAAAAAAAAGCCTTGCCTGTAGCGGAAGTAGCGTGACGTCACAGGAGCTAGTATTCCTCACAATTCCCCGTTGTTTACAATGGAGCGAGAGAGATTCGGACCGAGAAAGTGATGATTACCCCATTAATTTGAGCGAGGATGAAAGATTCGTAGATGAGGAACGTTACAGTGAAGGACTTGAGAGGCAGTGATGGACGTATCTTTTTTCGCTCTGACCGTAACTTAGGTACAAGCTGGCTCATTGGATTCCACACTCTCCTTTTTCTATTGTGGATCACGGATTTGTATTTTAAACCACCTGGGATACTATATCCTCTTGAAAATGAGAGTCGAGCACGCGAAATGGACATTCAGTGCCTTTTATCTCCACGACAATACATCGGCGAAATGCTTTAGCTACGAGCTAACGTGATAGCATCTTGCTTTAACTGCATATAGAAACAAAAGAAATAAACCCCTGACTGGAAGTATAGATAGAAAATCAACAATACTATTAAACCGT